>NW_020171981.1:5988695-6030275 GCF_003031525.2 Neophocaena asiaeorientalis asiaeorientalis
AGCCCCTCCCACCTTGCTCTCTGCATCTTTTCTGTTTGTTCCTGAGTTGCATCCTTTACCATAAACTGGCAATAGTAAGTAAACTGTTTCCCTGTGTTCTGTGAGCTATTCTAGCAAATTATCAAACCTGAGGAGGGGGTTGTGGGAACCCCTTAAGTTTGTAGCTGGTTGGTCAAAAGTCCTGGTGGTCCGAGACCTGTGACTGGCGTCTGAAGTGGGGGCAATCTTGTGGGACTGAGCCTGTCTGTGTGGTGCTAACCCCAGGTACTTAGCGTCAGAACTGAGTTAAGTTGTAGGACACTCAGCTGGTGTTGGAAAATCCGTTGGGGTGGGGTGGGGCGGGACTCACCTCTGAGTCAGAAGTGTCCTGTGGGTAGACACAGATCATAGTCAAGGGTGACCGGGAAGCACAGTGGTGCTTCTTGCTTCTGAGGGCTCTGGCGGCTGGTCTGGTTGGGAGAACCAGATTGCTCCCTGGGCTCAACTCCCATGCCTTTGAGCCCCACATATGCCATCACTCAAATCACCCAGATCACTCACTCTCCCCCAGGGGGCTTGCGAGGGGGGCTGCCAGATTGGTAAGCGCCGTCTGCAGCATCGCTTCTGTGCCCACTTGGGGCTTCCCCACCCCAGCAAAGGGCGCTGGGACAAGTCTTGCCCCAGAAGGTTGTCTCCTACCTGGGTTACTTGTGAATCTCCTTGCTTCAGTGTTTTGTTTTTGTTTTTGTTTGCGGTACGCGGGCCTCTCACTGCCGTGGCCTCTCCCGTTGCGGAGCACAGGCTCCGGACGCACAGGCTCGGCGGCCATGGCTCACGGGCCCAGCCGCTCCGCGGCATGTGGGATCTTCCCGGACCGGGGCACGAACCCGTGTCCCCTGCATCGGCAGGCGGACTCTCAACCACTGCGCCACCAGGGAAGCCCTGCTTCAGTGTTTTTTTCCCTCAGTTTTCTTTCCAGATATTTGAGTGATGGAAACTTTGCCTTTGGGGAGTGCCAGACTGTCCCCCAGTTCTGGTCTGCAGCCAGTGGTAGTGTGTGAAAAGACAGGTTCCTTATCCCAGTGAGATCAGGACAGGTTTCACCAGCCCTCCAAGTGACTCTCATGTGTGCCAGGCTTGGCATTCTCTCCAAGACCCTCCTTCAAGTTTATGCCCGGAGGAGGAGCCTATAGTATCTGCAGACAGTACAAGTCTGCCTTCCAGTGATAGCTTCTAAGCTGAGAGCTCATGTCTCCTCCTTATGAATCTATTCAGGAAAACCAACCAGAGTGGTGGTAAAATTTTATCCATTCATTCAGCAAAACGTTTACCCTATGCTAGGCACCATGGTAGGCATGGATGATGCAGTGGTGACTAACGCATGGTCCCTCCCCTCAAAGGCCTTGGAGTCTGGTTGGAGAGACATCTAGTCACATTCCAGAGTGATGAGTGACACTGGCAGGAGGGGCAGGACTGTTTCCCAGGGCATCAGGAAGCAGAAAGCAGTGACTTTTTTTTCCTTGTGAGAGACAGAGAAGCAGAGGATGGAACCAACGCATCACGATTCAGTCACAGGCGCTTTAGCATTCTAGAATTTTTTCGTTCGTGATTCAAGAGATAAAAATAATAAACCTGCTTCTGGATGTGCTACTAAGGTCTTCCGTAGGCCAGAAGGGAAATGTCTTCCCTCATTAGTTCATTATGGAAATGTGAATGCAGATTATATATAGACAAAAGGAAGAACCGTATGACTTTAGCATGACAATAAGCGTGTTAGACTCCGGCACGGCTTCTACAAAAGCTGAGAGGAATCAATTTCCGCTATGCGATGATGACTGGCTAGTCGCCTTTTTTGGGGAAGCAAAGGTATTTCTGGATGTCTCAGAGCCTGCAGATAGGGCTTTGAAGGCTACTGGTACCCAGATGGACACAGCGACCTCTTTCACGCCCAGGGCAATGACTTGAAACCCTGGCTGCCCTTTCAGAATCACTTGGGAGCTTTTAAAGCTACCACATCTGGCCCCACTCCAGTGACTCTGCTTTAATTAGGGGCACTCAGGTGCTGGTAGCTTTTAAAAGCTCCCCAGGTGACTCTAATGTCCAGCCAGTGCTGGAAAGCCCTGGCTATGGGGGGAGGGGCCAAGGAGGCAGCCTGGACACATCCCACTGAACAAAGTCTGGGGAGGAGCTACCAGGGAAGTGGGTGGAAAGCAGGAGGGGTCCTAGCATAGGAGCAGTGGTCAACAGGCCACATGCTGCAGAGACAGAAAGAAGCGGGTCTGCGTGTGCCATGTAGGGCTGTGCCCGCCGCTGGTGGCTTCAGCTGCAGGTGTGTTGGCAGAGTCATGAGTGGGAAGCTGGATCAGAGTGTGCAGAAGAGTGAGAGGTGAGTCAGGACTCAGAAGGTGAGAAAATGGACACAGAGAATGTAGGCTGACTTTGGAGATGAGTGTTGTCTATGGAGGGGGGTATGTGTGTTGCAGGAAGGGGGAATCCCTTCCAGGGCCCGAGAGTGGGCTCTTGTCTAATACTCAGAAGTGAATTGTCTGAGGAGACACAGGAGCTGACAAAGCAAAAGACTTTATTGGGAAGAGGTGCTGGGGCGGAGAGCAGCAGGGTAGGGGAACCCAGGAGAGGCTCTGCCACGTGGCTCACAGCCTCAGGTTTTATGGTGGTGAGGTTAGTTTCCAGGTTGTCTCTGGCCAATCATCTTGCTTGGCCCATACCTGGTCTGATTCAGGGTCCTCCCTGGTGGCGCGTGCATCTCTCAGCCAAGATGGATTCCGGCGTGAGGATTTCTGGGAGGTTGGCAGGACATATCATCTCCTCCCTCCTCCTTTGGCCCCTCCCGCATTCTCCTGGTGGGCAGCACCACATTCTTTATTGGAACCTCCTGTTGCAAAACAACTCAGGCAAGCGGTTACCATCGTGCCGGCCCAGGCGGGCAGTTTTGGTCAATGGTTCCCTAACATGTGTGGGTGGAGGGAATGATTTCGTTATTTGTTGAGGATGGGAGAGCCTTGAGTGTGTCCAGATGCTAATAGAAATGACCCAGTTAAGAGGAGGTGGTGGATGTTTGGAAGAGAGAAGACATAATTGATGGTAGGAAGTTCCTGAGAAGGTGGAAGGGGAGAGAAGGGGGCGACCCGACACACCGGTGTGGTTGTAATAGGATGGAAGACAGAGAGGATGGGGGTGAGAGGAGGGGGCTCATCTCACTGGGTGCTTCCAAGAACATGTATTCACCAGTAGTTTACCACGTGGATGGGGCTACTTTCAAAAGCCTTGACATGCACCCTCTGTCCACGCCATCTCTCCCATGAAAGCCGTCTGCTTCTTTCCCTTTCTTCTCTCTTCTCCTCATGGCAGCCAGACCTGGAGCCACTGTCCCAGTGATGGGTGAGCTGGTAGAGCCCCGGCTGTCTTCTCTTCCTGGTGCACCTTCTCCACGTGTGACTGGGTGTTTGGTTAGTCAGCCAGCTTTGACCCCAAAGCCTGAACCCTGGGGAGGGAAGCTGGGAGGTGAAGCCCCGAGGCCCTTGACCCGAGCCCCCTTCTCAGTCAGGGCCTGTCTTACTGGAGAGTCTCTGCAGCGGCTCAGACACTAAGCGCTTAAGACTGAGGTTGTTGAATGTGCCGGTCCCGTTGGCACTTGTCTTTTGTGTGTGCCCACTCCCTCTTTGGGAAACCTTCAGGGGAGTGGATTAGTCACAGGGTTCAGGCATCGAGCCCTCATCCCAACACACTAATGCTCTCTGCCCTCAGTGGCAGGGTCTTTGCCTCTCCTGATCCTTGCTACCTGAGGCTACACTGGGCAGCAGGCAGGCTTAAGGTCACTGCCTGTGGGTTGAAACCTGAAGGTGTGGAGGGCTGGCCCCCCTGAATAGGTGTCTCCTGCCCCCTCTCCATCTTCCTGCTCACTCCCACTTCCCTGTGCTGTCCTGGAGTCGGAAACAGCACCTTCTGCCCTCAGCCATGATGCTTGCCGGCCGGGCTCAACGTTGGAGAGGCACCCGCCCCTGGACCCCTCGCTGGCAGGAAGTCCTTCTCATAGTTCCTGACGAGTGGGCCTGGCCCATTTTCTGCCCCTGCTCTGTGTCCAGCTGTGTCCCCAACCATTCTGCCATGAAGTGGGTAGTAGCTTCCCCCCACCTACCTCTTTCATGCTCCTAGGAGATTTCCAAATATGTAGTATGTTTTCCATCTGCTGCAAGCGGTGCCTTGCCAACGGCTCTCCTGCGGTCTACTCTTCACTTAGCACAGACTGGATTTGTTTCGTATGTTTGTTTTCTCAAATTTTCCACCCAACACCTGCCCCAAACAGAATCCAAAGTGCAAAGGAAACATGTTTTAAATGGAAGGTAAAATCGGGGCCTCCTTCCTGGTGGTGGTATTGGCATGGGCCACAGATTCTCCCCTCTGAGTCAAGTCCCTCTCGGACTTGTGTTGCCTCGCTCCTCTCCAGCCACCCTGGCTGTCTTCCAGCTTCTCACATGTTCTGCATAGCCTTTGCATGTGCTGGTCCCTCCTTGCCCGGCTACGTGAGATTCATCCTTCAGGGCTCAGCCTCAGCATCACTTCCTCTGGAAGTCCTTCCCCGACCCCTGCCTACATTGGAAACAGGGTTCCTGCCCCTACTTTTCTCCCCTGGAATCTGCCCGGCCAGGTGTTCAGAGCCTCCTCCAGCTGACTTCTCACCCTTCACAGGTGGAGTCCATGGACCAGTGAGGGAGAGCGGCCGGGCCCTGTCACCCACTGTCAGCCACCTGCGTATTTCCTTTAAGCACCCTCCATCATCTGTCACTGATATTCATCTGTGTAGTTGTCTCGTTTCTGTAACTTACACCAAAATTTAATACAGCACAGGACACGCAACACTCCTTAAAAATGTTTGCTGAGGGCTTCCCTGGTGGTGCAGTGGTTGGGAATCTGCCTACCAGTGCAGAGAACACGGGTTCGAGCCCTGGTCTGGGAAGATCCCACATGCCACGGAGCAACTAAGCCCGTGCACCACCACGACTGAGCCTGCTCTCTAGAGCCCGTGAGCCACAACTACTGAGCTCACGCGCCGCAACTACCGAAGCCTGTGCGCCTGGAGCCCGTGCTCTGCAATGAGAAGCCACTGCAACGAGAAGCCCTCACACCGCGGTGAAGAGTAGCCCCCACTCGAAGCAACTAGAGAAAGCCCGCGCACGGCAACGAAGACCCAACACAGCCAAAAATAATAAACAAATAAAATAAATACATAAATAAATAAATAAAACTTAAAAAAATAAAATAAAATTGGGCTTGGTTCAGCTCAGCCCCTTCTGTAGCACCTGCCTCCTGTTGTTCAATGCCACCAGCCCTCTCGCCCTGTGGAGTAGAGCAAGGCTTCTGCTATTGGGTTCAGTTCTCAATTGCTCTAGTGGCCCAAAGCCTGTTGGGTGTCTTTACTCTGAGACCATCCTGACCGTCAGTTTCTGTAAAAGAGTAAAACAACAAAGAGAACACACTCCAGGGAAGCAAGTAACGGAGTAGTTTAGGAGGAACTAAAAGGATCAGGTCGTGGCAGCTGTGCTAATGAGGCATTGACCTCTGGCCTTCTGGATCTGGTAGAATGAGTTCACAGGTTTGTACAGAGTTGACTAAAACAAGTCCCACTGTTCACTGGGCACGAAAGTCTTCAGTGAGGTCCGGTAGGTGTCTGGCATCTGAGTCACTCAAAACCTGTGACCCTTTACCAGCCTCAGCTGACTGAAGAGAGCCGTGATGAAGCTCAACAGTTGTTTATATTCTCCCAGGCAAGTTTCCTGTGTGGAAAATCTCTCTTCTTCACTTTCTGGGCCAGCACCTATTCCTCCTCCCCGTCTCCCTTCCCCCTCTGTTCCTTCCTACATAACTTTTAGTAACTGAAAGAAGGCAGAGGGCAGCCCCTGGCCTGTCAGTCAAAGCTTCCATGGAGCCGGTTCTCTGCCAGCCAGCGGTTACTTCCAGGAGCCAGGCACAGCCTGCGTGTCCTCAGTTCTTCGTTACCCTCTCCAGCCTTGGCCCGCAAGCAGAGTCTGCCTTCCTCCATCCTGTGTGACAGTCACCCGGGGCCCACATGGGAAGTATGGGCTTCTCACCCTCCTGCCCGTCGCCTCTTTTCCACATCTGACACTCGCCACCTTTCAGAGTCCCCGTGGCATAGTCCAGCCTTAAAATTAAGTCCAAACCCCTCACCACGGTTTATAAGCCCGTTAGGGTCTAACCCCTGCCTTCCTTTGCAGCCTAGGCCGTCAGCTACTTCTCTCTCTTTCTGGGCTCCAGCCACACCAGAATTGCCATTCATCTGCCTAAGGCTCTTCTCACTTCAGTTAGACCCTGTTTCTTCTGACTGACCCACTCCTCCCCTCCTTGGATGCTCCCCGGCCTCCTGGACTCCTTCCTAGCAGGAATCAGCTGTAATTGGATTCTTGACTATATAATGAGCTGTTCCACACCCTTCTCTCTCCCTAGACTATGGCTCCTGAGGTCAAAGACGATTCCTGGTTTGTATCTCCACTGCCTCATACAATGCCTGGTACACAGCAGGCATAAAATCAATTTGTACTGAGGAATGATTATTGAATGACAACTCCCTTTCCCTGGGACTGGCCCAGCACCCCCCAACATCATCTCAATATTTGGTATGTTGTGAATTGTACAACAATTCACCCTCCCACCTAAACCACCTTCCCACCACTTGCATCAGTGTCTGGGTTCAGTCTTGGTCCAGACTTGGGGCAGTAGACTTGAACTCATCTTCAAAGTTCTGGCATCACCTGACACCAGCCTCCCTTCCTTCCTTAGGACAGGGCTCAGTTTGTGAGATGTTCACTGTCAAGGTAGGTGAGTTAAATATCCCTTCCCCAGGTCACCCCTTTGCCCAGCTTCTCCCTGGGGATTGCAGTCATCAGCAAGCCCTACATGACAAAACAAATCACACTCACCACTGTGCAGAGCACCCTGCCAGCTTCTAGAGGCTTGTGGGGCTGTCCAGCTGTATCACAGCTCACTGATATCCCACGGAACTGCAGGAGTCTCAGAATCCTCACCCATCTTTACCTAACATCACATTGTCCCGCATGTCAATTGACTCCAAGTCTAGAAGCAGGAACTAGTTTAGAGTACAGACAAGACCAAGAGCTGCAAAAATGAGACACCTCGGGACTTCCCTGGTGGCGCAGTGGTTGAGAGTCTGCCTGCCAATGCAGGGGACGTGGGTTCGAGCCCTGGTCCAGGAAGATCCCACATGCTGCGGAGCAGCTAAGCCCGTGAGCCACAACTACTGAGCCCACGAGACACAGCTATTGGAGCCTGCACACCTAGAGCCCGAGCTCTGCAACAAGAGAAGCCACTGCAATGAGAAGCCCATGCACCACAACAAAGACCCAACGCAGCCAAAAGAAAAGATGAGACATTTAACCAGCCATTGGGTCCTAGGAATGGTCCCTGTGGCAGATGTTGTGGATTGCCGCCCCCAGAAGCCAATCACAACTCCTTTCTCCCTTGTTGCAAAGCTAGAACCATCACCTTTCCAGACTCCCTTGTAGCTAGAGTCATGTGACACGGTCCTGGCCAAAGTGCTGTGTCCTGAGGCTCCTAGGAAGTCTTCCCTCCCTGCATAAACAGACACAGTTCCAAGGGTTTTGGCCCTTCCCCCTAATCTGGGTCCAGAATGAGGAAGTATCTAGGGGAGCAGCCATCATCGGATATTAAGGCCAAAAGTCACGTGCTGAGGGTGACAGAAAAGATAAGAACCAGGACCTTGAGGACTCAGCCAAGCTGCCTGGGACTTCTTGTCCTGTGAGAAAATTAAACTCCTAATAATTTAAGCCACAGCTGCTCAGGGTTTGTTAAATGCTGCCAAAAGCAGTCCTAGTTGACAGTTACTTTGACCGCGTGTCTGTAACCCTCAGGACCGCTGGACTCCTCCTGCCAAAAAGCCTTGCCTGTGCCCCGCCTTACCCAGCATCCATGCAGTGACTCCCTTCCACAGCCATCTCCTCTGGACCGTTGCCTCATTTCACCCGCACCCATGCCAACTGTGACGTTTCCCATGCGGCTAGAGCCACACCAGGGCTGCCAACCCCTCCTGGGCCTTTGTCACCCTCACTGCTGCTGGTGCCTGAGGCTCTGTCGCCAGCTGACTCTGGGTCCCTGGCAAGGTAAATGTTGTCTTCACGGTTCACTGTGTGGTCTAGGTTTGGGCTCCCCAAGGTATAGATGGTCCACCTCTCACCTCTGGCCTGCCCCCGTTGGCAGTTGTTTTGGTCTTGTCCTGAAGTAGAGTTTCTTGAACAATTTAAGCAGAGGGAACGGCCTCAACTAAGATATAGACAGCATGGAAAAAACAGGAACAACCCTTCTAGTTTGCCCAAGACTAAGGAGTTTCCTGGGATGCAGAAGTTTCAGTGCTAAAACCAGGCCAGCCCCAGGCAAACCAGGAGGGCTGGTCACCCTGGTGGGATACTTGGAGACCATCAGTAATTCTGTACAGCTGGAATGTGCAGGGTGAGCAATGAAGCTGGAGAGCTGGCAGGGGCAGATCTCTGAGGGCTCCCCGAGCCATTGAATCCTGACCAGGAGGGGCCGTGGAAGAGTTTGAGGCAGGTGTATAAGTTTCCTAGGGCTGCCATAACAAATTATCACAAACTTGGTGGCTTAAAACAACAGAAATTTATTCTCTCAGTTCTGGAGGCCAGAAGCCCTAAATCAAGGTGTCAGTGGAGCTGCATTCCCTCCAAAGGCTCCAGGGGAGAATCCCTTTTGCGTCTATTCTAGCTTCTGATGGCTCAGGCATCCCTGGGCTCATGGCTGCATCACTCCAGTCTCTGCTTCCGTCTTTAATGGCCTTCCCCTCTTCTGTGTCTCAGCCTTCCTCTGCTTTTCTAAGAACACCTGTCACTGGATTCAGGACCCTCTTGGATAATCCAGGATGGTCTCATTTCAAGATCCTTAGCTTAATCCTACTTGCAAAGACCTTTTTCCTAAATAAGATCACATTCATAGGTTCCAGGCATTAGGACTTGGACCTATCTTTTGGGGGGCACACCATTGAACCCACTACATCAGGGAAGCAACATTTTCAAGTTTGGAATTTGAAAAGATCACTCTGGAAGCAGAGAAAACATGGTTGAATAGGGGCTCTTCAGCTGTTAAATAAACATCGTGGAGGCCTGGGGAGAAGCCAAGGGGTGCATACGTGAAGAGCAGTGTGAGAGCTGTGGTGGGTCCCACTGGGCACCTTCCTTCTATCCCTAAGGCTGTCCACGTGTTGCCCAAGCTTTCTCCAACCCCTCCGTCCAGGTCTGCCCCTCGCAGACTTCAGGCTCGTTTTTGCCCAGAGTTGGCTGATGGGCCCAGGGATGGGTGTATCCTCCCTTGCCTGACTAAAGCTGGTCTCTGGAGTCCTGGTTTCCTGTCCTAGGACTAACTAGTCTCTCTCAGGTGTGACAGACACCAGGAATGCTCATCCCTGCCCTGCAAGCACACTGTCGGCTTGATGGGACCATCCATTCATTCCTCCAATGTACATTGGTTCAGTGTGTGCTCTCTGCTGGAACCATGGACCAGACACAGCCCCTGCTTGCCAGGAGCTCACAGGCCAGTCTGGGTAATAGATGAGGAGAAAGTAATTTCAATACCACATAAGCTATGCCCGGGTGTATCACAGGCAATCCCAGGAGGGCCATTGGGCCAGGCTGTACTCGCAAAGGGCCTCAAATGTGGATATATTTTTCATTAATTTTTATTCGAGTATAGTTGCTGTTCGATGTTGTGTTAGTTTCTTGCTGTACAGCAAAGTGAATCAGCTATACGTATACATATGTCCCCTCTTTTTTAGATTTCCTTCCCATTTAGGTCACCACAGAGCACTGAGTAGAGTTCCATGTGCTCTACAGTAGGTTCTCATTAGTTATCTGTTTTATACATAGTAGTGTATATACTGTCAGTCCTAATCTCCCAATTCATCCCACCCACCCGCTTCCCGCCTTGGTAACCGTAAGTTTGTTCTCTACATCTGTGACTGTATTTCTGCTTTGCAAATAAGTTCATCTGTACCATTTTTCTAGATTCCACATGTAAGCGATATTGTACGATATTTGTTTTTCTCTTTCTGACTTATTTCACTCTGTATGACAATATCTAGGTCCACCCATATCTCTGCAAATGGCACTATTTCGTTCCTTTTTATGGCTGAGTAATATTCCATTGTATGGATTTTTTAAAAAAAAAAAATTGGAGTATAGTTGATTCACAGCATTGTGTTAGTTTCAGGGGTACAGCAAAGTGACTCATTATACATATATATATTCTTTTTTTGGACTCTTTTCCATTATAGGTTATTACAAGATATTGAATGTAGTTCCCTGTGCTCTACAGTAAATCCTTGTTGTCTATCCATTTTCCATATGGTAATGTGTATCTGTTAATCCCATACTCCTAATTTATCCCTCCCCCCATCAAATGTGGATTTTTGACATTACCATCCAAACCAGCTTACCATTTACACAGGCACAGACACACGTCCTGACCAGGTCGAGTATTTAAACATTGCCACAGGTTTTGTATCCCAGTTTTTGTTTTACTTTTTCATTTTAAAATCTATACCAGGAACCCCCAAGGTGACTCGGGCCTCCCTCAGCCTCTGAGGTCAGGAAGGCCTGCTGGAAGGTGCAGCTTCTAAGACGGGTTGGGAAGCAGTTGACCAGGGGAAGACGGAACCAGCCAGGGGAAGGGAAGGCGTCCATGGCGAGGACTAAAGGGAAAGCCTGTGTGAAGATTTTAAAGATGGAAAGAGCAACGTGACAGCTTCCAGAATTTGAGAGAAAGGGGAGCAGCGATAAGACTGGAGAAGACACTGAAGTGGAAGTTCGTGGTGGTCCGGGCTAAACGCTTGGCCTGCATCATGAACGTGGGGAAGCCATCTTTAAGCCAGAGGTCTCGCAATAGCGGTCAGGAAGAAGCCTGTTTCTTGGTCGCTGCACATTTTGTGCTGTTGGAATGGGTGTTAGGGCTGCACCTGACTCTGGAGAACACGCCCCCTTGTCTCAGCAGCGTGTGGGTGAGCAGGGAGACCCACGTCTGGGACCTCCTCACTCCTCTCTCATCCAAAAGGAGGAAACAGTGAGGCAGAGAGCTTGGGAGTGAGGAGAGCTGAGTAACCAGAGGAAGCTTCTACGGTAGAGGAGGCCTGAGTGGGAGGGGGGCCAAGCCCCATTTTAGTCTTCCTGCTGGAACCCCAGGCCCTCGCTCTCCCCAGCAGAGTGGAGAGGTGGAGCCCCGCGGCCTTCCGTCTTCTTCCCTCCGTGTTTGTCTTGGCTGAGAGCTGCCGGAGGATCCTTGAAGCCAGTTCTGTCAAGGCAGAGCTGGAGGAGTCTCGGCACATGGGATCACAGAGGAGGGAGTGGGAGGGGGTCTCAGGTGGGGTGATGAGGGGGGTCCTCTGACTCCTGCGTGCTGCACAGCCTCAGCACCATGGAGCCTCCTGGTGAGGTGGCTGAAATCCCCGAGTTCCTTGATGCCCACCTGCTCCAGGAAGGCACTCAAAGACTCACAGGTGCCAGAAGATGTGTCTCCCGCTCTTGCGGCATGACACACAGATCCGTTTAGACGCTGGCACTCAAGCTTCCAGGGACTTGGTCCCACCAGCAGGCCCCCTGGCCTGGGCAGGGCTGTAAAGGAGGCCTGGCTGGCCCAGAGCACTGGCTAGGCCCTGCCACGGCCAACTCCATCATTCTCAGACCTTGATTCAGTGCTGCCTCCCCCGAGGCCCAGCGTGGACCCTCCCATGTCCTGCTCTGCACAGATGCTGACAGGTCACGTGTCCCACAGCTGAAGGTCTCCCCCGTCCGCCTCCACCATCTGCTGAGGCCCCATAATTATTCCAAGGCCAGTGCGGTCTCACTCCGAGGGGAGAGTTCACACAGCCCTGTAATGTAACCCAGGCCCTGGGCTGCTCGGGCAGGGGGTCCCCAGCTGGGTAATGAGCCGCCGGCTTTATTGAACTCCCCGGCTTGACTGACTAATCACCGCCTAGCCAAGGCTGCCCGGCCTTCTGAGAACCCATCTAAGCACCGTCGCCAAGGACTTCCTTCTCCCCAACACCCCAATTCCTGCTCCTCAAATCTTTCCTCCTCCCCAGTTATGTTTAGATAACCAGGATCAGGGCAGGGAGGTTCCCAGGGGGTTGGCCTCCCCCATCCATCTGGGTGAAAGTGTGGCTGCCTCAGGTCTGGGGGCCCAAGCAGGATGGACCAGAATGGGCTGCTCTTTGACTACGCTAGGGCCACTCCAAGCGGAAGCCAGACCTGCAGCTCCCACCCCCACCCTGTCTCCTAAACCCATGTACTTCCCTCTCACCTCTGTTTCTGGAGCCCTGCACTCCAGGAGGGAGGGCCTTGGCTGAGGTGGCGTGCTCTGGGCCAGGCCTGTCCCCGGAGAAGTGTAGGAAACAGGGTCCTGCTCAGGCCTAAAGACCCAGCCCACGTCCCATGTGCACAACAGCCACCCCAGGCCTCTCCCTCCTCTCTGCTCCCCAGCACTTGTAAGGACCCCTAAGACAGCGAATACTACTCTTACGCTTTTGTGCGTTGGTTTTCTGGCCAAGACTGTGTCCTCTCTGTGGATGAGGACTGCCATCTATCCCTATGTACCCACAACTTAGCACATAGTAGGTGCTTTAAAAAACATCAAGAAGGGAGAGGGAGGAGACGCTTCAAGAGGTAAGAGGTTTTGTCTGTGCATGAGGGACATGGCATCTGAGATGCTGTCCCTGTGGAACTCCAGGTGTCTCCACCACATTTATGGCTGAAGTGTCTGGAGGGGAGAGACCTGGCCCATTTAGGAAGCAGTGTCAGTGTGTTGCCAATACTCTAGTGGTCCGCGAGTTGTTCGGCTAATGGTGAACCTGAGGTCAAGGGTCACCTGGAGTTCACTGTCCTGGGTGACTTCCTACTGGCTGCACCTAGAGTAGGCCTTGAACCCATCCTGGAGGGTGTGAAGGGTCCATGGGCCCTCTGCCCTCCCACAGTGGTGGGGCTCTTCTGAGACGAGGTCAGGACCCAGCCCTCTTCCTGACGGAGCTGTGCCTGATGTCCTTGGGGAGGGTGAAAAGCAGGGGAAACCCCCAAGTTCAGGCCCCTGCTCAGGCTGACCCAGCCCATCACCATTCCCCAGAGGCCTGCGTAGGTGGGAACGGACAGCTGACCCCTCCTTTGGTCCCGGGGAGTTGGTGAGCGTGGGTTCCATGCCACCCTCCAGAGAAGAGAGTGAGGGAGACAGAGTCAGAGGGAGCCAGATCCAGGGACCGTGGGAGGGAGGGCCCAGGAGGAGAAGACTTCAAAGCACTCCCAGAACAGCTTATAAACAAGCTGGGCTGGTGGGGCAGCCAGCGGGGGCCTTTCTGGAGGGGCCGGAAGCTTGCATGGGGTTGTGTGAAGAGCACAGGACAGGGGTCAGAGAGGGGAGGCGTGAGCCTCGGGGGCCCCAGGCAGCCCCACCTAACCTCTCTGTGACTCGGTTTCCTCTCTCTCCCTCCGGAGCTGGCGTGAGGGTCAGTGCGACGATGTAGGTGAAAGCGCTGTGTAGGCGCCAAGCCCTGATCAGATGTTATTTATTATTCTGAGCTGTGTTTTGGTGGGAGACTTGGAAGGGCTGAGAGGGAGAGCTGAGTGTTCTAGGGCCCCTTCTTCCCCAGTGCTGTTTTGAGAGTTCTCAGAGCAGAATGGCCAGGAGTGGGGCCCGGGCAGGGAGAGGCCCATGGCTCTCGACAGGATCAAACTGGGCGGAGGATCGGGTAGGATGGACAAGGTTCCCTGCTTTTCCGACCCCCCCCCCCCACCACCACCTCTGGTCTCTACCCCTTCCTGCTCCCCTGCTTCCTAATGGTCTCAAGTGACTCCCCAGAAATCAGCCTCCTCTCCCCGGATACCTGTCTCATGTAATGGTGCTGTGACAATTTTTCTAAGTCCTGCTCAGAAATGTGTCACTGTCCATTTCCCTTTGTGATATCCAAGGAGGCTGCACAAACCACGTTCATCAAGTGCTGTGCAGAGGCCCGACTCTGGGCAGCTGGAACACGGGTTTATGAAATTACAGGGAATTCAAAGCAGCCGGCGCCGCCCGCTGTCTGGCTTCATTACTGGGACCGGCCTCGGAGGGAAGTTTATTCCAATAATTTAGGGGATTAGGATCTGACACCCTTCATTAACTCTTTGACATAAGCAGAAAAGACAGATCTTGCAGAATGACCCACACGACGGGAAGGAATTGGCTCAGGCAGGGAGGAGGCAACACGCCGCCCACGAGGAAGAAGCAAAGTCTGCAGGGTGGCAAGAGGGTCGCTGCCCTTTCACAGGCCAACTGGAGGGTGAGGTCTAGCCGGAGGGGGAGAGTAGGTCAGGGCTCGGCACTCAGTTTCCCCATCTGTGAAATAACTGGGGCCCCACCCCATCGACTGCCCCTGGGACATAGCAGCTCGGTTCCTGCTCCCCACATCCTTTGCAGTTGGTCTTGAAAAGGTATCTCTCTCTTCCCCATTCCATGGCAGGCTCTGGCTCTTTTCCTGTCCCCTCCACAGATATAGCACTTGATGTTTCACAAACTTCTTGTCCAGCCTGTAAAGACCAGAGTTGGGGCCGCACATTGACAGCAGTTTTGCCAGCTGGGTGGGGAGGGGTGCTCTCCAAAGGCCCCACAAGCTGGTGTCCCTGCATTAATGGTGGGGTCACGTAGCTGTGTGACACGGGGCAAGTGGCTTACCCTCTCTGTGTGTCTTTTCCTCAAATCTAAAATGGAGGTACAGTTTGTTGTGAGGATTAAATGAGACAATACACACAGCCTGGCACACATTAAGGCCCCAGTAAATATCAACAATTAGTGGTCCTACCGCTGCTCACCGGGGGTGACCTTCTCCTTCGTAAAGTAAATCAGGGGGACGAGAGGTGACTGGCACTCCCTGAGTGCAGACTTCATGGTCGTTGGCGAGGCGGCTGGGCTGCCCAGCGCTGTCCCAAGACACTGTGACCACATAGGTTCTCTTGGAGCCGCGAGTGTGTCGTCGAGCAGTAGGAATGTGATTCGTCCCCGAGCCGGGGGAGCCGGAGCATATCTGGTATGTGTCTCTGGAATGATTTGGGGAAAATTCCCCGAAGTTGGAACTTGAGATGCAAACTGCCGGGACAGAGAGATAGGGAGCTGTCCGCACGCCCCCCACCCTGGGACCTGGTGCTGGGGTGGGAGTCAGCTTACACAGCACACAGGCTGCTCAGGCCCGCCCTGGAATGGCCGTGAACTTGTTGTTTTTCCACGTCATTTGCTCTCAGATGCACTATCGGGCCGGCGATGCTAACCCTGCGGCTGCAGGTCCCTCCTTGTAACAAGCGAGTGTGTGTTCTTCGGAGGTGGCCAAGGGGAGGAGGGGGCCCGGCCGAGAGGTGGGGGGAAGGGAAGCAAGCCTCTTCGTGCAGTACAGTGAGCTTGCGTGTCCCGGAGCCAGCTCCCCCAAAGCACATGCCATTTCTGGCCCCTGAAGGGGTTAAAGGCCTCCTGGAGTCAAAAACAAGCAGGTGTCCCACCGTGCCAGATACGCCGCCTAAACTGCTTCCAGCTTTTTTTTCCTCTTCTGCAACAAGTCTGTGATCAGCCCCAGGACAGAGGAGCCGGCAGCCTGCCTGTGACAGGCGTCAGGTTAGCTTGCTCCCAGTCGGGTGGCGCGCCCAGGACATAAATCCAGGCTCTGGCCCCTGTGCAGCTCCTCTCCCTCCACACTCCGGAGAGGGAGCCCCCTTCATCTGAGGCTGCACAGCCCGGCGGGCTCCACGGACCTGGTGGAGGCAGCCTCGGCAGCTGCAGCCCTAGCAGCGGCGAGGAGGCCCGCTGGGGTGGGCAGGGCAGGTGTCTGCAGCCCCCCGAAGAGCACAAGGCCCTGGGGGCCCCAGCCCTGGCGCCGTCTCAGGGGAGGTCTCTGGGCGCCGCAGACCCCACCATGTGGGCCCCGGGGTGCTGCTGTTCCCGGTCCTGCTGGGGACAGATGGCAGCGCTGCTGCTGCTGCTGCTGGGGGCGCCCCCGCGAGGCCTGGCACTGCCGCCCATCCGATACTCTCATGCTGGCATCTGCCCCAACGACATGAACCCCAACCTCTGGGTGGATGCCCAGAGCACCTGCAAGCGGGAGTGTGAGACGGACCAGGTGAGTGTGAATCCGGAAGCCTGAGACAGGCCACGTGGTCTTGTTAGCGAGGGAGAGTGGGAGCTGGGTGGTGGGAACGACTTGGAACGTGAAGGAGCCCAGCCCCGGGCCACATGGAGATAAATAGGGTGTGATGTCTGTCTAACTTCGAGGCCTGGAAGAAGAGGTGGGCGTGATGTCAGAGTTTCTCAGGGGCTGGGAATCTTCGGATTCCTGGTCTCATGTCTGCTGAGGGCTGCTCTGAGCCAGCACTATGCCAGGCACATCAGAGAGACTGGTGTGACCCACCCGCGGCCTGTCGACAGGTGAGAGTGGAACTCAGGACCCTGCAATAGGCAGAGCAAGACTCCATGGCCAGGGAGGGGAGGGTGGGTCTGCACCCCGCAGCCATCTGACCACAGAGCTGAGGCTTCATCCGGCCTCTGGGCCACATCCCCGGGGGTTTGGACCCTGACCCTGAGATCAGAGCAGGCTGATGGGGAGGGTGGGCAGGCGTGGATCTGAACAGACTCTCTGGGTGTCCGTAGCGGGGCACGTAGACTAGGTTTCAACCTGCCAAATCCCTCGCGCCTCCCAGCACTCAGGGCAGGCCTGGTTCTAGGGCAATTCCCCCCCAGCTCCTGAGCCCAAGGGCTGTTCCTGTCACTTCCCCATGGGGTGAAGCGCCTGTTGGTACCTGACACCTGCCTGGGCAGAGGTACGTCCTGCCAGTCTGGCAGCTCCTGGGGCTCGGGCTGGGTTGGTCATCACCAGGGACCATGGGAGACCGTGAGGCTCCCTCTGCCGAATGCATGTAACCTACGAGAGCATAGGCTGGCCCTGGGGAGAGCGTCCTGTCCCTCACAGTGCCCACGGGACGATCCAGGCCTCTCACTGGCAGGAGCAGTGGCGGAGGCGAGGGAAAGGAAGGTAAGGACTAGGGAGGGGTGGCAGAGCGTCCCCATCCGGCTGAGGTCGTGCTGTTCGTTGGCCACATTTGCGGGCAAGGCTGTTTCACTGGCACAGGCTGGCCTGATAAATCAGGTGTGGCTCGGAGACAGTGAGACTCTGGCTGATTCTGTGTGTCTTGGGGAGAAGGCACCCCCATGGGGCTGGGGATATGGACAGCCTATGGGTATGTTCTGAGCCCTTAAGCAAAAACTGTTCTAAAAATTCCCTCCAGGTTTTCTGTGCCCAGAAATACCTTCCCCTGGTCCCCAGGGACCCAGGCTTTCCTAGACCTCTGAGTCCTGAAGGAGCTTCTGGGGCCAGAGTCTTTAAGGAATTGAAGGGCCCTCCGGCAAGGAGCAGGTTCTCTGCTACTCAGCCCCCTCTTCCTCTCACCCTCTCACTGGGTCCCTCTCCCGCAGACCCCAGCTCTGAGATCTGTCCATTCCTGTCCCAGAGCCTCCCTGGTGTGGCCTAGAAGCCTATGCCAAGCAAGGGCTGCAAAACAAAGTCCCCATTCTGAGCCGAGAGGGGAAAACAGTAAACAAGTCGGGCAGGCAGGCTCCACGTAGCCCTTAGTTGATGTGGAATGTCGCAGGGGCTGAAGGGAAAGTTGGAGCCGCACGAGGCCAGCCCCGGTGGTGAGCAGCTCCCAGAGCCACGAGCAGGGCTCAGGATTAGGGGCATTGCCCACATCCCAGCGAAAACACCACGTGAAATCCTTGTTTGTGTCGGCCCCAGAGCGTGTTGCTAATTTTGAGGCATTAAACTAATGCCGTATGTGGATCCACAGAGAATCAGAGGGAATTACACAGCCTGGCAAGTCCTCGCTGATGGCCTTGCTGACCTTTGCCACACAAAGGGACTTTTTTTCCCCGTGGATTTCCCCGTGCGATGTCCCACAGGTTGGAACTGGCACAGCCCACAGTGGCCAGACCTGGTGTCCTGGGGCTGTCCTGCCTGCCCTTCCTCTAGGCTTTGGATGAACATGGGCCAGCATCAGAGCTGCCGTTCCTAATCTGTATGTGGACAGCCTTGAATAGCTGTCCCAGTGGTGTCCGACTTTTCCTTCTTAGCATTTGGCCAGGGCATCCCCATTGGAAGAGACAAAAAAAGGCAGGCTCGTTTGTTCCAGTCGACACCTCGTGGCGGTAACGATATGATGTAGAAGAAAAATACCTCATCAGAGTCCCATCCACCTGGAGCTTGAAGCCCTTTCCCACCACTTCCCAGCTCTGTGGACTTGAGCAGCTCCTCTCTTAGTTTCTGCATCCTCATCTCATCTCATGGTAGTAGGAAGACTTTCCCTCTTACAGTATGTGACCTTCCTCTTCCCACAGTGCTAGCTGTGTGACCTTGGGCAAGTTACCTAGTCTCTCTGTGCCTCAGTGATCATTACCTGTGAAGTGAGAATGATGGCTGTACCCATTGTGATGAGCATTAGATAAGCTGACAGATATAAATGTTCTTAGAAGAAGGCTGGGCAAATAGTGGGTGAATACATTAGCTATTAGTATTTTCGAAATGGTTTTCTCATGGTAGGTGAGCACCTATTAGTTCCCTTCCCTGGAGACCATGGGGGAGGGTGGGGGGAAGCCTTGTTCTCTTCCTTCTCCTCCTTGCTCAGACCTCTCCATCTGGCTCTCCCCAGGAGTGTGAGACCTATGAGAAGTGCTGCCCCAACGTGTGTGGGACCAAGAGCTGTGTGGCGGCCCGCTACATGGACGTGAAGGGGAAGAAGGGCCCCGTGGGCATGCCCAAGGAGGCCACGTGCGACCATTTCATGTGTCTGCAGCAGGGCTCCGAATGTGACATCTGGGACGGCCAGCCCGTGTGCAAGTGCAGAGACCGCTGTGAGAAGGAGCCCAGTTTCACCTGTGCCTCCGACGGCCTCACCTACTATAACCGCTGCTACATGGACGCCGAGGCCTGCTCCAAGGGCATCACACTGGCTGTCGTCACCTGCCGCTATCACTTCACCTGGCCCAACACCAGCCCCCCACCACCCGAAACCACCGTGCACCCCACCACGGCCCCCCCAGAGACCCCTGGGCTGGACACAGCGGCCCCAGCTCTGCTCAACTACCCCGCGCACCAGTCGGTCACTGTGGGTGAGACAGTGAGCTTCCTTTGTGATGTGGTGGGCCGGCCCCGGCCCGAGATCACCTGGGAGAAGCAGCTGGAGGATCGGGAGAACGTGGTCATGAGGCCCAACCACGTGCGCGGCAACGTGGCGGTCACCAACATCGCCCAGCTGGTCATCTACAGCGCCCAGCCCCAGGACGCCGGCATCTACACCTGCACGGCCCGCAACGCCGCCGGCGTCCTGCGTGCTGACTTCCCGCTGTCGGTGGTCCGGGGGGGTCGGCCTTCGGCCACCGAGGAGAGCAGCCCGAACGGCACAGCCTTCCCCGCAGCCGAGTGCCTGAAGCCCCCTGACAGTGAGGACTGCGGCGAGGAGCAGACCCGCTGGTACTTCGACGCCCAGGCCAACAGCTGCCTGACCTTCACCTTCGGCCACTGCCACCGCAACCGCAACCACTTTGAGACCTACGAGGCCTGCGTGCTGGCCTGCGTGAGCGGGCCGCTGGCCGTGTGCAGCCTCCCCCCCCTGCAGGGGCCCTGCAAGGCCTACGAGCCCCGCTGGGCCTACAACAGCCAGACGGGCCAGTGCCAGTCCTTTGTCTATGGCGGCTGCGAGGGCAACGGCAACAACTTTGAGAGCCGCGAGGCCTGCGAGGAGTCCTGCCCCTTCCCTCGGGGGAACCAGCGCTGCCGGGCCTGCAAGCCAAGGCAGAAGCTTGTCACCAGCTTCTGTCGGAGCGACTTTGTCATCTTGGGCCGAATCTCTGAGCTGACAGAGGAGCCCGACTCAGGTCGCGCCCTGGTGACTGTGGACGAGGTCCTAAAGGATGAGAAGATGGGCCTCAAGTTCCTGGGCCGGGAGCCGCTGGAGGTCACTCTGCTCCATGTGGACTGGACCTGCCCCTGCCCCAACGTGACGGTGGGCGAGACGCCGCTCATCATCATGGGTGAGGTGGACGGCGGCATGGCCATGCTGCGGCCCGACAGCTTCGTGGGGGCCTCGAGCACCCGGCGGGTTCGGAAGCTGCGCGAGGTCATGCACAAGAAAACTTGTGACGTCCTCAAGGAGTTCCCAGGCTTGCAGTGAGGCCCTCCGCCCCTCCCCAGCCCTGTCCCTGACCTTCCTCCATTGACCCATCCCCAGCACCCCTCAGTCAGCAAACTGGGCAAGGTCAGATTAGATGGTCTTAGGCCAGCAGGGGAATATCAATCAACGCATCCAAAAAAAGCCACCGCATGGACGTATACACACTACCAAGTGTCAAACAGACAGCTAGTGGGAAGCAGCCGCATAGCACAGAGAGATCAGCTCTGTGCTTTGTGTCCACCTTAGAGGGGTGGGATAGGGAGGGTGGGAGGGACACGCAAGAGGCAGGAGATACGGGGATATATGTATAGCTGACTCACTTTGTTACACAGCAGAAACTAACACACCATTGTAAAGCAATTATACTCCAATAAAGATGTTAAAAAAAAGAAAAGAAAAGAAAAAAGCCACCCGAGGGTCTTAGACCAACTTCTATTCTTTGAATTCAATAAAGAGGGGGTGTCTTTTTAGCTGTGGGGGACAAAAGGAGAAGTCAACAGACACCTGCAGGTTATTCCTAACGACCAGTCTGCTCTGGCTTTCTTAGCTTCTCTTGGCTGGCCACTCCCTCCCCTGGCTCTCCCAGCCTCCCTGCCCCTAGCCAACCTCCCAGCCAGGATTCTAGAGATGGAGGCTGCACGATGGTCACAGGAATAGTAGAATGAATTGGTTTGCAAAAGAAGTAGGTGGGGATGGAAAGGAGGGCCCGGGAACTGATGGGACAAATTTCCCACAGCCCCCCAGAGCGCTATGAGCAGAAACCACTTCATGGGGGGATTGTGGGAAGTGAGAATCGGGAGGCTTGCCCTGAGTGGAGGCTGCCGGGCGGGTGCCTTTGGGTGGTGGTCAGCCTGTGCTTTGGTGAAGTTGGCCTGGCAGTCTCTGAGGCCACCACAGCACATGTGGTGAAGAACACATGTTTCTCATGTTTCTTCTCCCTTGGCTTTATTGATTGGTTTATTGATTGTTGATTTATTGATTCAGTTCTGTTCAATCCAACTCAGTGGACATTTTCCGGATACTTACTGGGTGCCAGGTGCTAGGACCGCAGAGAGATGTTAGTCACTGCCCAGCTCATAGCAAATGAACACAAATGTCCAGACCCCAGGGCTCCCCCAGAAGCAGACCAATGGCTGGCTCTCCCCGCTGTCAAAAATCCCATTTTTAACAGACAGCGTGCTTTCAGCTGCCTCTGGCTTCCTTGGACATAAAGCAGATAGAAGCCCCAGGATCTGTTTTGGTGGGAAGAGAAATAAAGGAAGAGGAAAAGCAGGCAGGGGAGGGGGTTGGTGAAGGAATAAGAGAGGAGGGAAGAGGGGAGGCAGGCCTGGGAAGGAAAAGGAATGTTGCTCGATACTCCCATCTGGTGGTGGCCTTGGGAGCCGCAGGGACCTGGAGAGAGGCTCTAGGTGTGGCCTGGGAGGGCTGGTTGGGTGTGCGGCAGCTTGTCGGTGACTTCTGTTTCTGGACTTCCTGTGCAGGTCTGCCACCACACCACTAGGAAGTTTTGGGGAAACCCACCGTCAGCTCTTCCTCTACCCCCATTCCCTCCTCAGCCCTTCATTCTGCCCATGCCCTTCCATAGCTGAAGAAGGTCTTTGTGGGGCATTTTTGTTTCTTCCTCAAAGGTAGGGGGAAAGAAACCAATTAAAAGCTCCGAGTATCAACAGCCCTTCTTGTGTGGTTCGTTTGGGCTAATGTGGGCGGGACGGGGGGGTGGGTAGTGTTGTTTCTTTGGTGACCTGGTGGTTGGCGGGTAATAAAGGGACTTCTTACTGTGGCGCCAACCCCAGCTCTGTACATTAGACGCAGGAGAGCCGAGGCCAGAGAGGCCAGGTAACTCACCCAGAAACACGGGCAGGAAGGCACAGGGTGTAGGCCCAGGTGTTCTGCCTCGTGTCTCGGTCCCCTGCCCCATCACAACAGCACGGTGGGCCAGGGCAGACTCCAGACCCCAGCACTGATGGTCAGTTCAGGGGCATGAAGGTGGAAGAGACAGGAGTGGGCAGGGGACCATGCTGCTGTCCTGCTGTTACTCCCTAGGGGGCCTCTGGGTGAGGCTTGGTCCCAAAGCCCTGGGTGCTCAGAGCGCGTGGCTGGGTTCCCAGGCTGAGGCAGCAGCACCTTTGGTGCCAGGGGCTCCTGGCCGCTCCCCTCCCCGGAGATGTGTTCAGCCAGGGCGTGCTCCCAGCTTGTCTGTTCCCTAGGCTGGGAGCCAGCTAAGCACGAGGGACACCTGACCCCTGTCCACTTCCCTGGTCTTCCCAGGCCATAGCCCCAAGGAGGAATCCAGGCCCAGCTCCCTCCTTAGAGATAATTCCCTGCAATAAGGAGGGGCCAGGATGGAGAAGACAAGCTCCTCCCTGAGAGAGAAGAGAGGCCAGAGGAGTGGGAGCTTCTCGAGTCACCACCGGGAAAATGCTGAACACAGAACTTAAACAAGAAGGTGTGAGCAACCAGCCACAGGCCCTGCCCCTCCCAGGTCCAGGAACCAGGGAGTGATTCCTTACCTTTCCTCAGAGTGGGGACACACTGTTGCACCTGCTTCTAGGCTGAGGTGCCCCAGTAAGTAGCACATCACCTGAGAGCCCACATGCCAGCACCTGTCACCTCCCCTCTTCCCTCCACTTGCATAGATGCGAGGCTGAGCCCTGTGGCTACTCGGCGGAGGTGTGAGGCTCAGGGGATCTGATCTCAGGCCCTGGCCACACACAGCTGCAGACTTGGGGTCCCTGTCGCACTCCATCCCCAGCTTGGCAGGGTGGGAAGGCCCAGCCTGTGGAGTCAGACACACCTAGGGCTGGATTTGGGCTCTGACACATATCTGCCATCTCTCTGAGCCTCAGTTTCCTCATCTGTAAGACAGAGCACTTCATGGAGACTTGGGGTGCTCGACCCTATTAACTGTGTCAAACTGAAAAGCCTAGGAAACAGAACCTGGCACAGATGGCTGCCCCCGGGCCCCCTCTGCGCCCTCAGCAGCTCCCTGGCTGAGAGCAGTCCCCCAGGACTGCTCTCCTCCCCTCGCCCTTCCGTCCAGACCTCAGGTTTCATAGGCTCAGTGACCACGCAGCTTCAAACGTTGTATTCTGCTGCTCGGAATACATCCCAAACTGACCACCCCGCATAGGTTGATTTGGGATTTGGAAAATATGGGTACTTGGGGAAAGGGTGATATAGTATCAATGATCGTTGTGGGCCTGCCCCATGGCGTTTATTTTCTGTCCTTGAAACCAAGTCTGTGGCTCTCTCTGTCACCCAGGCCTTACGTAGTAACTGGCTTCTGGGAGGTGCTGAGTGCAGGCTGAACTGAATTCCCAGGGCCTGGTTGCCAGGTGACCTAGGGAGGCCCAGCCTACCCAGTCTGGGAGATTTGGCCCCAGGATACAGGGGGATTGAGCCCTCCTTCCAGTCGAGGTCAGACTCACCTGCCTTCCTGGCTCGCTCCTCCCCTGCTCGCGTCTGTTGTCTCCCTCTCTCCACCTCTACCCCAGCTCTCTGTCTGCCTTCAGAGGCTCGTTCTGGCGCCGACTGTCTCCAGACCAGCTCTGAGGCCTCCGCTTGGAGGACAAGACAGGGGCAGGACGGCTTGGCTTTTTCCACCCTCTGAGTCCCCCAGCCCCTCCAGCCTCCAACGACACACTGCCCCATACTCTGATGTCACCCCTGGACAGTGCGGCCAGAGAGCGGGGACCGGGGGCGGAACCTCATGAGTGACGGGGGCGAATAAATACAGCTACATGGCGATTTCCTGAGGACTCCGCCCTGTGTCCCACCATCCTGCTATAGCATCAACGTTGAGTGGGCGCTTACTGCAGGGCAGATGTCAGCCCTTGTCATCTCCGTCACGCCTGTGGGAGACAGAATGCTCTTCTGTAGGTGGGAAAACTGAGGCTAGAGGAGATGAGAAGCTTGTCCAAGATCACCCAGCCGCTAAGTGGCAGAGCCGAGATTTGAACCTAAGCAGTCTGACTTCTAGGGTCTTAATGCTCACGCTATGCTATTTCTCCCAGCATGCCACACACACACACACACACACACACACACACACACGCACACACACACACGCACACACACGCGCGCGCGCGCGGCTCTGGGCTGGGCAGTGTGGAATCCCATCAGGACCCCAAATGTCTCCAAAGAGCCTGTCTCCCGTCAGCCACACGCACGCCGCCCCATGCCTATGAGGTGACGTGTCACACGGTATTTCTAGCACACACGTGAGCCGTCATGGCCTAGACGCCTGAGCCTGCTCATCCGTCAAGACTCAGCTCCTTGGGGAGCCTCCGCTGTGCCCAGGCCACACACTCTTCTCCAAGTCTCCATCTCCCTCTGCACTTGCACTGATAGCCACTGCTTAGGGCTCTGGGAGGCCTGTGGGCCCAGCTTGCAGAGATCCAGGGGGATTCGCTGGATGAACAAATGGTCCCGGGACCAAGGGTCGCGCGTTGCACTGGAGACCACAGGGCTGTGAAGGGTTCCTTTGGGGTCTTCCTTCCTTTTGCCCAGCTCCACTTCCTGATACTCTCTCCTTCTCCTTCCACCTCCCCAAGGAGTCTGAAGTCTCCCTCCTGCTCTGGGAGTGTGTGATTAATATAGGCAGGATGGAGGATAGGGTTTCTGGGTCCTATTCTTGGCTGTGGCCTCATTCTGGAATGTGCCCTGAGGTCAAGTGACACTCAAGCTGTCAGGAGGAAGGAAGCCTAACCCTCTAGCTAGCACTGCCCTGAGGGAGCGGGTAGGGCAGGCAGGTGGGCAGTCCACCACCCTCTCCTTCCCGCCTCTCTGGCTCCTATTTCGGGGTTGGGCTGGAGTCTCTGTGTCCCACCCCAGCTTACCCCAGGACGTGAAACTCTGACATCCAGGTCTCCAGCAACACCCTGGACACCCAGACAAGGGGAGAATAGGCTGCATCTCCAATGCTTCCCGGACTGGACCCTCCCAGAGGTAGGGCCTCTTTCCAGCACGTCTGTTGGGGTGAGGTGAGGTACTTGGGTGTGTCTCTTGTCCTTTTCAAGTCTTCAGGATACGGCTAGAGACCTGGCAGGATGAAGATATACCCACCCTGATCATTTGTTTTCTGTCTTGGTGTGAGGGACACACCCAGTTCTAGCAGAGGATGGTGACAGTTTTGTCTCCTTCCTGTGTGAACAGCCAGGAAGTAGAGACAGGGCCTGGGGAAGTGGTGAGGAACCCCAGCAGGGGAGGAGCCCAGTGCCAGAAGAGAGCGGATGGGCATTTCAGGGTGAACAACTCTTTTTTTTTTTAAGTTTCCAGGTTCTGCTAATGCTGCTCTCCTGGGACCACATTTGTTTTGGCCGCACCGTGGGGCTTGTGGGATCTCAGTTCCCTGACCAGGGATCAAAAGCCAGGCTCCTGGCAGTGAAAGCGCTGAGTCCTAACCACTGGACTGCCAGGGAATTCCCGAGCGTGAACAACTCTGATCAGGCACTTTACAAAATGTCCAGTTTAATCCTCACAACCTTCTCTCAGCTACATCTTTTACCATTTCACCGTGTGATAGACCCCACCCTAGGCAGCAATGTTCAAGAGGGCCTTGTTCACAGCACAAGGCATGACCATAGAGGGTTTCAACGGATGTTTGTGGAATGAACGAATGACTGAATGAAGCAAGCCCTACAGGCCTTAGGGAGGAAGAGATGACCTCAGAGGTATTATTGTCCCTGTTTTACAGATGCTCAATCTGAATCTAAATGTTTAAAGGAGGGCTTCCCTGGTGGTGCAGTGGTTGAGAATCTGCCTGCTAATGCAGGGGACACGGGTTCGAGCCCTGGTCTGGGAAGATCCCACATGCTGCGGAGCGACTGGACCCGTGAGCCACAACTACTAGGCCTGCACGTCTGGGGCCTGTGCTCCTCAACAAGAGAGGCCGCGACAGTGAGAGGCCCGCGCACCGCGATGAAGAGAGGCCCCCACTTGCCACAACTAGAGAAAGTCCTCGCACAGAAACGAAGAACCAACACAGCCAAAAATAAATATAAATAAATAAATTTAAATGTTTAAAGGAAACTTGCCCAAGGTCATGAGGCTAATAGATGGAAGAGCCAGGATTCAAACCTAGGTCTGACTTTAGTGGCCATGTTCTTTCCAGGGTAACATATGTATTTTAACCATTTCAGCTAAAGCCTGAGGGCCCCAAATGGCCGTTCCCCGCCTGAACATCCACAAGCACCCTTTCTAACTGGTCCCTGACCTCCAGGAGTGCCAAGGCTGTACAGAAAGTCACAAAGCTGCACCCTCCAATAGTTAGTATTGAATTCATGTAAGTAAATTCATAGGAAATCAAATGTTTAAATTCAGTTCCTCAGCCCCCCTAGCTGTAGTCCAAGTGTCACATTTCATGTAACTTAGTGGCTGCCATATTGAACAACACAGACATAGAATATTTCCATCATCACAGAAAATTCTGTTGGATAGCCCTGTCACAAAGGATTAAACCGTTAATTCTTGTTTTCTCCGGTAGAGATCTTGTGTAAGGGTGCGGGCCCTGACTCTACGCTCCTGCCCTGCCAAGGACTCCAGGAATTCCTGTTCCTGGTTTTGGTCTCATGGATCCTACTGCCACAAGGGCTTTTGGAATTGCCCTACTGTCTCTAGACTCTAATCTCAGCCTCAGAAAAATCCCCTCATCTTTTCTCCCAGAAGGCTTCTGTTAAGCCTTCTTGCAGATAAAGTTCTTGATGGCCTTTCTCAATATCCCAGATTTCCTAAAGAGGTACACAAATGAGTACATACACACCAAGACCCAACAGTTGTGGCACTCAGGGGAAGATGAGTTTACCAAACTTTTAGCTAAGTATGACAGACGGGCTGCTGATGGGAGGGAGACAGTAGGGGCTACAGGTCAAATCCTCTCATGGCATGGCACAGCGCCCACAGCAATTGTGAAAGTGCTGTCACTAGTGGGCCAGGTGATCCACAGCTCTTCAGAGACGTCTGTGGAAGTGCTGAATAAAGGGCTAAGAATTAATTTGTTTGTTATGGTCATTGCCGAAGACTTTACAGAGAGGCACCAGATGTTTTAGGCCTTAAGGCCCCCAAATTTCCCTGGTATACAGGGTGAGTGGCCGTGAGGAAAGGCCAGAGTCATGGCAGAGCATGGGCTCTTGAGTCAAACTACCTGGGCTCAAATACTGGCTCTGTGACTTTGGGTAAGTTAACCTCTCGTGCCTCAGCATCTTCATCTATAAAACGGAATAATAATGGTTTTCATAGTGCCTCTCCAGTAGTAGTCGGCCCTGGGCCTGATTGCTCCAGCTGGTTGGGAATAATTGCTGTTGCATATTCCCACCTGTAGCTGGAAAGAACCAGATGAGAACAGGTTCCTCTCCCCAAAGCTGCTCTTGGACAGCAAAGTAAGAACAGATGCAGTCTCCTTTGCTGACAAAGGAAGAGTCCAGGATAAGGGTAGCCAGAAAGGAGAGAAGCGAGAGGAAGGGAAAGAGAGGCACACACTCTGGGTTGGGTGGTTGGACGCAAGCGGAGACAAGTGTAGTAATGAGGTAGAGATGGTTCATACCTCCACGTGTAGAGCTGAGTTCTTTCTTTAAAATTTTATTTTATTATATTTTTATTTTTGGCTGTGTTGGGTCTTCGTTGCTGCATGCAGGCTTTCTCTAGTCGCGGCGAGCGGGCACTGCTCTTCATTGCCGTGCGTGGGCTTATTGCGGTGGCTTCTCTTGTTGTGGAGCATGGGCTCTAGGTGCGCAGGCTTCAGTAGTTGTGGCTCGTGGGCTCTAGAGCGCAGGCTCAGTAGTTGTGGCGCACAGGCTTAGTTGCTCCGCGGCATGTGGGATCTTCCTAGACAAGGGCTCAAACCCATGTCCCCTGCGTTGGCAACTGCGCCACCAGGGAAGTCCCTGGAGCTGAGTTCTTACCCTTTATTTCAAGCACCACTCCCCATCTCAATGCACCAAAAAGGCCAACAGAATAAAAGGGGAAACAGCCTCAGAGTTTTGGTGTGACCAGTAACTCAGACTCAAAGTAATCCTCTCAGTCATCACAACCAACAATTTCACCCTGTGACCCTAATAAGAGGAAAAGCTGGTGTTCATGGATGAGTGGAATGCAGCTTCAGTGAGACTTACACAGATGGAAACCCATCCCCATCTCCGGCCTCATGGAAGATACCCGCTCTTTACCACCTAGACGCCCTGATGGCAGGGCTAATAATTTTCATTACTAATAGCCGGCAGCACCTAATATGCACTCGACATACACTATCGCATTGAATATTTACACACCTGTGGTGTGTATGTCATTCAACTCCATTTAATATTCTCTCCATTTCAGAGATGATGAAACTGAGGCTCAGAGAGATTGAATAATCTGCCGAAGGCCCCTGGCCAAGCAGGAATCCAAGCTTAGGTTGGTCTATGTGACTCCAAATCCCATGTATTTAACCACATGTATAAGATATTCCACCACAGATTCAAGAACAGTGAAGTACAGTTTTCTCTTCTGCTTCCTCCTTTCTCCCTGCTAATCCACCAGGAAGTTTCACTGCGTAGAATTCTCATGAAAAGGCATGTTTAAGGCCAGCTGACCTCCCCTAAATATGCTGGTCACATGCCCTTAAGGCTAAGCCACAGGCCGAGAGACAGAACGAGATGGGGATGCAAGCCCCTCTCACAGAAGAGTCGAGAGAGGTCAGGTTATCCCCTGTGGGGAAGAGGATTACGCTCAATGCTTCATGTCCCTTACACAGTCCTCACTAAATGTAACAAGCGGGCTTTCTCAGATAAGAAATCTGAGGCTGAATAAGTTCAACGGGGCACAGCTACACGAGGGTGAGTTTGGGATTCAATTCGAAGTCTGACCCCAAGGCCCATACTCTTTTCCTGTACAGCGTTACCAGGAGTAATTTTACTTGGAGGCTTAATGAAACCCCTACACTGCTATAGAACATTCTTGCTTCTATAGCAAGGAGTCTGGAGACAAATCTGTGGTGCCTAGACCTCTATCCCTACTGGTGAAGTTGGGGTGAGACAGGGATCAGACACTGATGTTTTCTGTTCCAATGCAAGATCCACGTCTCATAAAGAACAGTGATGCTCTCTGAACAGTCCCAGGTCACGAGAAGGGGCTTGGCCAGCGTGTGGCAGTATTTTCAGTAGATGACAGAGTGCTCAGCCGCAAGGGAAACTTAGAGGAGACTCTAGAAAAGCATTGCTCAGGGAAAGTGACCCAGGGGAAAAGGTATTTGTGGCTGTCAATTTCTTGCTTAGACGTTACAAAGCTTCCCTGCCAAAGTCCTTTTTTTGATTTATGCTCAAACTGGAAGATATTATAAGCATCGAAAAAGCCAAACTGGAAAGCTGAACAGCTGAGCTCTGAAAAGATAGTAACCTTGGCCAGAAGTAGAATGTGGTGATGGGTACCGCAAGTGGGAGTGAGCTGTGGGTGTCTGAATTTCTGCAGTGAACACACACACACAGATTCCACCGACACCAACTTCTGGAAGGGTACCATCTGCTGTGAACCCTGATAATTACAAAAACAGAAAGAGGTTTTGTCTCTAAAGGTAGGAAAACAAATGAGATGACCCCTAGAGGGAGCTTCTAGCCTAAGGAGGTCTTTAAGATAAGCATTTAAACTGAAACTGGGATAGGAACTGGAGCTGCCCCTCCTGTACTTCCCCTCCCTCACTACCACTACTTCTTCCTTGGAATTCTTCCCTGACCTCCTCATCCCACCCCTGGGTCTCATGAATAAAGAAATTCTAAACCACCTCTCTTTCACAATATTTCTGTTCAGAGCTTGGAGCAATGAAAAAAAAATTACAATGTCCAAAGTCAAAGGCAGCTTTTCCTGGGAGTGATGGACTGGAAGCAGGGACAGATTTCCTCTGCTTTTTTTTTTTTCCTAAGAGTTATAGCACTAAGTCTCCCACTGTGGACACGTCAGACGAAGAAAAAGAACCAGGACCAAGTTTTTCCTCCATGGCAGCTGGGAATTTGAGAGAGCCCATGCTTCCCCAGGTGACCCATTCTTCATAACTTGATTACTCCTCCCCAGTCTAGAACCCCTCATGTGGACATGATCTCTCCCTTTCTTTGTTCATACCTCCATATTCTCCTGTGTATGATTATTTCGGTGTGTGTTATCGTTTGCTAGAGTGTAAGCCATTGGAAAGGTCCTAAAGGTTTATATACGTCATCATCAGCTCCTAACCTAGTAGATGGTCAATAAATGTGTTAAGGGGGTGAACACAGGGGCTGTTGTAAATGCTACCTCACTTTGTTTGATACAATTTAGGGACTTGAATGGAATCTGACCCTCGAGTCAACCTGACCATTTTGCTATCTATCATAAGGACTAGTAAAGCTCAGGACCAAAGACTTCAGGTGCGTGAAATGTCTCGAGTTACTTCTCAGAGAATCTGAGCACCCAGACAGCAGTAGGAAGTGGGTACATAAAACTAGCCCATGAACTGCAAACTCTTATAACCCACTCCCCATTGTGTTTCTGCAGCATGTTTCCCTTTCCTAACTGTGCCGGGCAAAGGCTGATATTAACATCATTTTGGAGTTGCTGAGCAAACGACCACTTACAGGGCCAGGCTAGGTGTGTGGGGAGGGAAATGACACAAAGTGCCGTTTATAGATACTGTCTCCTATGTAATCAGGTGTGGCTCTTTCATAAAGCCTTCCTACGGAGGTCAAAGGAGCAGTGTAATGGTTAAGGATCGTGGACTTTGGAAACAGAATCCCACAATTCAAATCCTGACTCTACTGGGGGTAACTATGTCACAAACTCTGCTTCCCTCTGTAAATGAGGGAAAGAGCATAAGCTTCCGAGGCTTCTTATGAAGTCCAAACTTCTGCAAGGCATCCATCGGGGAAACGATCTCCAGGATGAGTTCCACGGCTCACACACACAGGCTCCCTCCTCTACCCTTCTTTCACCTTTCCCACACGTGAAGGAAGGGCAGATAGAGGAGACATACCCTAATCTCCTTTCTACCTGCTACCAGACTCTTCTCCTCTGGTAGAGGCTCTTGGGGAGATAAGGTCTTACCTTTGTCTCTCTATTCCTTTTATACAGAACCCGAAAAGTTCTTTGAACTTTTGTGGCTCGGATAATAAACAAGAGTCTCCTTCCAAAAAACATTTCTTCCTAAATTACAAAAAAAAAAAAAAAAAGTTTCCTGCCTTTCTTCCAATCTATTTTCCAACCCATTGTAAGATTTAAAAAGATGAAATTTCTCCAGGCAAAACCCTTTATAGCCTTGTGAAAACCGGGTTGTTCTCGAAGTCTTTAGTTAAAGGGCCTCTGGTGACACCTTAGTTTCTAGAAAGGCTGCCCAGGGATTGCAACTATCTTAAGTATTGGATTGAAATGGTTTAGGGATCCCCATCATGTTTCCTGAAAATAGAAAGGAGTTAGCAGAAAGAAGTCTAGAGCTTTAAAACGAATTGGGACTTCCCTGGCAGTCCTGTGGTTAAGACTCCACGCTTCCACTGCAGGGGGTGCGGGATCGATCACTGATTCAGCGGTGTGGCCAAAAAAAAAAAAAAAAAGAATGGCAGGTAGTTTACAAAACAAGGAGTGTTCTTTTTTAAGAAAAGAGTTCTGAGGTCAGTAGGCAGATCTGGATTCTCAGTGAACAGATATGATCATTACAAAACAAATCAAAACCCAACCTTCATCCTTACTAGAAATGAATCCATGGATGGTGGAAGGGCGGCCAGGAAAAGCCATCTGAAAGGAGTACCTGCATTTAGTTCAAAACAGAAAAAGGAACTGTGCCTAGAACTACTGAACCCATGTCACAGGGCATCTGGACTCTGAATTAAAAGAGACAATTTTAGGGTCCTATGATTCCACTTCTTAAACCACACTCATAGAAGGAGTATCCAGTGTTCATGTCTATCAGCACCCAGTAGTCATCAGTTTATACCCATCTGCTTGAAACCAAGCTAGGTGGATACCGTGTCTACGCTTGTCCTATTTCTTTCTAGCCTAAAGGAAGTACAAAATTGTTTTGAATTAGAATGTAGTTTGGGGAAATATCACAACCTAGCTTTCACGCTCCAAAGGAGGCTATGGTGCCATATTCTCCCAGCTCTCTCAACAGCACTAAGGAAGGAAGAGAAAAGGAGACTCAGGAGCTGTCAAAGGGCATGTGGAGAGCCAGTTTTTAAAAATAGCTGCAACCTGGTGGTTGGGAAAGAAGTTTATGTTTGACCTTCACATTTAGTACAAAAAAACCCCCATAAAAGCAATGTCTAGCTTATTTTGTAAATGTGGCTTTTCCACAATTATTTTTGAAACACTTGAGTGTATAGACAGAAGGGATGCGACCCACAGTATATGCCAAGGTTTGTCTAAAAATATTTTACACCTGTTCTCTGTTCTGCACGCTGGTCATATTTTATCAGTGAAGTAAAGTGCTCATAATGCCAGACGAGGAATGTGTTTTTCCTTCCAAGTCCTCAATGTTTTTCCCTCCTGTAAAGCAAACCTCCTTTTCTACCTGCACTAAAATAAAGCTAGAACCATTACCCACATGACACATCTACCACCAGAGCTACATTTCAACTCCTATTCCTGAGCAGTACTGTTTAGGAACAACCATTTCAATACTTTTCACAGCAGCGTGGACACTTTAGCAAACATTTTTGGCTGCCCCCAAAAGGAACGCCAACTTGTATACTGGGTTTAAATCAACTTGCTGATTGTATAAAAAAGAATGCTGAAACACTGGTTTCCCTATCAGCGACTTAGAACTAGAAAACAAACTCAGTGGTATTGATTCCTGAAACATGAATAGAATAACTTTTACGATATTACTGTAAAATTTTTATTTAATTCTCTGTTGATGCAAATAATAGACTGGACAACAAAATGTTGACTATAATAAAGACAGTTATGGTCTTCATTTACTTTTTTGATTTCAAAGGGCGACACAACAAATATGGACCTCGTGGCTTCTAGATACTGTAAGCCCCTAAGAACACATTACAATTCTTCATAGCAAGGTGACGGCTTCCTCAAAACTCTGTCAGGAAGTGTACTGATATCACTGTACTTACTTTGCAGATGAAGAAACGGAGCCATCTGAGTCAAATTACATAATACACTTAAGGAAGGAATTAGACCCATAATTTCCAGTAGCCTCCAGACACGAGCTGCTTCCCAATGTTTTTTTCCCAAGGTTTTGCCTAATTGTAAGATGATCTCAAAGCTCCACTTACAGACTATATGTATGAAGCACGTGTTCGAAAATAGAAATCTTAAAACGCAAATATTGAGAAATGGTTAGTAGAGGTTTACTATTCACAAGTCAAATACCATTACTGACAAGACTTTTAGCCTAATCTAAACCTCCAAAAGCCCATCTAGTGGTTCAGCAATATTTGGTCCAATCAAATTCTAACTAACCCCAAATCAAAATAGTAGGCACTTAGTATAACAAGATTTAATCCATATAGAAACTACAGAAATTCTTCTGAGCTTTTTTTTTTTTAATTAATTGATTATTTTTTAATTTATTTTATTTTTGGCTGTGTTGGGTCTTCGTTGCTGTGCGAGCTTTCTCTAGTTGTGGTGAGCGGGGGCTACTCTTCGGTGAGGTGCACGGGCTTCTCATTGCGGTGGCTTCTCTTGTTGCAGAGCACAGGCTCTAGGCGCGCGGGCTTCAGTAGTTGTGCTCGCAGGCTCTAGAGCACAGGCTCAGTAGTTGTGGCACACGGGCTTAGTTGCTCTGCGGCATGTGGGATCTTTCCGGACCAGGGATCGAACCCATGTCCCCTGGCATTGGCAGGCGGATCCTTAACCACTGCTCCACCAGGGAAGTCCCTTCTGAGCTATTTTTAAACTGAGTTTTGTTTATTGTGCAGTTTAAACATGTTCAAAACTAATAGCAACAATAAAGGGAATATAAGTTCATTCATAATAGCACATGCTTCTAAAATGTGACCACTTCTTATTTTAAACCAAAATATATTGATCTTTTTTAAGAAAGTCTTTCAGAATCAGTTTGAAATAAGAGGTCATTTGGTTTCCTTAAGGTTTAAAAATAAAAGCAAAAAGACTAGTTATCACAACATCTATACATATAGAAATCGTGAATTACAAAGGTGTGCCTTAAGATCGTTTTTCAAAGATCGTAACTTAAATCATACGAACTGGAAACACATTGTTGAAGACTGTTTTGATAGTTTACTTGGCCTTTCCTTACTTACATCGTTTATCAACAGCACAGGAAAGGAATGTGTGTGAAAATAGCTCCAGGAGGTCAATGTTTACAATTTTACTTAGAAGTAATAGGGCCACTGAATCTACAGCTCTTACTCAATCTGAAGGAACCATCCAGTGGTTCCAATATAAGAGAAGTAATCAACACAGCTGAATTAAGGAAATCAACAACATTAGAGCATTCGTATGACTTAATGATTTCTAAAAACATTTCCAGATAGCCTGTAACTATAGTTTGTGGCCACTGGAAATACAAAGCATCTCTCTCAAAACATCATGACTGGAGAATGGCTAAGAGCCTCCCACTAGACCCTTTTCGTTAACACTCTTGTAGAGAGATTCTACAAGTCATGTGGCTAATACATCAAAAATGGTCTTATTCCCCTGACTTCAAATTAGAGGAGCGACCAGTTGGAGGGAACAAAGCATAGAACTTAAGACCAAGAACTCTGGAACCAGAGTTCCCAACCCTATCACTTACTGGCCATGAAATATCAAGCCGTGTCTCGGCCCTTCTTCTGTAAACTGGGTTAGAACTGTGCATGGCAGATAGTAAATGATATATAAGTATTTAACTGAATGATTTAAAACATTAAAAAAGTACAAGGGTTGTACTCATTTTCCAACTGTATGCACACAGATATTGGTCCTAGGTCCTTTATTCCCTAGGTCCGCCAGGGAATTCCCGGTCCTAGGTCCTTTAAACATGAAGATACATTCCTGTGGGAGTTCCCTGGTGGTCTAGTGGTTAGGATTTGGAAGCCGTGGCCCAGGTTCAGTCCCTGGTCGGGGAACTGAGATCCCACAAGCCGTGTGGCACAGTCAAAAAAATATATAATTAAAAAAATAAAACAATAAAACATAATTAAGAAAAAAACCCAACGATATCTTCCTCATATAACAAAAAAACGGAAAAACTCTGATCTAAAGTGACCTCCTGGGCCAAATGGATTAAAGCATCAGCTGACTGACACGCTATAATGGGTTTTATTAAGCAACGGCAATTTTACAACCTTGTCTTCTAATAAGGTTTTTCCCCTCTGATCTTGTACTAGAGTACTGTTATCCTGCTTCTGACACATGCATGTATTCTAGGCAAGGAAATATATTGGATGTGCCATACCTATGCTATTTTCTGTTTGTGTAGGAAGGTCTCCAACCAGCATTTTACTTCATTAGTTTAAGTTATGTGCAAAAAGAGGTACAGTTGACCCTTGAACTGTGTGGGTCCACTTATATGTGGATTTTTTTCAGTAGCACGTACTATAATACTACATGATCTGCGGTTGGTGGAATCCTCAATGCACAACCGCAGGTATGGAGGGCTGACTATAAGTTACACATGGATTTTCGGCTGAGTGGAGGGTGGGTGCCCCTCCTAACCCCCGTGCTGTTCAAGGCTCAACTGTACTTTATTTTCTCTGTATGTCACACTGACTTATTTTAAAATAACTTAAGTCTTGAAGATTTGTTAGATTAAATCTCTCAGTTAAAATGTGGGTACATACCAGAATGATATTAACACCAATACACATTAGAAAAACACTTTAAATTCAGGGCAACTTTAGTTTCACCTTCAAAAACTAAGAAGTTAATCACAGTAAACAGTGTTATCTTTAAGGAGGCATTTTGACTCAAGGTCTACATTTGCCATCTAATATAGGTTAAAGTTATTAAAAGGAGGTTTAACAATACACCTGATGTTAGAAGATGGGAAACGAAGGGACACCAGGATAGGGCCATTCAGAGGCTGCCACAGTACCTATAGGTATAGAAGACAAAAAAATGGAAAAACACCTTTAAGATAACTAACTTATCAAAATTGTAAACTAAAAGTCTCCACACAAGAGGGTCAAAAGTGTGACGGCAGTGGGGGAAAAAAGACTAGGGACTAAGGTGTAAACTTTTCTAAGGTTTTCTAAGGGGTGCCAGGAAACCAATCAAGATAAAATTGAGTTAACTTTTTCAGCACCAAACCAACATATGTACCAATATTTAACTTCCCTAAGATTTTTTTTGCCAGTACACACATCCCCAAGATCTGATATTCACACTTACATTAAGCTCAATTATTTAAAATCTGAATATATGTATTAGTGTTCCAGATAGTTACAAATTCTATTGTGTATCTATTGGCCAGTTGCCTTTTGATTTTTAGAAAAAGTTAACTTGAGCCTTTCTTCATTTATAAAAAGGCAGTTTTCTTCCAGTTAAGTCTATGATAACTTCACCCAAAAGTTTCTAGTAGAAACTAGAGCTTAAAACCATTACTCTGTTCTTAGATCTATTCAAACTTTGTGATCACAAAAGCACATAATTGATAGCATAGGCAGACCAGTCTCTGCTAGTTCCAGTCACTACCCCAATGCTTCTTCATAACCTCATTCTGTCCACTAAAGGACAAAGGCCTCACCATGGAGCTGACAGAACAGCTTAGCTCTGTTATTTCCAGTGCTTGTTTCCTTAAAACTTTTTATTGTTCTAAACCGAGAGGGTAACAGACAAAAGGCTTTTGTAGACTGGTGTCCAAAAAATTCATTTGAGACCAGATTTATTTCACAAGTAACCCAGACAGTGCTGGTTTCTTACTAAAAAAGCAGAGAAAGTTATTCTTCCAATTCAAGACGATTTTCTCCCCAATATGATGTCAACGCTGTATCAATGGACATCTAAACAGTGAAATGACTCATTATTTTAGCTTAAAGATAGTCTCACCCTTCCACCTCATCACTTACAAAAAAAAAAAAAACAAAAAAAAACTCCATCCTTAACGAGCCACCACAATTTGACAGATTATGACTAATCTTTGATGTCCCAAGCCAGCAGGTTGGCTATGTGCTTGCAAAAACAAAACCAACCCAAAAACTGTGCGTCAACTTTTTTGCTAGGAAAATGCACACAAATACTAATATAAATACCTGTCCAATCTTGAATAGATTTTAATCATCAATTCTCCAGCTAACTATGATGACTAAACTCAGTGTTAAGGATTAGTAAAAACAGACCTAAATCTTCTTTTTAAATAGTTAGGTCAGCTGCTTCGTCAAGCAAGTTTTCTGAGCTATTCATCTCCCATGCAGAAATAGAAAACTGATCCAATGGTTTCTTTCTCCATATACATTTCAAATAAATCCTCTCAGTTTACATGAGTGAATTTCATTTTATCACCTGACTCTGTCTTAGATGTCAGCATGACACATTTTAATAGGGTTGACTCGCCTTAGCATACCACCCCTATAGTGGGGAGACAAGATGGGGATGAACAGAGTTAGCTGCTAAACACAATAAAGCCGTCCCAAGCAGGCTTTAGGACAACTTTTTACGTGGCAAACTACTATCTGTGCACTGGGGGAGCAACAGCTTTCCATTATTCCCTTGTGATTCAACAAGTCAGGTCCTTCTGCCTTATCGGCATTTACAACATCATAATTCCAGAATTAGATCTTTGGCAAAGGCTTAAAAACAAAGACCACGATGAACATTTTTAATTTTAAAGAATTTTAATACAAACTTAATATAAACTATTTCAGTCCCTCTTAACATGTAAGACACTGACTCAAAATACTTTTATACCGTTTTTTTCAAGTATTGCACAATATAGGTACAAAATTAATATTTACGATTACATTTTCTTCCATAATATATAGCAAAAATCTTTAAACCTTTAACAGAAAATACATTTTTTTGAAAAAGCAAATATTCGTACATTTTCATTCCACCACTAAAGGAATATCCTGTACACAATTTAGAAGAGGTGATGTCTTTAAGATGGATAATTTACAATTTCAGTAAAAAAAATACCACATGAAGCTGCTGCTGTCACAGGTCACTGTAGTAAAAAGATATAAATGCAATACCATGTCGTAGAAACAATATATATATCCTCTGGTATTTTACAAACTTTGTACTAAATTAAATTATACAATTAGAAAAGACCAATAAACCCACTTATTAGTGCCAATTTTTTATATATAAAAAAAAAATCAGCCATGTCCTTGCTATATCTTAAATACTGTAAGAGGCCATATCTGAGAGTATACTTTAAAATATACAGTCAGTATAAAATAACTTTGTGCTTGGTTGGCAATGAAAAATGATGCGTGTTTTATTTTTGTAACCAAGCTTGAATGTATCCTTACTATAAGCTTAAAAAAAAAAAAAATCTCAAGGAGGTTATAAAAAAAAAAAAACATCCCCCTTGGGTCCGAGCATTTTAACTTGTACAATACATCTTTTCTTTTTTTAGTTAGCCATAACAGGCTGGAATTGCTGGTTAGAATACTGCATGTTATTCAAGCTAAAATTCAAGCCATCTACAAAAGACTTCTCGTTGAGGCCTCCGTAGGCCGCAAACACATCAAAGGCATTACTGTACTGGAGAGGACTGAGGTTAAGGGGGCTGTCACCTGGGAACATTCCACTGGTACTACTACCTTGACCCTGCATATTAGGAAAAATAAATTCCTTGGCGTTAGGAGAAAGAGCGGAGGTTTTCTGCTGTTGCTGCTGCTGCTGCGGTGGTGGTGACGGCGGTGGCTGGGGTGGCTGCTGCTGTGGCCGTGGCTTCTGCTGGCTACCCAGGCCAAGCCCATACAGAGAGTGCACTGAGGAAGAGATGGCTTTCTGCTTCAAGAGGTCATTCACATTCAAGCCGAGGTTGATAGGAGAAGTACGTGCAACCTTGTTGCTTCGGCCACTATTCTTCATTCTGGTAGAGCCGAACTTGGTGGCAGCAAAAGTGGCAGTGGTAAAGGTTAAAGGCTGAGTGGACCGGGGCATGAAGGGAGGGCTTACAGCAGCAGAGTGACCAAAGGGAGGAGATGGAGAGCTGGACACCGATGAGGCTGGGTCACTTATGGGCATAAAAACCTGGGCCTCTGGGTTAAAGCTGTTTTTGATCTCCTTATCCAACTCACATCCATTCTCATTATTATCATCCACATAAAGCACCTTCACTGGTCCCTTTTCACCAATTTGGTAGGAAACCTCAAATGGGTCGATCCAAACACTAAGATCCTGCGGCAGATTGCCGCGAACATCATCAATGTCCAAACCACTCTCTTTGGATGCTTGTTCAATCACTGGGTCCACCTTCTCCCCTACGTGTATACATCTAAACCCTGATCCTTTGTATGGCTTTTCAGGATACCAGTGCCCTTCATATTTCTTCTTAAGAAGTCTTTCGAGCTCTTCACCAAAAATGTTGACACGTCTCCTGGGAAGCTTATTGTACAGATATGAAATAATAAAATTTAGTGCTACTTGGATTTCAAGCTGCATAGCTGCTATGCCACAAAATTAGGTTTGTGTTTCAACTCCCCCCCCAAGACACACACAAAAGTGTTCAGTTTGTGGCAGAGAAACAAATTTTCATTCAAAGTGCTGGTATTAGTAGATATCCTTCACCTTGAGTGGTCTTGTTCCTTAAAACAAACAAAACAAAAGGAGACATGTCCACATAAGATAAATGTTAAGTCTCACACCCTTTTTTTTACCCCCAGAGTAATTTCACTTTTGAAAAAGTCTAATAGGCTAGAAAGTCTGAAAAATATAATCAGCACAAAATATAGGAAATTACGATCGAAAATTATTTACTGAAGATCCAAATCTCAAGGGAAAACAGGATTTTCAGTTAAAACACCATTAAAAAAAAAAACCCTATTATTTACTTTCTGTTTCTGAATAGAGTTCTAAGAGGAAAAATATTCCCAGAATATACAGCATATTTCTTCTTTTTCTTCCTGCAGTTCGCAAAAGAATATTTATTGGAAACTAAACTCAGCATACCTATCTATATACATACACACATATAATATATACATATATATATATGCTAGTTTTAGAAGTTGGTCATACTCCTATTCATCAACTTAGAAGTGAATTCTGTATTTCAGTTCATTTTGGATATATACTGCTTAAATCTTCTTCATCATTAAACATCTCAAAATTTGAGAAGTTAGGAAAATTATTTTAATTTCCAAAGCACGATAGTAAAGTTAAAGGAATTAAATACAAAATGAATTGCCATCCTAGTGAACAACAATTATGAACCAAATTATCCTACACAGTTGCTGTTTTAAATATACTAAGGGCACATAATGTAATACTCGAGCTTCTCTATGCTTTTCTTTTCAATGTGTATTTTTCTAAATCTGAAAATACCTCTTGGGTATCAAGTATAACATAAGAAACAATTAATTTCAAACTTTATTGATTATTCTGTTTAAAGGGCAGGGTTTCTGAGTTTTATTCTGATTTTCAAAGCCACCTCCCTCCCTCATGGTAAGAGAACAGCCGGAGAGGCATGTACGATAAGGTCGACCTTTAAACGTTTGCTGGATCAGCACTGGGTGGGGATAAGAAAAGACCAAGGGCAAATAAGATATTTGCAGATCTATTTGTACACTGAGGTTGACTTAAAAGGACATTAAAAAAAATCAAGTTGGTATTAATCCATCTGTCTCATTTTCCATATTCGTGGTGACAAAGGGAAAAGAATCCCCGGCTTCCCTCAAACTACACTTTCCAAGCCGAAAGCCCGAGTGCTGGCAAAGGCAGCTGATTAAGCCAAAATGCTTGAAGGTGCAGTCGAGCGAAATTCAGATTCGGCGTAAGGTAGTTTCAAAGCAACGCCTTAAAGACAGGAGCGTGAAGAATTACATAAACAGCCAGTTGGGTCTCATTAGATTTCTGCTCACAGCCCTCGGAGCCTAAGCAAGTCTCCTCCCCCAAGGAGGAGGTGGAGGAAGGCCACGAGAAATGGAAAAGCAACCACTCGGGGCCCGGGGGCCGGACACCGGGCGGGTCGCGCCGCCGGCCGCACCGGGTCAGCCGCTCCCCTCCCCCCGCCGTAACCCGACCTGCCGCTCCCTGCACCCCCCGCGCCCCGAGGCTCCTGGGACCCAGCCAGAGCCCGGGGAGCACCGGATCCCCGGCACCATTTTCGGGCCCGGCGGCCACCGGCCCCGAGGACCCCAGCGTTCCCCTCGAGCTAGCCGCTGCTCCCGGGCGCCCCAATCCCCGATTCCCGTCAACTCGACCCCGGCCGCCCTTCCCCGGTCACCCGGCCCGGCTGAGCCCG
>NW_020171981.1:6030345-6031476 GCF_003031525.2 Neophocaena asiaeorientalis asiaeorientalis
CGGCCGACCCCACCTGCGGCCCCCGGGCGCGCCGGGGCCCCTCGGAGCCGCCTCAGGCCGGGTGTCGGGAGCGGCTCCCCTCCGCGCCCGGGCCTTGACGCCTCCGTCCCGAGCCCAGAAGGCCCGGGGCTCTACGCCGCTGCAGCCCCTCCTCCTCCTGACCCCGCCCGCCGCCCATCGATACTTACGGGTTGCTAACACCACAGACCCGGCCGCTGGGCGGACAAGGGGCGGCAGGGCGGGGGCACGGGAGGGTAGGCGGCTGCAAGCTGGCCGGGCCGAGGGCACGCCGACGCCGCCGGGCGGAGGTTGCGGAGGACGAGGGCCTCAGGAGCTCGCCCCTTCTGGCTCGGAGTGGCGAGGACGGGATCAGGTAAGCGCGCTCACTTCTCCACACAGCCCGGTGCCCGGCCCAGCGTCCCCGTAGAGCGCGTAGTCCGCGCCGGGCCAGAGCTTCGCTCCTTCTGCTGCGGCGCGCGCCCCGCCTCTCATTTTATATTCTCCTCCCCGCCCCCATCCCCTCCCGTAGGGATGCGCGCGCCCGCCCCGCGTCCCACAGCTCCGGGCGGTGTCACCATTCCCCGCCCTCACACCCTGCAACGGAGACCCTGGCCGGCTGGCTCCGCCCCTGCCCTGCCCCCGGACGCCATTGGCCAGGTCCCGCCGGCCCATGTCCTGACGGGCGGCGGAGGGCCGGGTGGACAAGGCCACACCTCTCGGGCTGCAGGGTGGCCAATGAGCCGATGATCTGGAGTCACTGTGGGCGGGATCAAGAGAAGGTTTGGAAAGGGATTGGGGGAGAGACTTGCCAGTGAGGGCTACAGAGTGGGTTGGGACGGCTGACTCAGTCTAGGCAGAGAGCGCCGGGGAGAAGGGGGGAGGGGAGTGAAGCTGGGGGCGAAGCGGCTGGGGAAAAAGGGGAGGAGAGCGCAAGACCCCGAGAGGGAGGGGGGAATTTACAAAGAATGTCTCACCCGAGTGGGACTGTGGCTGGGGAAAATCCCACTCGTGGACGAGTTACCAAATCGGCCTCCAGTGCACCCAGGAGAGCCTAGAAAAAGGGCGAACTGTGACGGGGACTCGTGTACCCGATTAATTGAATATTAATCACCTCAAGGGCCTAGGCCAACT
>NW_020171981.1:6031618-6095774 GCF_003031525.2 Neophocaena asiaeorientalis asiaeorientalis
GCCACACCTCCCGCCCAGGTGAACTGCCTCCGCTTCCCACATCAGACCTCCCCGTGCGACCCGGCAGCAACTCGGACGTGGGGGTGGCTTGAGACTAAGAAAAATCACATTTTATTCCGAATGTCCCAATCCAGGCCTCCATGCCAAATTGCGTACGTATCTAAGTATATATATGTAAGCATGCGAGTATTTCAAGAGCCTACTTTAACATAAACACACATAATAAACACGGTGCCTTCCTGTATTGTACATTTAAGATAATTTTCAGTTGAAATATGGGCGCGGGGAAAGAGAGGGACTCAAAGGGGGCGGGCAAGCGCTCTTTTCCACAACCTGCAGCACAGAAATACACGAAGTTACACTGGGAGCGGAACCAAGCTTCCCTCGCGGCTAAAAATATTACTCACAGGTAGCAACGACGCCTGATTGGCCACGCTTCTCCCTTAGCAACCAGGCGATTGGCTGTCTGGTATCCAGGAGACCGACGTCAAACTCTCTCGGGGAAAAGGGAGAGAAAGTCTAGGGGGAGGGAAGGGTAGGAGGAGGAAAAAGAGGAGCAATGAATGAAACGCCCGTCGCCTGGCCTTCCCCTCTCCCCTTTCCTCTGCGCTCAAGGAGTGCTTCCTGGAAAAAACACCAGTTGGGGCGCTGCCTTCCCCTCAAAACGGAGGGGCCGGCACTCTCAAGCTGCTATAAGGAAGTTAAACCGCAATTCACCAAGGAGTGGGGTGTTCGCGAAGCCAGCTGTGTAGACCAGTTGTGCTCCTCGGGCACAAACTCGTTTTATGGACGCGAAATCTCGTCGTAGCTTTTTTCCCCCAAACTGACTCTCTTGTCCCCCTCTCCTCCCCTTTTAGAAGAAACCGAACTGAAAAAAGGATATTTATTTCTAAAGTCCCAAAGTGTGTGAGAGGAGGAGGGAAGATGGGTCTGGGAAACAGGCTGAGGGTGGGAGTGGTCAGGTGACTGATTTCTTGTTTATTGTACTAGTTTAGATTCCTAAAACGAAGGTAGGGTTTTTAAAGAGCGTAGAAGTTTTACTCAAGTTCTGCTTTCCTAGTGTTTGGGTTTTTCAGTTGTAAACGAGGAAGAGTGAGATTTTGGTTGTGAAAGTACGGATGCATTTTAAATTAAAACGCGCCTTCCTCTGCATCAAAAAAATTTATATTACTCGTTCAGTATTGTCTTCTTTTTGCTCATTTGTATTTTCTTCTATAACGAATATTAATTCCATTTGTTTTTAATAAATGAGTTATTTTAAAATTTTTATATTTAGTTGAGCACAGAAATTACAAGAATATACGATATTTTGGGAATGGTTTACTCAGAAGAACACTTGATTTTTCGTGTGCTCCAGAGCATAATTTCCCTTTCCATTAGGCAAGTAATATTACTGTACCAAACATCCAGAATTGCAGGACCAAGAATCGGCCATGTGTCTTGATTTGTAATTTGGAAAATATATCACTATAATTAGAGGAGCATATTAGAGGAGCATATGCTTGTCTGAGATTAATATGTCTAACTAAAGATAGATGAATTGTAATTTTGTAAAGTTTATCTATACTTTTCAAGAATTCTCTAAAGGGAAGACAGAGATTCACTTTTCTGAATCTATAATCCCAGGTTTAAAATTTGAGAGCAGTCAAATATTGATTAAATAGGTATTGATTAAATATTAGTAGTGGTAAATAGAATTTTTAAATCAGAAATTTAGATATAAAACATTTATGGGTTATTGCCGCTCAGCTCAAGGGTATGAGAGGGTTTCAAACCAAATATAAATACAAACACACACACAGTGAGGCCCCGTGGCACACAGGAAAAAGTACTGAAGAGCAGATATTGGGAAATCTGAATTTCACCCATTTCTCAACTTTTAGTTCTCTCATCTATAAATATTTATTGGATTAATCTCTTAACTCTTTCAATTAAAAAATTTCATATTTAAAACTCAATGCCCCTAAAGTAAATGGTGTAGTTCTTTTTCAAATATAGATTGCAAATAAAAAGAAAACCAGATTCATATCCTTCCAACCTTGCTAGTCACAAGGTATAAAATTCCCTTTATTCAAGTTTTGCCCTTTAAAGGACCCTTTATATGACTTATTGCTATTTAACATTTACTTTAGAATTGTGCAGGGGAGTAGACTGCTAAATGGATATTTAAATTTATGAAAGAAAAAAAGAATTTGATATTAAGCTCCAGGTAGTATCACAACCAACAGGTATTCCTCTCGCTGGCCAAGTGATAGTCACTGAAAATCACAGCCCTTCCCTTTCACATCATTGCATTCCACACAATTTCTGGAGTGGTACTTTACAATAAAGGTAATGGTTGTTTGGTAAATGAATAGATTCCAGGGAATTCCCTGGTGGTCCAGTGGTTAGGACTCGGTGCTTTCACTGCTGGGGCCCAGGGTTCAGTCCCTGGTGGGGGAACTAAGATCCCGCAGCATGTGGCGCAGGAAAAAGAAAAAAAGAGAGAGAGAGAGAGAATAAGTCCCAACAGTTCTTGAAAGTGTCCTGAATTATTACCTCATTCACACATATAAACACACACACACAGCTCACCTTGATTTCTGAGAGAGATGTCCTAAACTTTCTAATTCTCATTCTGTTTCCTTGTAAACTGAGACAAGATTATGGAAGAATCACCATCACATGATCTGTATTTACTAAGGCTCATTTCACTTCTAGGGGATCAACCTCTTACCTTTTTTGAAAATTAGGCAACATACAAATGTAATGTTCTTATCATTATGGTTATTCATTTCTTTTAGATAGTCATGCAACATAAACCATAGCATGGGGCTTCCCTGGTGGCGCAGTGGTTGGGAGTCCACCTGCCAATGCAGGGGACACAGGTTCGAGCCCTGGTCTGGGAAGACCCCACATGCCGTGGAGCAGCTGGGCCCGTGCGCCACAACTACTGAGCCTGAGCTCTAGACCCTGCAAGCTCCAACTACTGGAGCCTGTGCCACAACTGTTGAAGTCCGCGCTCCTGGAGCCTGTGCTCTGCAACAAGGGAAGCCACGGCAATGAGAAGCTTGCGCACTGCAACAAAAAGTAGCCCTCGCTCTCAGCAGCTAGAGAAAACCTGGGTGCAAGCAAAGACAAAATGCAGCCAAAAAAAAAAAAATTAAATTAAATGAATAAATAAATTTATTTAAAGAAAACCATAGCATGCACCTTTAAAAAATTATGAATAAGGAACAATTAAAAACTAATCATTAGTTATTAAAAGCCAAGTATACCAATTCTTTCTGAAACATTTCTCCAAGGAAGTCACGCACTTATGACTTAGGGAACCTCAGTGTGGTTTCTCATATAGATTAGTAGAGGAAGGCCATACATCCTCTGAGAGATGGGAGCACACACATTTGTAATTACAAGATAACTAGATAACATTGAACAAACCCATTTATCTTTGGAACAGGCAATTTCACTGAAGCAACTTGGTCTGATATGAGAATGTCTTCTTATAACTTGCTCTCTCCCTATTATCTTGATGAACAAAAACGCAAACAAAATTTTGAAATTTCTTTCCATTAGCCAAGAATGAGGATTTTGATCTCACCCAGAGATTACAGTTGCAAATCCTAGGAGTGATCCAGTGTTCACAACATTTTAGGTACAAAGAACATTTATTTAAAGTCTCTGCGAGCCAATGTTATCACTTTAAATATATGAATTCTGGATTTCTTCCATTGCACACTATGTTAAGGAAAATTGAAAATGCTCTATTGTAATGATACATAAATTAAAGCATAGATTCATCTGTTATTATGCAGCTCTGCTTAAAATAGAAATATATACATAATTCTATTTTATAAAATAGATATTAGGGTCCTGCAATTCTGTATATATATATATATATAGAGAGAGAGAGAGAGAGAAATACACACACACACACACAACTGTAGCAGACACTGTTGCTAGCTCACCCATTTCCCATGCCCTCTCCCCTTCCTCTTGTCTGCCTGACTAAAGAGGCTATAAGAGCTAAATACGTAACGTCCCAGCCTTCATTGCAGTAGGGGTGGCATCGTGACACTGTTCTGCCAATGAGACATAAACAGGCATCAGCTGGGAAAACAATCAGGAATCACCGGGAGCAGATTCATCTAATAGAAATTTCTCCAGTGATGGAAAGATGCTATATCTGTGCTGTGCAGTATGGTAGCCACAATTCCCATGTAGCTACTGAGCCCTTGAAAAGTGGCCAGTGTGACTGAGGAACTGAAGCTTTTATTTTATTGAGTTTAAATTAAATGCAAATTTAAATAACCACATGTGGCCAGTGGCTCCTGAATTGGACAGCAGGGATCTGGAGGCCTTATTTATTTATTTATTTATTTATTTATTTACGTATTTTTGGCTCCATTGGGTCTTTGTTGCTGCGCGTGGGCTGTCTCTAGTTGTGGCGACCGGGGGCTACTCCTTGTTGCGGTGTGCGGGCTTCTCTGTGCGGTGGCTTCTCTTGTTGTGGAGCGTGGGCTCTAGGTGCATGGGCTTCAGTAGTTGTGGCACATGGGCTTCAGTAGTTGTAGCACATGGGCTCAGTAGTTGTGGCTAGCGGGCTCTAGAGCGCCAGCTCAGTAGTTGTGACGCACGGGCTTAGTTGCTCCGCGGCATGTGGGATCTTCCCAGAATAGGGCTCGAACCCGTGTCCCCTGCATTGGAAGGCGATTCTTAACCACCATGCTACCAGGGAAGTCCTGGAGGCCTCTTTACTTACATAAGTAGCATTTGGGCTGGGATGACCCAAAGGCTAGGCTCAGTTGGCACTGTTGATTGGAGCATCTACACATGGCCTCTGAACTCTCTCTGTGGCTTGGGCTTCTCATAGCCCGGCAGCTGGTTCTGAGAGGAAGCATCCCAAGAGGGAGTTTCTGGAGAGCGAACATTCCAAGAGAGCCACATGGAAGCTGCATGACCTTTTATGAACCAGCCTCAGAAGTTATAAAGCACCACTATTGCTATAGTCTATTGGTTGAGGTAATCATAAGCCTGCCTAGATTCAAGAAGAAAGCACATAGATCCTTACGTCTCAAGGGAGGAATGTCAAATAATTTGGGATCTTTTTTAAAATCATCACTGGGACACTTTCACCTCTTCCCTGCCTTAACATGCGTCTAATGGCAGGAGTTGCAGCAGCCTTCTTATAAGCATGAAGAGAGTGCAAGATAGTCATAGAGATAAGGGCTCTGACCAAACCTAGTAACTGCCTGGGTTAGGTCTACTTTTTAATCCACGTTAAATGATTCATGACTTACAGCTGAGCATATTCTCAGCAACAATACCAACTTAACATCTTTTAAGGAAACCTGAACTTGATTCTTAAAAAAACAAATGTTTTCGAGTCTAAAATATCAGGACTTCTCTCTCATTATAAAACCTGGATATGCTCATTGTAGAACATTTGGAAAATAGAAATAAAGAAGAAAATAGTGATCATCTTTAATCTCACCACACAGTGACAACTATTGTAAGTATTCTGCTCCATTTCTTTCTGAATGAGTTTCTACTGCATATGCAGTTTTGTATCTGCAGTTCATTTAGCATTACATTGTTTCTATTTTCCAATACACTAAGTATTGTCATAATCGTCATCGTTAATGACTACGTTCTATGATTTAGAATCATTTATTTAATCATTGCTCAGCATGTAGGTTGTTGAGAATTTTTCTGTATTAAAAACAATCATATTTAATCAAACATTTTAATATAGGTCTTTAACTACATCCTTGGGATAGTTCTACATGTGAATTTACTGGGTCAGAGAGAAGAGATAATTTTTTTAAGGCTCCTAATACATAATGCTCCACTTTCCCGAAAGATTGTATTACTTAATACTCCCAGTGTATCATCATGTCTGTTTCATTACATTTTTCTATTCTTGGATAATTTGATAAGTAAAATGGCATCTCTTCGTTGTTTTAATTTAGATTTCTTCGAATAGATGTAGGATGAACATATTTTCACATGTTTATCAGCGCCTGTATTACTCTTTCAGTGGATTTTCTATCCACGCCTTTTCTCTGTGTTTCCATTAGAGGTCTTTGTGTTTTCCTCTTCAATTTGAGTGAGCATCCTGCATATTGTATGCCAAATACGTCACTGATCATGACTCTGATCTTAAATTTCACTCTAGAATTTGCCCAGATGTTTTAAACATGTGATTTATATTGATGCCTACAACCTTGATTTCCAATCTATTGCTTCATTTTTTAACATTTGGTCTGACTCAAAGGTTACCAATGAATGCTTAAAAAAAAAAAAAAGGCAAAACAAAACAGTTCTAATCATCTTTCCTCAGTGCTCTTTCTCCTTGATCTTTTTGCCACTTTTCACACTGTTTACTGGTAACTACTTGAAATATTCCCTTTTGACTTTGCACGTTCTTGCATTGACACAGAATGTACTCAACGTGGCTCCCATTTCCTATCTCAGCTGTAGTTGAGTGTAGTAGAAAAATTAGGACCTTGAAACCAGAGGATTTGTATTTGAGTCCTGCTCTGCCAGATATTAGTTGAGTATGGCTGTGCTGGGTCTTATAGCCTTCATATAATAAATAGATGCGGGCTTCCCTGGTGGCGCAGTGGTTGGGAGTCCGCCTGAACCCTCTGATCTGTGTGAGAATCAAATGAGATAATGCCTCATCATGGTGGTGAAAACTCTTTGTGCAAGGTAAAACCCTACATAGATGTTCACGTTGTCTCGCTTCCTTCCCCCCTTCCTCTCTCCTTTCCCTTCCTCTCCTCACCTCTCACTTCCCTTCCTCCTCCTCTTCCTTTGCTTCTTATAGCTGATGAAAATTTGATTCAGCTCAAGTAAGAAATATGTGAAATTACTTTTAAACTATAAACAAATATTATTATTATTTCTTTAACATCTTTATTGGAGTATAATTGCTTTACAATGTTGTGTTAGTTTCTGCTGTATAACAAAGTGAATCAGCTATACATATACATATATCTCCATATCTCTTCCCTCTTGCATCTCCCTCCCACCCTCCCTATCCCACCCCTCTAGGTGGACACAAAGCACCGAGCTGATCTCCCTGTGCTGTGTGGCTGCTTCCCACTAGCTATCTATTTGACATTTGGTAGTGTATATATGTCCATGCCACTCTCTCACTTCGTCCCCCTTCCCCCTCCCCATGTCCTCAAGTCTATTCTCTATGTCTGCGTCTTTATTCCTGTCCTGCCCCTAGGTTCTTCAGAACCATTTTTAAATTATTTATTTTTTTTAGATTCCATATATATGTGTTAGCATATGGTATTTGTTTTTCTCTTTCAGACTTTCACTCTGTATGACAGCCTCTAGGTCCATCCATCTCACTACAAATAACTCAATTTTGTTTCTTTTTATGGCTGAGTAAACTATAAACAAATATTATTAACACACTCTTCTCTCAGATAGTCTCCCCAACTTGTCATTCCCTCCTTCAAAATGTCTCTCAGAATCTCATGCCTTGGTGTTATTTAATTCTTCGGTTATCTAACTTCCCATGGTTTATGTCCTGTCTCCTATGTTGGATTGATTCCAAGCTTTTTTAGGGCAGGTACCATGCCTTACACTTTTTTGTACCTTTGCACATAAGCTCTATAGTGCCTTATAGTCAATCAACATAGACCGATTGATGGCTTTGCTCTGCGGTTGCCTAATCCAAAGAAAGAACACAGAATATTTGAGAAAGGGTAAGTGGATCAGAGTGGCTAGTGTTTAGGTTCAGAAGGTGAGATTCTAGAGAGGAGGCTGGGTAGGCAGAAGACAGATTACCAAGGGCCTTCGGTTAGGAAATTGAGATTTTTGTCTTTAATGGATGGGAAGATATTGAGTGCTTTTTCAGTTAGAAAATGACATTATTGGAATTCTGTTTGGAACCTATCTTATTTAGCGCTGAACCCCAGAGCCTAGTATAGTGCTTTGCACACAGGAATTGGCCTGTCAGTGTGTGTGCAATTGCTTTTATCACTCAAGGGAGTGTTCTTCAATTGTTTGGTATTCTGAAGATGAAATACTTTGTCTTTTAGGAAGGAAATAGACCCTGCCTATAGACCAGTATTTCTATCCACCTTGGAACAAAAGAATTCTTTGGCACAGTATAAGCCAAAGTCTTTTGGTTTCTGAAAATCCTAAAAATTCTCTGAGGAGAATTCTACTGGGGCTCCAGAAAGTGTGGTCTCTTCTGCCTCTACCTTTCCTGTCTGTGCGGGATATTTGTTGTTACTTTGAACAGCATCCACTCCCGTTCCTCCAGCAACAGTCCTGACTTTTGTTTGAGCATCCATCCCTCTCCCACTCTCTATCCATGTACTTCCTTTGGGACCCACCATCTAGTCTGAAGACAAGTAGAACATGACATTCTCCTGGCCGCTGTGATGGGTTCAGGGATGGCCACTGACCTATTAGGCCAATTGAAGCCAATAACTCTCAGTTCTGGGACTTCTATCTGAGGTATCAGGGATAAGGACTCTTTCCCATGAAATAGGATCCGAGAAGGCTCACATCTGAGGCTCCTGGGGCCATCTCAGTGCCATCAGTAGAGAGCTGTCAGAGAATGCAACTAACATAGGCAAAACATGGAGAAAAGCCAAATCCTGGGAACAGACTTTGAGACCCTGTATCACCTCTACTTGGACTTTTGGCTTCAGGATGTCCAAGCATGGATCCCCCAAAGAGCAGAGCCAAAAAGCTTTGTGTCACCACTTTATTTATTTATTAAAATTTATTTATTTATTTATTTTTGGCTGTGTTGGGTCTGCATTTCTGTGCGAGGGCTTTCTCCAGTTACGGCAAGCAGGGGCCACCCTTCATCGCGGTGCGCAGGCCTCTCACTATCGCAGCCTCTCTTGTTGCGGAGCACAGGCTCCAGACGCGCAGGCTCAGTAGTTGTGGGTCATGGACCCAGTTGCTCCGCGGCATGTGGGATCTTCCCAGAGTCCCCCGCACTGGCAGGCAGATTCTCAACCACTGCGCCACCAGGGAAGCCCTGTGCTACCACTTTAATTGAGAGTGAAAGACCAGGGAGTGGGAGTGAGGGACGAGGGGACTAAGACAGGGGAGGGGGGAGAACCAATCAAATTTTGCATTCCTGAGCCAGCTGCTGTGAAGAACAATTGTTTGATCACAAGGGCCAGTCCTCCAAGAAGTCACATAAATTGCATCCGAGGAAAGTCCATTTGAGGAAAGGAAGGGTGAAGAATTTATACACTGGTTGCTGTTTCCCACTGATCAAGATTCATATCATGGCACGTTAACTCTCCCACATTTCTGGGTCTTGGACATTGGAAGCCAACTGAGGGTCTTGCACTTTGGTGTCAACTGGGAGGTCCCTAGGCAGGAGGCAAGAGGCACAGTGTGAGGTAAGGAGCTGTCAGACTGTGCCTGTGTGATGTTAGTTAGAGCCTGTGGAGATCTGGTCACAGCAGTGACAGCTGGAAGGAGAGAAGGTGAGGCCAAGAGAACCTGAGGTTGTGCCTAAGAGGTATCAGATACTCATGAACTAATAATAAGTTCCTTTTTGGCCAAAAACAGAGGGGGTTAGGTTTCTACATAAGCAATCTTGTGTCCACAACCCCCATCTCCCCACTCACTGAACTGCAGTAGCACTCACCGTCTGGGCCATTCATTTTGGCGTGGAAGCGTGTACTGCCTTTTTTGTTACTTAACTGTCTTGCATTGGTGTGTGTCCTGTCTCTACAAGAGATCTGTGTGAGTGCAGGGAAGTAGCTTCTACTACCCTGGGCCTGTGCCATTCACGGGATGCTTTATAAATGTTTGGCTGAGCTGACTTTTCAAGTGTCATAAAATTCAGTGTTCTGCTATTAGGTCATTTGCATCACAATATATGCTGTTCTTTTAACCTATTAAATTTGATCATTTGGCCGGTACTTACGCAATGAATCACCAGATGATTTCACACGCTCAGTGGCGTGTGGATTCTAAAGTTAAATCATTGTTCTTCTATTCTCAATATGGTTAACACGAAAAAATATTAAATGACATGTAGAATAGCTCTAGGAGTTTTGATACTGACCCAAGCAGGAATTCCAGAAGTTGCAAATGGAGAGAACAACCAGAAGGGAATAATTAAATTATAGAAAAATTGATATATTAATTAGATGAAAAATAAAGATTTGGATAATAAGCTTGATTTAATAGATATCTGTGTTCTTGTAGGACTTTCCAAGGATAGACATTATTTTCAAATGTCCATGAAATAATTTAAAATTGCCTGTGTAATATATCGCAAAGGAAATTTCCATAAACTCCCCAGACTAGAAATCTTATGACCTAAACTGTCTGCAGAACATTAATACTAGAAATTAACAACAAATATAGCAAAAAAAAAAATCTATTCACTTTAAAAGCAATTTAAAAACACTTTTTGAAATAGCTTTTAAGTTAAAGAGGAAATCAAAACTGAAATTTCATGTAATTTGTAGTTAAATAGGAAAGTAAAACTGAAACAACAGATTATTTTATTTTATCTTTTATTTATTTTAAAAAATTTTATTTATTTTTTGGCTGCACTGGGTCTTCATTGCTGTGCACGGACTTTCTCTAGTTGCGGCCCGGGGGGGCTACTCTTTGTGGTGCTGCGCAGGCTTCTCATTGTGGTGGCTTCTCTTGTTGCAGAGCACGGGCTCTAGCCACGTGGGCTTCAGTAGTTGCAGCACGTGGGCTCAGTAGTTGTGGCATGCAGACCCTAGAGCTCGTGGGCTTCAGTAGTTGTGGCTCGTGGGCTCAGTAGTTGTGATTTTCGGGCTCTAGAGTGCAGGCTCAGTAGTTGTGGCGCATGGGCTTAGTTGCTCCGCAGCATGTGGGATCTTCCGGGACCAGGGCTTGAACCCGTATCCCCTGCACTGTCAGGCGGATTCTTAACCACTGCACCACCAGGAAAGTCCCAGATTATTTTAGAGTAATGACAATGTGGGTGCTATAAAAAATGATAGATGCAGAAAAAGTGATAACTGGAGGGAAATTTATTAACCTAAACACATTTATTAGAAAATAAGAAAAACTGAAATGAAGTTATTAGAACATTCAACTCAGGATGCTAGAAAAAGAGAAGCAAAATAAACCTAAGTAAAATGTAAGAACTGTTATTCATTCTTTATAGATACAACAGAAATTGATAAAATAAAAAACAAACATCAAGATGTCCAAAATCAAAAGCTGATGATTGACCAATAAGATAGATTAAACTTTTACAAGTCTGTTCAAGGGAAAAGGACTCAAACTGACAATATTAGAAATCAGAAGAAAACATGATTACAGAAACAGAGGTTATTAAAGAATTAAGAGAATATTATGTACAACTGGATTAAATCTGTATTAAATTTAGATTTCTCAGGGAAAATATAAATTATCTCAATTGACTTAAAGATAGTATCAAACCTAAATAGACCACCAACCATGGAAAAAAGTTGGAAAAAAAAAATAGTTTAAGATCTACCCACAAAAAAGAGGCCAGGGTGGTCTTATGGTAAGATCGAACAAACTCATTCCATGAAGCTGGCATAATGCTGATACTATAGTAAGCAAGCATAGGACAATAACAAAAAAAAAAAGAAAACCAGGGCTTCCCTGGTGGCGCAGTGGTTGAGAGTCCGCCTGCCGATGCAGGGGACAGGGGTTCGTGCCCCAGTCCGGGAAGATCCCACATGCCGCGGAGCGGCTGGGCCCGTGAGCCATGGCTGCTGAGCCTGCGCGTCCGGAGCCTGTGCTCTGCAACGGGAGAGGCCGCAACAGTGAGAGGCCCACATACCACAAAAAAAAAAAAAAAAAGAAAAAAAGAAAACCAAAGGCTAAATTTTTTAAATCCTAAATTAAATATTAGCAAATTGAATCAGCGTATTAAAAGTAATGCAAGGATGATTCAACATTAGGATATTTGTTAATGCAATTCACTACATTGATACACCAAAGAGGGGGGAAAATGATCCTTTCAGTGGATACCAAAAAAATTTAAAAGCCTTTGATAAAATCCAATACCTTTTTATGATTGGAAGAAACGACGACAACTTCTTTTAAGTGAAGTAGAGAAGGAAACATCCTGGATTTCCCTGGTGGTCCAGTGGTTAAGACTCTGCACTCCCAAAGCAGGGGACACAGGTTAGATACCTGGTCGGGGAACTAAGAGCCCACATGCTGCTCAGCATGGCCAAAAAATTATTTTAAAAAAAAGAGAGAAGGAAACATCCTTAACTTGATAAAGTCTTCATCAGAAACCTACAGTAGTATTACTTAATGGTGAAGTATTAAAAGCATTTTCTTTAAAGTCAGGATTGAGATAAACCTAGTTGATACCATCATTATTATTAAACAAGCTTGGAGTACCTAGTCGTTGTAATAAGAAAGAAAAGGAAATAAGAGGTATACATCAACATGTGAAGGGATAAAATGGCATTATTTACCAGTGATATGATTATTTATCCAGAACTTCTAAGGCCAACACCTTAAAAAATGATTGTGGCTTATGAAAGAGTTTAACAATGTGGTAAATTAGAAAATAAACATATGAAAAAAATCAATAGCTTTCCTATACAACAGCAATAATAAATTAGGAAATATAATAGAAAAAGGATATCATTTACATTAATAAAAGAACTATAAGGCACTTAGGAACAAATGAACAAATAATATACCTATACTGAATAAAACTATGAAACTTTATTGAAGGACATACAAATATTGAGTATGGAGAAAGAGTTTATATTCCTGAATGAAAAGATTCAGTATTTAAAAGATATTAATTCTTCTTCAAATTAATCCCTATTGACATTCCAGCAGGACTTTTTATTTTATGGATATACTGGTTCCAACATTCATCTGGAAAAGAAATATATAAGAATCGCCAAGAACACTTTGAAATAGAAGTGTTTGAAATGAGAGGAGCACCTCCTGTTATATATCAAGACATACAACAAAGATATCAAAGATCTAATAATAAAAACTGTGGTATTGACGTAGGAATAACCAAATGGATGAGGAAACAAAACAGAGTCCTGAAATATACCCTATCTAAATAGGAGCTTAGTTTATAACAATGATGGCAATTATAATTTGTGGGGAAAAATGGTGTTGGGACAACTGGCTATCAATTTTAGGGGGAAGAAGTTATAACACATCATACACAAAAATATCAGGTAGTTTAAAGACTAAAACATTTTTAAAGCTTAAAAGTCAATAAAAAATAAATATACAAACTTTAAAAAAATCTTCCTTTCTAAGGAAGGCGCAAATCCTAAAGCCATAAAGGAAAGATTAACAGATAGACTACAGATAAACAGATTTATCTCTTAACAAAAAGATTAACAGATAAGCATTTAAATCTTTGGTGTAACTAATTTTTTTTTAAGATAATTTTTTAAAATAATTTTTTTTTTTTTTTTTTGCGATACGCGGGCTTCTCACTGTTGTGGCCTCTCCCGTTGCGGAGCACAGCCTCCGGACGCGCAGGCTCCGCGGCCATGGCTCACGGGCCCAGCCGCTCCGCGGCATGTGGGATCTTCCCGGACCGGGGCACGAACCCGTGTCCCCTGCATCGGCAGGCAGACTCTCAACCACTGCGCCACCAGGGAAGCCCTAAAATAATTTTTTTAATTAATTAATTTATTTGGCTGCATTGGGTCTTAGTTGAGGCATGCAGGATCGTTAGTTATGGCATGCTAATTCTTAGTTGCAGCATGTGGGATCTAGTTCCCTGACCAGGGATTGAACCTGGGCTGCCTGCATTGGGAGCATGGAGTCTTAGCCACTGGACCACCAGGGAAGTCCCTGGAATAACTAATTTTGATAAACAATATCAAAAGACAAATGACCAGCTGAGAAAAATTATTTGCACCTTAAGCAAAGAACAGAAGATTAATATTCATAATATATAAAGAACTTCTACAAATCAGCAACGGAAAGATATATAAACCCAATGGAAATTGACCATAGTAAAATGGAACCATTCACTGAAGAAAAAAATAGAGCTTATTAATAAACACATAAAATGACATTCACTCTCACTAATAATATGGAAAACAAAAATGAAATAATGAGATATTTTATCTTGTCCACTGGTTTGACAGAACTTACTAAAAATTGCTAATTGTTGGCCAACGAGTGGGGGAAAGGGCATTCTTAACAGGAATTCAAATTGGTTAAGTATGAGGGTGAGGGTGAAAATTGATGCCATTTTGTAATGAGAACAAAAATGCCCACAAGTGTACGGAAAGATATATCTTTAAAGATACTTACTTGTAAAGACACTTACCGTTTAGAATTGTAAGGAAAATGGAAGTAGCTTAAATGTCCATCAATAAAGGATTGTTGAATAATGTTGATAAATCTTGTACTTTGAAGTTGTTGATGAGGTGAAGCCATATGGATGGCAGAAGATAACATGTACCAGGTATTGTTCTCTGTGCTTTACATCCATTTAATCCTCACAGAACTCCTCTGAGGAAGATACCATAATTTGTGCTATTTCACAGATGAGGGAGCTGAGGTGCAGTGGGATAAGTCATCCATCTAAGATCAAACAGCTGGTAAGTGGCAGAGCTGGGATTTGAACCCTCGTGGTCCGGCTCCAGAGCCTGTGGCTTGACCATGACCCTAAATCATGCTTCCATATGACTATGACTGGGAATATAAGCAAGCATCAGAAAAATACTGAATAATCTCCTCCTTATTAAAAGTGGAAAACATGTTTTGTTTCAGAGGAACAAGTGGTTACATTTGGTGAGTGGTGGTTTTGGAGTTGGGTGAAGGGGCACTTACATCACTTTGATTCCATTCTTCGTATATTGCTTGAATTTTTCACAGTGAGCCGTTACTTTTGCAATTCAAATATTAAATATATTTTAATATTTATTATATATTATATATGATTTATAGTCTTAAATTATCTTTACATTTGGGGTTTACTTCTTTGTTTATATAGTGTTTGTTTCTAGAAGCTTCCTTCAGTTCAAACTCTTAGCTAGTAAAAAGGAGAACAGAATGTTCATGCCTCATTTATCTGCCTACACTGCAAAAGCATTAATTTATCACTTTGGAAGAGATCTGATTTTGTGCATTTTTAAATATCTATTTGTTACAAGAATTTCGTAAATGGTCTGGCTAAAATTTAACATACTCCCTAAAAGAGAGTTTGCCTTTTTGTTCCCAGCGTCTAGATTTCCCTTCCACAAGTTGGTTTTTTTTTTAACGTTGAGGGTAGGAGTTTATTAATTAACTTATTTATTATTTTTGCTGTGTTGGGTCTTCGTTTCTGTGCGAGGGCTTTCTCTAGTTGAGGCAAGTGGGAGCCACTCTTCATCGCGGTGCGCAGGCCTCTCACTATCGCGGCCTCTCTTGTTGCGGAGCACAGGCTCCAGACGCGCAGGCTCAGTAGTTGTGGCTCACGGGCCTAGATGCTCCGCAGCACGTGGGATCCTCCCAGACCAGGGCTCAAACCCGTGTCCCCTCCATTAGCAGGCGGATTCTCAACCACCACCAGGGAAGCTCCCCACAAGTTTTTTGTACGATGCCATGCTGGGTGCAGGGGCCATAAGACTGAGCAAGCCCCAGGCTCGTGGGAGCTACAGATACTTCCCAAGCCAGAAACTGGGGCGCCATCTTGGCCACCCCTTTTGCTCACCTCGTTCCTATTTCCAACCTGCCACTGAGCCAGTCTAGTCCATCTACCACTCTCCAGGCCACTGAGCAACCCTTCACTGAACCACTTCACCAGTTTCCTGCTGGCCCTCCTGCCTTCACTCCTGTCCCCATTGTTAACCCATTCTCCACTGCGCAGGTGAGAGATCTTTATAAAAAGCCAAGAGGACATGCTCCTACCTCTTACCCGCAGCAGGGTAAACCCAGCAGTGTTTCCCATTTCTCTTCAGTGAGACCAAAACTCTCACTGAGGTCTACAAGACCATTGGAGGACCTGGCCTGTCTGTCCAGCCACAGCCCAGAGCTTGCACGACCTTCCTCCACCCTCTTTTACTTCCTCATATATGCCAGGTTCCCTTTCACTTTGCTCAGTACTACTCATTCTGCCTGGAGCCTCTCACCAACCCCCTTCCCCACCTCTCCCCCAGACCTCATTAACCTCTACTTAGCTTCCAGCTGGTATTTCTCTTCTTCAGGAGAAGCTGTCCCAACCCTCACTATTAGAGCAAAGTCCTCCTCTTTACCTCCATAACTCCCGTGTAGTTATTTACTCAACTGTCTCTAAGGTCCATAAGGGTAGGAGTCATGTCCATTTTGTTCCCTGTGGTATCCCTGGAAACAAACACAAAGCCTGACTCATCCAGGTGCTCAGTGAGCACTTGAGTGAATGAATGAATGAGTCAATGAGTAAATGAATGAGTGATCCTGCTGCCTTACCAGACAGATTGTGGGGCTGTTGGGGCATGGTGAGACTGTCTTTGCCTGGGAGGTGGGGAAGGCATCACAGAGAAGAAGGAGGCCTTGAAGCGTGGGTATCACTTCACGGACAGGGAAGGGAAAAGGACATTCCAGACTTAGAAGCTGCAGAAGCCTGATGTAGACTCCACTGTGGTTGTCAAGTCAGAGAGGGGAGAGGCAGAGATAAGGCTGCAATTGTGGGTGAGCTCAGCCTGGGAAAGGCTCTGCGTACCAACAAAGGACTTGACCTTTATTCTGCAGGTAATGGGGGAGACTGGGAAGGTTGTTAGGGAATGTCTCCCCTACTCCCTTCTACCTTCCATCTCCCCTTCCCTGCTCTTCTTCTTTCTGGAAACAGGGAACCTCCAAGTCCCAGACAGTAAGTCTTTGGATGGAAATAAAGTGACAAGGTGCTGTCAGGCAATTTGGCTCAAGGGACCCCTTTTCTTGGCCCTGTCCCCAGATGTATAAAGCAGAGCTAGCGTAGTAGAAAGAGGGAAAGTCACTCCCCAGGGCAAACGCATTCTCGCAGAGAGGTGCCTGGGAGCCTCTGAAGCACCCAGGATGCTGAGCCCCAAGAGTGGAGGCTAGAGGGAGGAGTTGAGAGGGCAGGTGTCCATCAGTGAGAATGACCAATTGATGAGGCCGCTGACAAGTGTCTGGGGAGGGTCCCTGAGGGTGTGCCATCTTCCAGTGTTTCTTCTGCATTGTAGTCTTTGCCACAAGGCAATTGAGGGGTTGAAGGCCACAACTCCAGGGCTCTGGCTATGGGGCACAAACAATTTCCACTGTGTGCCTCTCTGAATAAGGTTGGTGAATAAGTGAGCTCAAGGTGCTACCACGGTCTGAGGATTTGCAGCCTCACCTTGAAATTACCAGTGTCCCAGGTGAGGGCACGAGCCTGAGGTGGGTTTGGGGAGACAAGTGCTCAGAGGGCCAGGCCTGCAGCCATTTCCAAGGGTTCAGACCCCTGCTCTCCTGGTACTTCTGCAGACATTTCAAACCCTTCAAAATGTTAAAACCATGGGACCTATTGGCTTCAACGTTCCCCACCCTGCTCTTTGGCCTTGAATTTGTACTTCAGTTCGACAGCATTCATTGAATGCCTGCTCTGTGCAATGCCCTGTGCTAGGCTCTCAGTCATGAGGGTGAATAATTCATGATCCTTGCTCTCAGGAGGCTTCCAGTCTAGTGAGGGGAACGGATACAAACAGAAACTTTCAGAACAATGTAAAGACCTCAGAAGAGGTCAAACTCTATGGACTCCACCTGACTTTTTACTTTCTTTATGTAACTGCCATATATAATTCATGACCTAGAGGCATGACCCAACATTTTATCATCTTTGCAATCCTTGGTTTCTTTTTCCCTCCAGGACTCTTTTGGGGTTTGGGATCATTTTGCATTGTTTGGCTACAAAGAAGTTTAGATGTTCTGTAGTGTCTCCTCAAAATTTCCTCTGCATCATTGACCAGCTCTGTCTCCTCTGAGTTAGATGTGCCCCATCCCCTCCTCACCTGGGAAAGGCAGGCCTTTAACAGGTGAGCTGAAAGCTGCTGAAGGAAGCAGCCAAGATGTGGCTTCTGAAGAGGAGAAAGAACATGGGGAGTGGGGGTGGGGGAGGGATGGATCGGGAGTTTGGGATTAGCAGGTGCAGACTGTTATATATAGAGTGGATAAACAACAAGGTCCTACTGTATAGTCCAGGTAACCATCTTCAATATCCTGTGATAAACCATAACGGAAAAGAATATGAAAAAGAATATATTTATGTATAGCTGAATCACTTTGCTGTACAGCAGAAATTAACACAGCATTGTAAATCAACTATACTTCAATTAAAAAAAAAAAAGAAGAGCAGGCAGGAGGGTCCCTGGCCGTAAATATGTCCTTGATAAGGTCCTACAATTTCAGTTAGAACTTTATTCCTTTGAAGACGGATGAGCCCTGAGAGGAATGATGCCTTCAATAAATCCTGACCACTTATCAACTCTAGTGGGGATGTGTCTACAACAGGGAGAGGCAGCCAGCTTTCTAGGCCCTCCTCATTCTCTAGATGTTGAGGTTGTTTCAGTTAGCTATTGCTCATTACTCTGTAACAAACCACAGCAAAACTTGCTGGCTCAAAACAATGGTTTATTGTATCTCACATGCTGTGGGTTGTCTCCTTGGGCGGTTCTGTTAGTCTCATCTGTGATCATTCACGTGGCCTCAGTCATCTGATTTGGGCTGGAGGGTTCAACATGGCCTTATTCACCTGCCTGGCAACTGACTCTGGTTGTCAGTCCTCCAAGTGGCCTCTCATCCTCCATTAGACTGACTGAAATTCATCAAGTTATGGTGGTCCCAAGGGTATGAGAAGGCAATAGTAGAAACTGGAAGACCCCTTTAGGCCTAAGCTCCAGAATTTGCACAACATTATTTCTGCCATATTCTACTGGTCAGAAAAGGTCACGATTGGGCTTCCCTGGTGGCACAGTGGTTGAGAGTCTGCCTGCCGATGCAGGGGACACGGGTTCACGCCCTGGTACGGGAAGATCCCACATGCCATGGAGCGGCTGGGCCCGTGAGCCATGGCCGCTGAGAAAAAAAAAAAAGAAAAAGGTCACAAGGCCAGTCCATATTCAAGGGGATGTCAATACAGAGTTGACCTCGATAAACAACAAGGTCCTGCTGTTTAGCACAGGGAACTATATTCAATATCCTGTGATAAACCACAATGGAAAAGAATATGAAAAAGAATATATATGTCTAACTGAATCATTTTGCTGCATAGCAGAAATGAACACAGCATTGTAATTCAACTATACTTCAGTGAAAAATAAATTTAAAAAAATAGCCTTGACCTTTTGGTGGGGAAGTAGCAATGTCATGCTGCACGCGGGGTGGGATTCACGGAGACCAATATTCTAAACTCTACCACAGAGACCTAAAAGGTGTAAAGTGTGAAGTGTTTGCTTCAGGACAGCAGGGTAGAGGAGTTGTGAGTTTCCTATTCTTCTACTTCCATGACCTTTTTAAAAATTTTTTTTATTTTTATTTTTTATTTACTTTTGGCTGCATTGGTCTTCATTGCTGCGCACAGGCTTTCTCTAGTTGTGGGCAAGCGGGGGCTACTGTTCATTGCAGTGCATGGGCTTCTCACTGCGGTGTCTTCTCTTGCTGTGGAGCATGGGCTCTAGGTGCGCAGGCTTCAGTAGTTGTGGCACGTGGGCTCGGTAGTTGTGGCTCATGGGCTCAGTAGTTGTGGTGCACGGGCTTAGTTGCTCTGCGGCACGTGGGATCTTCCCGGACCAGGGATCGAACCCATGTCACCTGCATTGGCAGGCTGATTCTTAACCACTGCACCACAAGGGATTTCCATGATCTTAACTAGGGTTCTGTTATCTTTTGTCAGCAAGAACAGCATACAAATCTAGTTCGCTTGACTCTACAAAGGCTGTCCAACTGCTACATAGTGCTCTTTGACCCTCTTCAGTTGCTAAAGCATGTTTTTCATGCCCAGCGATATGCTGGTAAACCGGATGGGATGAGGGAACCCTGATTTGTAGCATGTGTCAGTTTCTGTGGTATAAATACTCCTACCATGGCTGGGCTTCCCTGGTGGCGCAGTGGTTGAGAGTCCGCCTGCCGATGCAGGGGACACGGGTTCATGCCCTGGTCCGGGAAGATCCCACATGCCGTGGAGCAGCTGGGCCCGCGAGCCATGGCCGCTGAGCCTGCGCGTCCAGAGCCTGTGCTCCGCAACGGGAGAGGCCACAACAGTGAGAGGCCCGCGTACCAAAAAAACCCAAAAAAACAAAAAACTCCTACCATGGCTGATTTCAAGCTACTAATGTGACATCACTAAATGAGGAGTTTGGAATAGATAAATATAATTGATTCTCAACCCCGTACAAGCCAGCTCCACACCTGTTCCTTATCTCTGGAATTTTCTAGAAAAACTGAATACATATTTTTTCAAACCACGGAAAGCAAAAAGCATAAACCTTTCTTGGTGCCACAATAATAAAATGTGTTAAGAAGACAGAGTCTTGTCTTGGAAAGTGAAGAATTCCACCAGTATTAGGCAGTCTGTGGCAACATTGGAAACTAGATGGGATCTAAACAAACCTAGTGATACCTTTGTGTGGGCATAGACAATTTCTGGAAGGGTACTCATGAAACTAGAGTGGTTATTTCTGGAGGTGATGGTGGGTGGAGGTGAGGGACCCATCTTCACTTTTTTACAGTGAATTGCATTCAATTTATAATTAAATAATTAAAATTAAATAAGCATACATAGACTCATTGAACTTTACTGACTATTTGATTCAGGGAAACTTAATTCCAGATAAGTTAGGGAATTTGCCATGCTCAAGACTAGGACCCAGGTCTCCCCATCTGGGAATTCAAAATTCTTTCTCACAACCTTTGGGCTGCCCCACTCCATACAGTTACAAATGAGGAAGAGGTGATAATTGCACAACCAAAAGCATGTGGAAATTTGGAGAGCCTTACCCTGAAGGACTGTGCACAGATCAGAAGGCAACCCACTGGGAGTAGCTTCCAGACTTGTCAGGCCATCAAAGGGTAACAGCACAGACCCCCTTGGGGACAGACGTACCCTGTGGCCCCAGAGGAAGTCCGAGTCACTTCTAGTGTCATTTAACAGTGAAGTAAAGCAAGTTATGGAAATCCCTGATCTGTATCATTGGCCTAAAAGATACTCCTACCCAACCTGTTCTGGACTCTCTCCTTGGGAAACTTCATCACTGGTACTAAATCAGCTGATTGTTTTGTTTTTTTGTGTTTTTTCGGAGAGTTTAGGTTTCTTTGATTTGTTTTCCCCTTTCTTGTGCCCATTTGCCTAAACAACCTTCGGGCTTCAACAAAGTACAAGGGCAATCAAATGCAGTATGAAAACAAGCATTAATAAATTAATGAAAATAACACACAAAGGGCAGCCTTATCTTGCAATGGGAAGAGGGAGACACTGCTTTTAGGAAAAGGCCTTGTCTTGTTTAGGATGAGCATGGGAGGAAGGTCAGGGAGGAGTGTTAGCTGACCAAGGCAAATGGGGAACTGAAGGGAAAAACCTATCTGGAAACAAAACAAATCACTGCAATGCAGGCTCTCAGCTCAGAGCTGCATTCAGGGCCCACTGGGAGGTGGTTGGAGCCCCTGTAGGGAGATTTCCTTTACCAGGTTGGGCTGACGCAGAGAGGCCAAACCACCCAAGCACTTGGAGTGAAACAAGTTCAGCTCGGCCTTCATACTTTTCTGGAAACATTCTGTATTTCCTACTTCATTTTTAGTTCTTTGGGTGTGCAGCCTCTTCCTTGTTGGGCGGAAGGCTCCTTGAAGGTGGTGTCCACATCTTGTCTGTCTTAGTATCTCTCTAAGTGCCTTTCGCAGTGGCTCCTTCTTAGCAAGTGATCAGTAAACATATGTCCAATGAAGGAATCAAATTCAAGGCAACAAATATATTGCAGATGGACTTGGCTAGTTGGTTTTGCGGGGAGTACTGGGCATGGGGAGCTGGGAGTGGGTAGAAAATAAAAGATTAAATAAGATGATCAGGATATGTCCCTGCCTCAAAGAGCTTCCAGATAAATCGAAGAGACAGACTTTCACATGGATGTGGGTTAATTACCCATTTAGCTCCTTGCCCTGGGGCCTATTCATTTCCACAGACTGTGACCAAACTTGAGACACAGTAATCTCCTTCTGTCCCTCACCCCCATGGGGCCTCTCTAGACCAAACATAGGGGAACAGGAGAATGTGGGTGGAGGAAGTGCTGGATCCACGTTGCAGTGGCTGCGAGGGCTGATCTAAGCGCCAGCATTCCACGCAGGTCCCCAGCAAATGAGGCCAAGGGCCAAGGCTGAAGTCCAGGGGCAAGGATGGCGCAGGGTATCTACTCAGAGGTGGGTAGGAGAAGGAGGATCCAGAAGGTATGTTCCAGCCAAGACCCTTAGAGAGTGCCAAGGGTTAAACTGGAGAAAGTCAGTTCAGGTGTCAGGTCCAAAGGGCAGGAGGAGGGCTGTACGTTGGAGAGGACCCAGGTGGCCCTGGAATGGAGTGGGAGCAGGCTGGGCAGGAAGTAAGTGTCCTGCAGTGTCCGCACAGGACTTCAGAGGCGCCAGCTGCGAAGATGTGGATGGCTTAGGTCAGCATGAAGGCTCAGGGCCAGGACAGACACCTTGCACGTAGCCGCAGAGCCTTTGTCACGTTCCTTGCAAACAAGCCCCCAAGGTAGTCCAGCCCAGGTAGGGGAGCCCTGGAAATGAATGCATTCTAAACTCTGCTTTACCCACCAGTCCTGCTCTGTGCTCCATCAGCTGCGCACTGAGAAAAAGACAGTGTAAGTTGGTATTTTGTCAAGTTAATTTTCATTTCCAATTTAAATGACTGTCTATTTTGAAATTGTGTCTGTCTTACTTTTGGTGATAAGATGGCTTTTTTTTTTTATGAAATCATGGTGATGGTGAGTAATAAGTTTTTGGTTGTTTAAATGGCCTCACTTGGCCAAATTAAAAAGTTGGCAATATTGGTCCTAGACATACGGGGGAAAATCACAAAGCATTGAAGCCCAGTCTGGTTACTTCTGCTCTAAGGAACTGAAATCCTGACCCTGAACCCCAGATCCTGGCCAACAAAATACCATCACCATCATCATCATCACCACCACCACCACCACCACCGACAACAGCAAAAACACTTGTGTAGAGCACTGTCCTAAGCCTTTGCATATGTTAATTAACTCCTTCTCTTGTTTTGACATCTTGCTCACCTATATCTGCCTAATATCTGGCTTTGGCCTTCCCTAGTCTGACCTAACCCACTGTCAACTGAACTCCAGTTCTGTTGGCTCCCCTACTACAAGTTTCACAGTCTTTTCCCTGACTCCTGGCCACCTAGTAAGTAAACTCCCGCCTCGAAATTCCTAGCCAGTGGCTGTGTCTCCACTCCCTGCTGCCAAATCCACGCCAGACCCTTTATACTGACTATGTGGTTGGGCTCTTACCAGACACCATCAGACCCTCTGTATACTGAGCACCAACCCTGGAAGGAGAGCCATGTGCTGCTCAACGTTGAACCCCCCAAACTAACCCCCTGTCCAACTGGACCTTCCCCACTTACCTGTGTCCGACCCTCGTGGGTCCTCATTCCACCCTCCTAGAAGTCTGACTTTACTGCCTGTGTCCTTCTAGAATCTTCCCTGAACAAATGTCCCACCACTGTGTGAATCTTCTGGTTTCTGGGTATAGCCCTTCTCATGGAAAAGCAAATCTTGAGTCAAGTACTATACTTTTGTCCCAGGCCTGGAGTTGTTGCTTTAATAACCATTGAGAGCATACTACGTGCCACCGTTCTACGCTTTACTTGTATTAAGCCATGTGCACCTCACCATAAGCTTATGAGGTAGATACTATTGTCATCTCCATTTTACAAATGAGCAAACCAAAGCCCAGAGAGGTAAACTTGCCCAAGGTCACACAGCTAGGAAGTGGCAGGAATGGGCTGAATTCAGGTTCTAGAGACCCAGGCTTTAACTACCACATTGCCTGTCTTCATTTAAAGCCTAAGAAGCCCTGTGCTGGAAAGTTTGGAATCAAACAAGACTCTTTGGCTTATGAGCTCCAAGACTGTGGGAAGTCACTAGTCCTCCTAGTCTCCACTCCTGCATCTTCCATGGTTGTATGAGAATAGACACTAAGCACTTATTGTAACATCTGGTGGACACAACCATCAGCCCCATTCTTTCCTGCATTAAAACCCTGGCAACCATAAAGCTGTCACAAACGGGGCCAAGGCATTTAATTCAGCATTCTGGAAATATCAGTCACAACTAAGAAGAATAAACCTGCATCTAGGGACTTCCCTGCTGGTGCAGTGGTTAAGAATCCACCTGCTAATGCAGGGGACACAGGTTCGATCCCTGGTCCGGGAAGATTCCACATGCTGCGGAGCAGCTAAGCCTGTGCGCCACAACTACTGAGCCCGCGTGCCACAACTACTGAAGCCCACGTGTCTAGAGCCCATGCTCTGCAACAAGAGAAGCCACCGCAATGAGAAGCTCACGCACCGTAATGAAGAGTAGCCCCCGCTCGACCCAGCTAGAGAAAGCCCGTGTGCAGCAACAAAGACCCAACACAACCAAAAATAAATGAATAAATAAAAAAAAAAAAAAAAAAAACCTGCATCTATTTGTAAAGCAGTTTGAGTCTGATGGAGGAGGTGAATGCAGTGTTTTGGAGCATGGACTACCAAGTCTGGCTGCCCAGGTTTAAGTCCGGATTCCACAATAGTGTCTGACTTTGGGCACTTTTCTTAACTTCCCCAAGCCTTAGTTATTTCATCTTTAAGGGGGATGACAATCATAATAATACCTACCTCATGTACGTTGTTGCTATCTATCTATCTATCATCTATCTATCTATCTATCTATCATCTATCTATCTATCATCTATCTATCTATCATCTATCTATCTATCTATCTATCTATCATCTATCTATCTATCTATTATCTATCTATCTATCATCTGTCTATCATCTATCTATCTATCATCTATCTATCTATCTATCTTCTATCTATTATCTATCTATCTATCATCTATCTCTCTACCTATTTATCTATCTATCATCTATCTATTATCTATCATCTATCTCTCTACCTATTTATCTATCTATCTATCATCTATCTATCTATCATCTATCTATCTATCTATCATCTATCTCTCTACCTATTTATCTATCTATCTATCTATCTATCATCTATCTATCATCTATCTCTCTACCTATTTATCTATCTATCATCTATCTATCTATCATCTATCTATCTATCTATTATCTATCTATCTATCATCTATCTCTCTACCTATCTATCTATCTATCTATCTATGTGTAAAGCCCTTAGAACAGTGCCAGACACACACAACAAGCTCGACATGAGGGTGCACTGCTATTAGCCTCTGGGCTAAGAGAACTGGGACTTTACCACCACTTCACAGTCAAGGAAACTGAGACTCCAAAGAGTTGAGTGAAATGCTCAGTATCACATGGCTTTTGTGGGGTGGACCCAGAATTGAAGTTCGGAGCCTCTGGCGGAAGACTTGTGAGCTCCTTCATTTCTTCCAGTAGTTTCTTATTTCCATTTCTGATATGGCTTCAGTTGGCCCTGATTCCCAAGCCACCAGTTTCCAATCTCATTAATCAGCTTCTACAAAAGGACATTGCTGCTGTTTGGAGCAGACCTGGGCCCATTCAGCAGCTGTCCACCTACACGTCGTCCCCAGAGTGCTGGGTGTCAGTGGGGAGGGCATTTACCTCCATCAGGGGCCTAATTATGTAAATGCTGAACAGTCGAGATGAAGGGGAGATTGTGGCCTGCCCAGGGCTGATGGGTGAGCTGGCTGGTGTCATCTTCTCTATTTCACAGAAAGGAGGCTCTATCTTGAGAGCAGCTCAGCTACGGCATCTCAGCGACTTTGTTGCAGGTGATGGGGCAATGAAGGCTGAACTGGGTTAATATAATTCTCCAGTGACTCATCCCAGAAGAAGACCTGTGATGGATCATTAAGCTGTCTTAGAACTTATTTCAGGCCCACACCCCCAGGATGAACGCTCTCAATTTGTTTATTGGGTCTCCAACAATAAGCCACTATTCTTCCCCATAATTCGGTTACACAATCTTTCCCCTCGTGTCTTTCAGCCTCCTACTGAAAATCTGCCTGCACGGAGTGTGTGCTCCCCAGCCCTCTACCAGATGCCTGACTGGCATGTCATCCCATCTTTGACGGGGAGCTCACTGCCTTCTTGCTGAGTTTGACTCTGCTCACCAGGACCCTCTACAATGGAGGCGCTTACTTGCCTGCCTGAGCAGATTTTGTTCTTTCCCTCCTAAATCTTCTCTCCCTCACTGACTCCAAACTGCGTGTAGACCTCTGAAGTATCCACCTTCTAGTGTCTAATGAATGTCCTGGGTCTTCCAATTCCCCTTTGATCCAAGGTTTTTGGGCGGATGTATTTAAATTAATTCTTTAAAAAAATATATAAATAACTCATGTTTATTGTAGAAAAAAGAATACAAATCTCCCATAATTCTGCCACCCAGAAATAATCTCTATAAATATTTTGGGGGATACATCTTCTTAGACCTACCTCCCCACATTCCAAAGTTTACCTCTGTGCCCTTCCTTGCTGGGGTGCCTCTGATTTGTCCCCCGCAGCCTGGTGAACTGAAAGTATGCAGATGTCATTTCTTTTTTCTTTTTTAAAATTATTTATTTATTTATGGCTGTGTTGGGTCTTCGTTTCTGTGCGAGGGCTTTCTCCAGTTGTGGCAAGCGGGGGCCACTCTTCATCGCGGTGCGCGGGCCTCTCACTATCGCGGCCTCTCTTGTTGCGGAGCACAGGCTCCAGACGCGCAGGCTCAGTAGTTGTGGCTCACGGGCCCAGTTGCTCCGAGGCATGTGGGATCTTCCCAGACCGGGGCTCGAACCTGTGTCCCCTGCATTGGCAGGTAGATTCTCAACCACTGCGCCACCAGGGAAGCCCAGATGCCATTTCTTAATGAGCATCTACTATAGGACAGGATACATTTGTCAGCTTATACACGGATTGAGATTGTGGAGTCACCTTCCTCATGGCCTGGGCACAGCTCCAGGTGGGACTATCTTGCCTACATTTCTCCAATAGCCCCCTCCTGGTCTCCTGTCCTTTGCCTTGTCCTCCACAGGGCCTCCAGAGTGAGCAGACCAAGACACTAATACCACCACGTCCTTCTTCTGCTTGCGGCCTTCAGTGGCTTTCCATCTCCTTCAGGATGGAATCAGGACTCCTTAGCCTGGATCCAGTGGCTTCTCATGACATGGCTTGCTTTTCTGGTCTCTTCACTTGCCTCCCCATTAAGGTATCGGCTCTCTACCCTCGTCAGGCAGTTTGCTCTTCCTAGAGTGGGACGGCTTTTTGTGCCCCAGGATCTTTGTATCCACCGCTCTCTCTGCCTGGAATGAGCTTCCCTTCCCCCTCGTCTGTCTGGATGATTTCTACTTTTCCTTCAAGACCTAGTTCAAGCATCGCCTCCTCCAGAAGACTTCTTTAACCCCCTCCCCTCCAATCTTGTCCCATCTCAGTTCAGTGCTTCCTCTCTGTGAGGACATACTGTGTTACCTGTAGAACTTGACTCATGACTGACAAACTGCTGCTTTGTCTATGTCCCTCACTAGATCATGACTTACATGGGGGCGAGCATTGTGTTTTTCAACTGTGTTTTTCTAGCCACTAACAAAATGTCTAGCCCACGGTTAAAAATTTTTTTTTCTTACTAGAATGTGAGAAAGAGAAACATACCTGTAGCTGTCCAATGTTATTCCTGCATAGGAAGTAAGCATTTTTATTAGATCCAGGTACAGCTTACACTTCAAAACTGATCCTGACACTGTTTGTACACACTTATGATCACAAAGCTTTACATTATATGTAAATTATCCCATTTAATATCATTTCAACCTCACAATAACCACATGAGATAAGAATTATTTCCGTGTTATAGATCAGCAAGATTCAGGGATATATCAGTATCTTACAAATAGTAAATAACAGGAACAGAATTTGAACCAAGGTCAAAATAATCACCATTCTCTGAAGAAATGATTGAGATTCGATTCTCTTTAAGGTTTTTTGAATGTAGAGATTTGTTTCCCCATCTGGTTCCTTGTAATTTAGCAGACAGATAATCATGGGTTTGCGTCCTACTCAAAGGAAATGAGGGAATTTGTGGCTAACTCACAGAGTCACACGGTGGGTGACTCTGGCACTGACTTTCAGTATCACCACTGTCATCAGGTTGCTCAAACCCTGCCCTTCTCTGTCCTTCTTCTCACAAGTATGATAAAACTTTCTCCAGTCATCTTCCCTTAACCAAACATTTCCAGCTCCACTTGAAGAGGTGGGGAATCGTTACTCACCAGTGAATTACCACCGACTCAAGTGACATAGCTAGAACTTTGACCAGCCTTTAAGATCTGAACAGAAGGACTCTGATACTGAATGTTCTTTACGGGTGGAAAAGTGCCGTGTTAGACTCTGTAGACTCTCATTCACTCATTCATTCGAAAAAACATTTACAGAGTGCCTAATAATCGCAGTTAATAACAGTAGCTAACATTTATTGAGGGCTTAACATGTGAAAGGCGCTGCTCTATGCCCTTCACATGTAGTAACTCATTGAATCCTCATTGGTGGAAGATTCCCTCAGGCAGGAACTATTATTTTGACAGTTTTATAAATGAGCAAAATGAGAGACAGAGAGGCAATGTAACTTGCCCAAGGCCACACAGCCTACGGTATATGCCTCTCCCACCACACCCAACATTATCTGCCATCTTTGGGTACCTGGAGGTGAGTGTGAAGCCCCGCCCCCAAGGAATTTATGTGCTCATGCAAAAAAGATATGGCGCCTAGAACTGTGATACTCTGTGACCTTCCATGTGCAAGATGAAAAGCCGCATAAGAAAGGGATGTTTGGTGGCTAGCTGATGACATCAGAGGAACCAGAGAGGAGGTGACGTTTCAGCTGAGTCTTAAAGGACTAGTCTGAGCTAAGGAGACCAGAAAGGCTGGGGTTTGTTGCAGAGAGCAACCTTTGCGGTGGGGATAGAAACAGCAGAGTGTGGAGATGGAAGAATAACTTGCTTGAAGACAGTTCCATGGGGTTGGCTTACAGGATCCCCAGGGAAACATGGCAAGAAATGGGCTAGAATAGTAGGTTGAGCCGGATCATGGAGAGTCTAGAGGAACTGGACTTTATTTTGTGAGAAATGGAGAGTTCTGCAAGGTGTTTTAGCAGAGGAATGGCTTGATTAGATTTGTGTTATACATGTAAGCGATAGGGAAGGTAGACAAGTGGAAGAGTCAAGAGAAGGAAGCCAGGAAAATCAGTCCACCAACTCCTGGCTGGAATTACCCAGGCAAGAAACACATGGTCCCCCAAAGAAGGCATTGGTTGGAGAAGTATTTTAAGTGGAATCAACAGGACTTAATGACTTTATGCTTCTCACTTGGGCCTTATGTGGATAGGCTGACATTAACCATGGCAGGAATAAAGGAGAAGAGCTCACTTGTTCATCTGCCTTTTTGTTCAATAAACACTTGGTCAGAGAGCCAAGACCTACACCAGGTAGTGGAGATCCAGCAGCCAGTCAGACACAAACCCGCCCTCGCAGAGCCCACAGTCTAGTGGGTGAGGCAGGCCGGTAAACAGACTGATTACAATACAGCGGGGTGAGTGGGCCACTCACAGAGTGGAGTCCTTGGCGTCTGCTGATGAAGTCTTTCCATCAGTCCTGACCGGCATGACCCACCCTGGAGGCAGCACTAGTTTCTCCTCTGCTCCTTCGCTGGTCACTCTACCTCCCTGTCACTCGGGTTGTCCAGCCTGGTTTCCTCAGGGCAAAGACCAAGAGTCTGGCGTAGAAACTGGGCATCCCAGCCTGTGAGCCGTGTCAATGCCCATCTAGGAAATACAAGAGCCAAATGCCAGGAGGACTAGATAGAAACCCCTAGTCCAAAGGGCCAGGAATGGGGAGGCAGAACTGAAAGTTTGGAGTTGGGCAAACATGAGGCCTAATGAAGCCGAAACTCCCAGGATGATTGTCACAGACCCTGGGGAGATTTGTGGTTTTCCCTAGTGCACGAAGAGACTGCAACAAATAATCAGTGCAAATGCGGCCAAGAGCCATGATCAATGGCAGAGGGGCCTGCAGTGGTCAGTGACCGTGGCCTGCAGCTGCCTGGTAAGCACATGGTGCACCGGTTCTGGGGGCTGGCAAAAGGATCAGAGGTAGGACACCAACCAGTGTGCCTTTCCTACAGAGAAAGGCAGAGGAGTGGCCCAGTCCCCACATGCTGCCTGCCTCCCAGGTAAGCCATGCCGATTCATCTGGGCCTGCCGTGGACCACAGAGCAGGGGTACGCTGCCGGAGACCAAGGGAAGCAGAGACGGGAGCCACTGCGCAGGCAACGGGGCCTGCGAGGAGGCTCGTTCCCCACCCCCTCCTCCAATTCCCTCTTCACAAAGAAAAAGAAATGAACAGGGTCAGCAAGAGCTGGAAGCTGTGTTTAAGCTGAGCAAAAGCCGACCGTGCCTGCTGGCCTCTTTGGGATGTCCCCAGAATCCAGGCCCTGCTCAGAACATTCAGGGCGTATGGAGGCCAGTAGAGAAGAAGATAATGGGAAATGAGAGACACCTTGGACAGGAAAGGGAGCAGCAAAGGAGATCTGGGAAGGAGAATAGAAGCCAAGGCCCTGTTCCCTGTCTCTGCTTCTTCCTCTGCTTACAGCGGCCTCATTCCACGTGGCCCGTTGGCAAGGGGGCTGGAGGGGAGTGGTGGCGGGACAGCCAGCAGTGAGCGGGGCACCCTTGAGCACTTGAAGCCTGACAGCCCCTGATGGGAGATGACAGCAGGTCGACTGAGTCCCGAGAAGGCAGGAAACAGGGGAGGGGAGGGGCGTGAGGAGGAGGAGACCAGGCAGGTGCGGGCCACGGTCACTGATCACTGCCGGCCCCTCTGCCATTGATCATGGCTTTCGGCCACATTTGCATTGATTATTTTGCAGTCTCTTCGTTTTATTAACTTTAATTCCTAACTGGGTCGATCAGCAATTGTTCTTCCCGGAGGGTGTCATTATGATTATAAATAAAGCCAAGTGGAGAGTTTGGACAACCAACAGCTGTGCCGTTCTGCGCTGTAATGAGCCTGCCTCCCCATCCCCCACCCCCTCCCTGGAGAACCCATTTTCCAACAATAGATTTGTTGCTTCATTGGCTCAGATGGAAAGCTGAGGTCTCAGAGAAGCCTCACACTTCATTGTTTGGAAGGAATCAAGACTGATGTTCTAGGGGCTCATTAGCTTGGGTATTTATTGTAGCAGGCTTTTGAATTTACAGCCCATAGCAGTAAAGCAATTCCAGAAATCACCTCTCCTACATGAAACCTCCCTGGGTATGGTACACATTCCTTCCCACCTGCCTCGTCCAGGCTGGACCAGCTGTCCCACAGATCTAGCGCCTTCTCTCCATGCCCATTGTCCAGGCTTCCATTCAGGACAACTCAGTTTGCACCTAGATTATTCCATAGTCCTCCTGGTTGGTCTCTCCATGTTGTGCATCTCACTTTCTCTAACATGATCTTCCTAAAACGCAAATCTCTCCATGTCTTGCCCCTGCCTTCCAGGATAAACTAGATTCCCCTTAGCAGAGCACAGAGCCTTTCATAATCTGGCCCATCTGACCCCCACACTCCTGCTGTACCACTCCAAGACCATCCCAAACACGGCCAGCCCCTCATACCCTTGGGCCTTTGCACATGTAATCCTTTTTCTTTGAATATCCTTCTGCCTCCTTCACATGGAAAACTTCTATCCACCCTTCAAGGCCCAGTCCAAATACCTTCTCAAATGAGTCTTGCTGAACTCCTTCCAAAAGGCACCGTTCCTTGGAGCTCCCACTGGACTTTACATTCACTTCTCTAATTGTTTACTCTCTTGCCCTTATATGTCCATCATTGCTTGGTCTAATATTTGTCCTCTACTGTCTTAAATCCTGTGTGTCATTGTGTCATTCTGGAAATGTAGATGCATTTTGGGCAGGGATTCTACCTCTGATATGTTTTCTTTTCTTTAAGGCCCAGCCCAGATAAGGGCCCTATGTAGATGGTGCAGGAATGTTCTACGTTATAAAGCTGCTGCTGCATACATGACTAAGTGTTTAAACCACTGCTGTCCACTAGAATTTTCTGTGATATTGGAAATGTCCTATATATACATTGTCCAACATGGTAGCCACTAAACCCCTTGTGTTTATTGAGCACTTGAAATGTGACTGGTACAGTTGAGGAAGTAAAAGCTTAATTTTATTTAATTTAACTAATTTAAATTATTTATTTAATAAATTTATTTATTTATTTATTTTTGGCTTCATTGGGTCTTTGTTGCTGCGCACGGGCTTTCTCTAGTTGTGGTGAATGGGGGCGACTCTTCGTTGTGGTGCACAGGCTTCTTAATGCGGTGGCTTCTCTTGTTGCAGGGCACCGGCTCTAGGCGCGCGGGCTTCAGTAGTTGTGGCCCACAGGCTCAGTAGTTGTGGTTCGCGGGCTCTAGAGCGCAGGCTCAGTAGTTGTGGCACACGGGCTTAGTTGCTCCGCGGCATGTGGGATCTTCCTGGACCAGGGCTCTAACCTGTGTCCCCTGCATGGCAGGTGGATTCTTAAACACTGCGCCACCAGGGAAGCCCTAATTTAAATTTAAACAGCCACACGTGGCTAGTGGCTACCATAGTAGATAGCACAGGTTTGGATCAAGCCAATTTAGAATAAAAGTTAGCCTAAAGAGGCAGCCTACCTGTATCAGATTTAGCACCTCACAGCTATATTACAATATTTTTTTTTTTTTTTTTTTTTTTTCAGTACCCCGGCCTCTACTCCCGGACCGGGGCACGAACCCGTGTCCCCACATTGGCAGGCGGACTCTCAACCACTGCGCCACCAGGGAAGCCCTATATTACAATCTTTGAATAAAATAAATGCTAACAGTGATAATAAGGAGCTGAATGATATTTTCATGGCTCAAACTGGGGCTCTATCACAGGGTCATCAACCCAGTCAAACTTTTGAGGGTCTGGGGCCACGTCACCCGTGGCCTTGATTAAAACATGTGCAGACTGGCAGGATCCTGCCAGTAAGTGCTTTCTAAGGAGTCAGAGCTTGAAAACAACTAAGTGAGTGACTCCTAAATGGGTAGTGATATTTTCTCAAGCAGGGAGAAAGGTTTCTAAGGTATCCTGAGGTCTGAGGACATTACAGCCCGAGATTCTTATGAAGAAGATCTTAATTTACCCCTAAGGAGCCATTTATTGGCCTGCGCCTAAAAACTTCAGAACAGGGGGAGACTAGGGCCAGCCCAGCAAATGTGCAGTGCCAGGCTCATAGGTTTCCTTAAACTCCTGCTCCAGTGGAAGATCTTTATGCTGCCTGTACTTTCCTACCTCTTGGCAATTAGCAAAGCATATGAACACAAAAAGAAAGATTAAGGGCTTCCCTGGCTGTCCAGTGGTTAAGACGTCGCAGAGGGTGCTAGTTCGATCCCTGGTCCGGGAGCTAAGATCTCATATGCCTTGGGGCCAAAAAACCAAAAGTGATATTGTAACAAACTCAATAAAGACTTTAAAAAAGGTCCATATCAAAAAATGTTAAAAAAAAAAAAAAAAGAGAAAGAAAAAAGAACAAAAGAAAGAAAGAAAGAAAAAAGAAAGAAGAAAGAAAGAAAGAAAGGAAGAAAGAAAAAGAGAAAGAAAGGAAGAAAGAAAAAGGAAGGTTCATCCTTTCTCTTTGGACAGCTGCATCATTTGGAGTTAGGGGTGTCCAGAGCTCTCTGGTGACTGATGGCAAGGTGGAACAATGTGACAAGGAGGTGAGAGCTGGGGTGGGACTGACAGCAAAAAAGTGAAGTTCTCCAGCTACAGGCTGCCTGCTCCAGCTATCAGCCCACGCTGGTGAAGAGGGAGAGCTCAGGAACAGAAGTACCCACCGCCCCCGGCCTGGGGAAGAAATGGTTTTACCTTGGGGGTGGCAGGCAGAGAAGTCAGGGTGAAGCTGCCAGTGCGGCAGCAGCTCTGTTTAAAAACACTCTCACGGAAAAAAAAATTAAAAAAAACAAAAACAAAAAAACACTCTCACGGGATGGTAAGAACTAGCAAAAGGAAAATAATTATGGCATTTCAGCTAACAATGCATCTGCTTAAACTCAGGTATAAATAGATCCTTAGGCCCTTCTCTACGCAGCACAGTCCATTAATCTCAACCTTGAGCAGCCGCTCTGCGGGGAGGGAGGCCCAGGGAATGTTTCCTGGAGAGGCAAGGGGGCTCCCTCCCGCTCCCTGAAGCACCAAACCACCTACAAAACCAGCTCAGTCCCTGAGGAGAAGAAAAGGTCAAGATGCAGAACAGGGAAGGGCTGCATTCAAAATCCCTCCCACTCATACACTGTAAAATGGTACAACCATTTTGGGAAACAGTTTGGTGGTTTCTTAAAGAGTTAAACGTGTGCTTATCATACAGCCCAGCAATCCCAATTCCGGGTACTAATGCAAGAGAGATGAAAACATACATCCACGTAAAGAATTATACGTACATGTTTGTAGCCACTTTATTCATAATAGCTGCAACCCAGAAATAACCCGAATGTCCAAACAACAGGGAATGAATAAACAAATTATGAGATATCCGTATGGTGGAATATTAGTCAGCAGTATAAAGGAAAGAACTACCAAGAGACACGATGACATGGATGAATCTCAAAATTATTATGCAGAGCGAAAAAAGTCAGACACACGAGGACAAGCAGCATGGTAATATGTATCAAATCTAATCTATAGGAACAGAAAGTGGATCAGTGGGTGCCTGGGGCCAGTGCCTGGGGCCAGTGTAGGGGGTGGTGATTGACTGGGAAGGGGTCTGGAGGGAATCTTTTACTGTGATGGAGATGTTCTACACCTTGATGATTGTGGTAGCTACACAAGTATATGCACTTATCAACTCATTGAACGGTACATCTAAAATGAGTACATTTTATTGTGTATAAAATAGGTATACTTTATTGTATGTAAATTGACCTCAACAAAGTTGATTAGAAAAATAATTCCTTCCCAAGAGCCTGGATGAGGGGCCAAAGCCTCCATCTTGTCAGAGTGACCACAAGCCTGAAGCTTGTCCTACAATAATCTTACCATGAGCAGGCAAATGTCTTCCCAGAAAGCCTAAGCAAAGATCAGGGCAGTCTCCCTCAAGGCCTGGTAATACCGCCAAGCAGGATAGCAGCTCCCTGGTGCCCTGTAAAAGGCTCCTCTCTGGCCCTTGATCCTTAAAAGTCTAGAATTTCTGGCTGAACAAGAAGGCCTGGGCCCAGTCCCTGGGCAACTTCTCCTCAGCTCGGGGCAGGACGCCTAGCCACTCCTCACGCAGGTGCCGGCCTGCTGCCCAAGCACGGAGCCCGAGGGCCCTGGCAGGTCCCCCTAGGGGCAGAGGTGGGAGACCGCCCAATGCCCAGCCCGCCCTCTGCCCCTACACCGCACCACGGTGGCAGGGCCTCTGCCTAGAGAGCAGGCTCGCAGGGGAAGGAAGCAAGGCCCCAGCACTCAACCTGTTCCCCCAACCAAACTCTGGGCCAGGGGGCTGAGAGAGTCACCCAGACCTTGACTCTGAGTGGGGATGGTTTAACAGCCCCCAGAGAGGCAGGGAGTCGGTGACAGGACAGGGCCTGGAGGCATGGACTTTGAACTCTTAGCCCGGTGCCCTTTCCCCCACTTCAGACTGGGCTCCCAGTTACTTTCTGGGGGCAGGGTTTTTAATGGGGCTGGTTCTGAACAAGAGTTCTCCAGGGCAAGGTCTGTGAAACAAAGGGACTGTCTCCCGCAGTGGCTGGCGGCCCCTGGGGAGTGGGGCCTGGGACCAGATTCTGCTCACCATAGGATCTGGCCTTCCAGACTGCCCAGGGTCCTCAAGGGTCCCAGGAGCCCCACCTCCTCTGCTCTGTCTGGATCCACCTATCTCTCCTTGTCTCTGTCTCTCCGCCTCTCTCGGTCTTTGCCTCCCCTCCCCCATCCCCTGTTTCTCCTGCCCTGCTCAATCTCGCCGATCCACAGGCTGTTCATTCCCAGGGGTCCCCTCCCCTTATCTTCCTGGCAGCTGTTGGCCTTGGCCTGCAGGTACAGGATTAGTTGACTCTTCCTCTCCTCCCACCCACTGCATTTCCAGAGAAAGAGCAGCCTAGGGTTAGAGTTCAGGAAGTTTAGGGTCTGGCCCTACCTGCCTCATCGTGTGCCATGAGCTGGGCCCTTGCCCCCTGCATCTCAGTTTTATCATCTGTAAAATGAGAGCATCTTACCTTTTTACTATCCCAGCTCTGCACCACCCCCCAGCATACACACACGTCCCATGTTTTAAAAGTTTAGAGCTATCACACTACATTTTTCAGTAATTATTAATTCAGGAGCCAATTTTGTATGAAATAAAACCAACCAAAGCTTCTGAGCAGCATGCCATGGTTTTGTTTCACATAAAACAGGATCCGGAATTAATAATCACTGAATAAAGGTACGTTTATCGTATTTTCCATTATAATTCCAGCAAAGAAACTTGACATTTTAGTTAAGCCTGTGTAGCCTTCACACAGATAAATGTTCTATTTCTGCTAGGCTTTTGGAAAGATAAAAATCAGCTCCAGGTCGCTTCCTCCCCGCTATTTTCTGATCTCAGTTGCGAAGTGGGCAGCCAAGGATAGGTGATCTTTAAGACCCCTTGTATTGCTGGAGTAGTAGGTCCGAGTGTGTCTCACTGGCTATCGTATCAGTCACTCATTAGGCACCAACATCATTGGTCCCGCCTACCAATGGCTAGCCTCCCATCAGGTAACAAAGAAAATCGCCAGCAGGACAGGGCCCCGCCCTTGTCCCAAGACCTGCCCACAGCATGAACCCTTCTGCTCCTCACCTGCCAGCCCAGCCCACAAGTAACCCCAGAATTCAGAGCTAGTGATCGTGGAAGCAGGAAGAAGCCATGGTCGTCAGGAACGCCTCAGGATTTTCCCAAGGGAAAGAAGCCAGTTGCCTTGGCAAGGAGACAGCATTTGGGAGGAGAGGCTGTATACCAGACCATCTCGAGGGGCTTAAAGCGAATGTGCAACGAGAGCTGGTCCCCTTGGCACAGCCGCCCACTCCGTACCCTTGCTGTAAACACCTCCCCTCATTCCACAGGAGGGGGACTGAGGCCCAGGAGTGTCACTTCCTTGCCATTCTCTTTTTTTCTCTGTCCCCGCCCCCCCCCTCCACGGCTGCCCACCCGGCATTCCAGGTTCCCATGGAATAGGTCAAAGGCACTGAGCTGGATGGGATAACCTGGGTTTCTAATCTGGGACCCAAAGTGAATTCCAGGTCGGTAGCCCCTGCTCCTAACTTTGTTCCCTACTGGACACTCCACATGATATCTTAGAAGTGCCTCCAATTCAACGGGTTCACACCAACCCACTTTCCCCCTTTGGTGGGGGAGCTGCCCCTCTGGCAGGGTTCCACAGCTTTGCACCTGGCCACCGATCACCCAGGCTCTGCCTTCGGACCCAGGGAACCCACCACCAGCTACTCTTCACCCCTCTCAGCCCAGGCCTCATCCTAGCCCTCCTAGAACACGGTGGTGGTCTCCCAGCCTCCCACCCACCCCCACACTAGAGTCAGGGGGGACTCATTCCCTTCACTTATGACCGATCACTCACAACCTTCGTCAAAACCTTGAGTGACTTCACCGTACAAAGATTCTGCATATGTGCAGAAGGCAGAAAGAGGAGAAATGAAGGAATGATGGAAGTTCTTGGAGGAAAAGATGGGGAGCCATTCATTAGACTCAGAAACATGGAGTGCCTGGCTCAAGGTCACCCAGCAAGGCAGAGGCAGAGTGGCATGTTTGGGGGACAGTAGTGCTCTCTTTTCACCAGGGCAGCTGACCACCCCTCCCCCCCTGTCGCCGCCACTGGATACTGGAGCTTCCATGTGCCCTAATCTTGCACACTCTTTCACACCTCTGCTTCTTTATTCATGCATCAGTGCCCTTCCTCTCTTCCCTCACCTCCAGTTAGCCAGCTGCCTAAGCCTAGCTGAAATTCCTCCTCCTCCAGGAAGCCTTCCCTGAATGCCCGTCCTGGCACACCTCTCTCCACGTCACTCAGCACTCTCAGACTTAGGTTAGAGTTACTCCTGTGCACGCCCGCTAGGAGGGGTGGGACTCATCTTACTCACCTTCGCATCTCCAAGAGCACCCTGCACAGTGCCTGGCCTGTCACAGGTGCTCAACAGGTATTTCTGGAATGAATTATCATTATATTTATACTGTCATTATAAATGTCTGGCATGGACAGAGCCCTCATTTGAATAAGCCACTGGACTCGGTATGCAAGTCAGAGCGCATGTGTCTTCACAGTGATTAACCCTGGTGATTAGCCCCGTTTCACAGGTGGGAGGACTAAGACTCAGAGGAAATAAGTAACTTGTCTGGGTCTCGCTGTTAGAAGGTGGCAGAACCGGTACTCGACCCCAGTGTGGCTGATTCTAAAGCCTGATGCGGCCCTGTGACTCAGGGTGTCTGTGCTCCGTCTGCAGCCCAGAAGACAGTGCAGGCGGGCCAGGTGAGCAGTTGGTGAGGGCCCCAGGATTCTGCCGGCCCCAGGTGGCCTTTCTAGCTTCATGACACAGGCTCCACTCAGACCTGCTCTGCGGATGACCCTGGTAGTTTAGATCCTGCCCTGGAGTCCTGTGTCCAGCCAGGTGACAAGAGTCCTTAACTGGCCCCCTGCCACGGGAACACAAAGTACCTTTGCACACAGCCTCTCTTTGCTGGTGATGGCAAATAGGGAAGGCCCAGGGCAAAATGGTAAGGTGGCAGAATTTGTCTTGGACGGCGTTTGCAGGCTCTCTGTTCTGTTCTCTTCCCACTTGGGGTTTCCTGCTGGCTGCCCCCTCCCCCTGCTGCAGTTTCACCCGTTTATAACTCAGAGTGGTGTGAAAGGACTGCTGAGGGAACCTGAGGCTTTGGGGGAGATTTGTGATGAAGCGGGGCTTTCTCCTTGGTCATGGAATCTGGACCAACCAAGAGCTGGTCCCAAAGAGAGCCTGTGATTGTTTTGCCCCTTGAGTGACCCCCAGTCACAAAGCTCAGTGGGAAAGTGTGCTCTCTCTGTTGTTTCCCTCACTGGATCCAAGTCCCTGTGTGGAGGACCCCAGATATGGGGCCTGCACAGCCTCCTCTACCTGCTGCTACTCCTGTCCCCCTCCCCACGCAGGGCCTGCTCACATTCACCCCATCTTGTGTGCCAGGCCCGCACTCAGCCTTCAGACATCAGCTCACTTGATCATCACTGGAGCCCTGAACTCTCCACCCCACTTGACGGATGAAGATGCCGAGGCTCAGAGAGGTTCGGTGAGCTGCTGGGATTTGAACTTTGGCCCGTGTGGCTACAAAGCCCATGCAGCCTTGACTCCCTTTCCATGCACTGTGCCCCTGGGCAGGGACAGAGCCTGACGCTTCTGCTGCCCTCAACTGCCCAGCACTGATGTCCCCGGAGAGCAGAGGCCAGCCAGGGACGAAGGAGAGGGGCTGCCCAGCACTGTGGCTTCGCTCCGGGGACAGGGTCAGGCTGCCTGTGCCGGCTCATTCCTGCTTCTATGACCAACCCGAACCTCAGTTTTCCCTTTTGTGAACCTATTTCTATGGATTCTTCTGAGGATTAAACGAGGTAGTTTGAACTGAGTGCCTTGAAGAGTGGCCCATGGCAGGTGCTCAAGAAAACCTTGCCGGCTGCCTGTGACCTGGATGGGGGCAAGGTGAGGAGGGGACGGTGATGAAATGGCACAGAAACCACAGGAAACTTCATCACAGAGACTGACAGCCTATGCAAGGGAAGTATCAAAACAAGAAGAAAAAAACTTTAAAATTTTGGCTGAGTAAAGGCAACAGTATAATTACCATCATTTATAAAAACGACTTCCCATTAATGCCTAATTCCCATGAAGTGCAACAATGATTATCTCATTAACTATGTGTCAGATTAACTTTGTTGTAGGTTTTATTTGATTAAAACAGTGGACTCTCAATGTGTATGCTCTCTCTTCACAGTCTGTTAGTGTCTGGAGCACAGTCCTCTGCTGACAACTTTTTCTAAATTAGAAGCCGTATTTCCAGGGAAGTGGCTTGTAAAATTCAGTTATTTTGATTTCCCAAAGCGAGCTGAAGCAAAGGTGGAGAGAGAGTCTCAGAGCTTCCACCAGCACCCACCCTGGAATTTGCAAAGGCCAGTGATGAAAGGTGAATTATGTGTCAATGTTTTAAAAACTCTGGGGGCTTTTGTATTGTTCGAATATTTTACTATGTGCATTTGTATTATTTTGTGGTAGTGGAGGATGCTATGTTTTCCCCCAATACATTGAAAACTCTAAAGTTGTTACATCCTGGATTCTATTTCCCCCATGGGGAGAAAACGTTGCTCTCTGTCATATGCACTTAAGCGTCTGACATTCTTCTCATGTTCTGATAGGCAGTGCAACCCCCTCACCCCTACTTTTCACCCTACCTTAACAGAGAAAAACTGCTGGCTGACAGCTCCCATCTACACAGGGTGATCGCTAAGAATTTCCAATAGGGAAGTGTCATGCTTTGCCAACTCTGGGGAAGACGGCATAACTGGCTGGAATCACAGACCTGGGCGACGGTGCAAGAGAAGACACAGCTGGTCGGGGAAGGGTCCCCCAGAGGTGGGCTGGTCATCTTCCACGATGCCAGACTAGAGGCATTGTGTCCAGAGGCCCAAGCTGTTCAGTGGCCCCTCTCACCTCCAGGGGCCCTAGTGTGTGCCGCTGACATGTGGGAGAGTCTCTGCAGCCCACACCGGACCCCGAGGACCCTCTTCCCGAGCTCAAGTTGTATGTTTGTGGTGGGAGGAATTCAGAAAGAAGAGCCCAATGCAGAGGGGAAGATGGGACGGGAGCAGCAAAGGTCCCTGACATCATGACAGAAGAGGGAGGCCAGAGATCCAGGAGAGGGTGCCATCCTGCTGTCCTGATTCCTCGGGGGGGTCTGTGCACACTGGGGGCCTGCAGGTGGAGGATGAAATGCCAGGTGGAGATGGCTTACTCTGATTCAGACTCGGCTCTCAAGGCCAGAGACAAGGGCAAACTTGGATCCTGGAGGACCAGGGTAGGAGGGCCTCAGAGAGAGGGGGCCCCTGACAGTGAGGTTGGGGAGGCACTTACTGGTTTCACCCCACCCTGATCAGAACCCAGTGCCCAGATGTGGTTTGTAAAAAGAGCCCTCAGCTCAGGGCCCCTGGAGACCAACCTCCCCCAGCCCTGACCTCACTCAGCACATATACAAGTTAAAATTTCTCCATAGCCACTTTTTTTTTTTTGCGGTGCGCGAGCCTCTCACTGCTGTGGCCTCCCCCACTGCGGCGCACAGGCTCCGGACGCGCAGGCTCAGCGGCCATGGCTCACGGGCCCAGCTGCTCCGCGGCATGTGGGATCTTCCCGGACCGGGGCACGGACCCGTGTCCCCTGCATTGGCAGGTGGACTCTCAACCACTGCGCCGCCAGGGAAGCCCTATAGCCACATTTTTTAAAGTGTGAAAGAAACAAGTACAATTAATTTTAGGAATATATTTTGCTTAACCCCACATATCCAAAATATTATCCTTCCACTACGTAATCAATATAAAAATTAGTGAGATCTTATATATTCGTTTTTTGTACTAAGTCTTCAAAATCAGGTGCGTAGGGACTTCCCTGGTGGTGCAATGGTTAAGAATCCGCCTGCCAATGCAGGGGACATGGGTTCGAGCCCTGGTCCAGGAAGATCCCACATGCTGCGGAGCAATTAAACCTGTGTGCCACAACTACTGAAGCCCATGTGCCACAACTACTGAAGCCCGCGCGCCTAGAGCCCATGCTCCGCAACGAGAGAAACCACCGCTCGCTGCAACTAGAGAAAGCCTGCGCGCAGCAATGAAGACCCAATGCAGCCCCTCCAAAAAAACCAAAAAAAAAGCAAAATCAGGTGTGTAGTTCACCCTTGCAGCACCTCTCAGCTTGGACTAGCTCCATTCCAGGGCTCAACAAGGTGCTCGTGGCTGCCACACTGGGCGGCCCAGGTCTAGGGCTTTCCTTGTGCCCTGCCACTCCCCAAAGGGTCCGTCGTTTGGCCTCCTCAGAGGCCCCAGGTCCAGATCCTTTTGCCTTTCCGTGACCCGGGAGCAAATCAGCCTTTGGGTCTGGGTGCCCATCTATTTTTCTTTTGTTGAACAAGGGAGGCCCGTGGGGAAGCTGTCACGTCCCCTCTCCGGGCCCTGGTTTAATCCTCTGTCAGGTGAGGGGTTTTCATTAGACTTGTGACTTTCAAGCAATGGAACCTGTTTTTCAAAGGAGACCTTATGCAGAAGCCCAAAGTATACCTCAGAAGAAAGAGTTGCTGTTCTATCTGTTTCAAGGTGATGAGGGGCTTGGGCCCTGCTTCCTCCAGGGTGGGGCCTGGATCGGTAAATGATTGGCCAGGCCCCAGGGTACCAAGGAGGAGAACAATGCATCATTCTGCAACTCACATTTCACACATCATTTTATAAACTTGCAAAACTACACTGTAGGTTGCTTATAGACCCATATATATGTAGTAAAAATATGAAAACACATGGGAAAATGTATCATTCTCAAGTTAGTGGGCTCTGAAGAGGGAGGGAGGAAGGAGATGGGCTAGGGATGGCACTTCGGTTCTATTGTCAACGTTTAATTTTTTGACCAAAGGAGACCTAAAGAAAATACAACAGAATGTTAACATTTGTTCAAGCTTAGTGGTGGGTGTGTGGCTATCTAAAATATTACTCCGTACTTCTCTGTATGTTTGAAATATTTTATAATTTAAATTTATTTAAAATTTTAAGAAGGGTAACAATCTATAATTTGATGTCACTTAAAGCAAAAAAAATTTGCTTTAATAGTAAGATATAAGTCCCTCCCCAGCCACAATCCCCCACCCCCACCCCTGCTTATCCCAGCAACCCCTTCCACCCTTCCTGCTCTGATAGCCCAGGGATCCAGGAGCTGAACTGACCAAGGGCTGGGGTCCTGGGGAGAAGGACTAGAGCCAAGCAATTATGCGATAAGCATTGACTGTACCTATGGCTATCAGACACGTGCGGCCCCTGGGGTGATTAAGACGCAACCTGGTTCAAAAGAAGCCTAAGAAAGGAGACCTCCCATGGCCCCTGGCCTCGGTGCTGGATGTGGGAGGGCTGAGGGAGGAGGCTGGGGTCTTCTCCCTCCCTGGCTCCCGGGGCTCCCAGTCTGTAGACTTTAGGGAGCCCCCTCTTCTCCCGTTCTCACGAAGTTCCCCCTCCAATCTCAGCCTGCCTCTCCATTCCACTGTGGGTTGCTCTGGACTCCTCTAGCCAACTCCGGGGGACACTGCTTGCTCACTCATTTGATCGTCTGTGTCTTCTTCCCTGAGCCCCGGCTCTGGCTCCTCCCAGTAGCCCCTCCTCCCACCTTGGCCCTTGAAGTCCCGGAAGCTTAGGAAGGTCACCTTGCTGGGCTGGGCAAGCGGGAGGTGGAGGGCCGTGTGAGGGCAGCCATGTACTAGGTCCAGTGGGGTTATTTCATTCCAGCAAACAGGTCCTGCTGGTTTGCCATTTGGAGAGTTTGGCCCCAATTCCCATGGGCTGGTTAAATGGTAACTTGTCTTTGGTTGTTTGTGGAAAAGTGACAGAGAAGGAGCCACCAGCTCTAATGACGAGCAGTGTGAGTGAGACCCAGCTAGCTCTGGGTGCTGGACTGCAAGGGAAACTTATTTTCTTTCTTTTTTACTCTTTTCTGGGATCTCCCCCTTCCACACAACTTCCCAGATGAGTAAGAGCAAGGAGGAGTGGTGATGATAATAACAGAGTTCCACAGCCACCCAGGCCTTTCGTGGGGAGACTGCTTAACCAATAGCCACTGTGCCCATTTTACAGAAAGAGCAAAAAAGGCCAAGTGGAGTGAGGTCACTATGAGTCACTGGCCTTCCTGGCTCAACAAGGCTGGGCCAAGAGGCCGAGCAGGCCAGGTGGGGGTGGGGCTTTCACCTTACAGCCTCCCCTTTTTCCAGCAGAGCCAACTGTCCCTACTGGCCTTCAACCCCTGCATTGTGTGGTCGGGGGTGGGGCCACCATCCTCCCTTTGTTCAGCATTTGCCTGATTACAGAGCTGGGCACACAGATCTCATCTGCTCCCACAACAGCAGTTGCAGGCAGGGCTGGTTTTGCAGCTGAGGGAACCCAGAGTCAGAGAGATTAGGGCCCTCTTCGGAGTGTTGCAGCTGTCAGCCTGAAGGAGACCAGGCCTCCAGGCGCCAGCTCAGGACTCAGGCTTGTCTGAGGCTCCCAGGCTTGTGCCAGGCCTGCCTCTGCTTCTAGAGGAAGGACCCCGGAACGCAGCGTTTCTGGTCTGAGCGTGGGAAGGATGAGGGCTGGGAACCCGCAGGGGTCCATTTTGGAGTGGACAGTCAATTTGAGAGCGAGGCTTCGGACCAGCCCTCCATTTTCCCCTCTCTGCTGGGTTGGCCTGTCTCAGCCCTGAGACAGTCTGTCTGCTTACTCCCAGGGCGTCGGTGCTGCCATGCTTACTGGCATTAGTTTGGCCATTTCTCAAGTAGGGTCCCACCTGTCACTGTGTGCTCACCTGGTGTCAACATTCTAGTGAGAAGAAGGAAGAAGGAGGATCCCCACGCCCAGCCCAGAATCCCAGGTGGGCAGAGGGAGTTCTCTCCAGCTTCTGGAGACCTTGGGGAGACAGGCGCCCACGCACCCGCTCCCAGGGTGGGCGCCACTCCCCAGTCAGAGGCTGTGTGCAGCACAGGACAGGCCTGGGTCATCCTGGCTCCGTGGAGCACGAGCGGTGACTCCTGAATTTCCTCCTCGGTTCCCTGGAAAAGACACTACCTTCCTCAGCAAGTCTTGTGAAGGTGCAATGACGTAACGTGTGTGCGAGAGCCTCAGGGAGGGCCTAGCTCACAGCGTGGGCCCAGCAGCCCCCTCCCCCATGGCTCCCTGGGCATCTCTGCTGTGGTTACGGCCTCAGAGGAACGGGAGGCTCCAGGAGGGAACATGGTGTCCTCACCCTCAGCCGCTGGCTCCTGTTGCGTCGAGGCCACTTGCGGCCATGCTGGGGCCAGAGGATTTCGCTGAGGAATCTGCAGAGGTCAGAGGGAGGCAGGAGCCAGGGTCACAGGGCAGGTAGGCTAAGGTCAGCCGCCCATGGCAGGCCACGGCTGGGGCTCTCCCCACACTGAAGGCTGGCTTGTTTCCTCCTGAGCCGTGTTATGTAAATAGGTGCTGGGTTGAGCACACACAAGTGAGCGTGGAGGGTCGAGCGCCCAGGACGTCCAAAGGCCTGTCCCAGTGCGGATCATTGTTTAGCCCGCTCTGGAAACCTCTCTAAGGCCAGAGCAGGTGGCCCAAGGAGCTGGGCTCCTTCCCAATGTGTTCTGGGAGGGGAGGGGACACTAGGCCTCTGGTCTCCCAATGATGGGCCCGTCCTCCTGCAGGGAGGAGGCTGAAGGATGTAGCCTTGGAAAGCCCATCACCTGGCTTGGGAGGACAGACCCTCTTGCCAGGTACTTCCAACCCTTGATCCAATTTCTCCCTCCCTCAGGAGACCCAGATGGGAAAGGGGGTGGCTGGTTTTCCAGGGGCCCATGTCTGGCCACTGCCCTTAACAGGGTCAGGCAGCTCCCATCTGCTGAGAGAGTGTGTCTCAAGTGGGCACCAAGTTCCATTTCCAGGGGTGCTGGGACCTCTATCTCAGCATAGAGGAAGGGGCATCCCTTTTCTCTGCACCTTCTGGTCCTTCTGCTTCCAGACACTTGCCTCTCCCAGGGCACCCCAGTGGGTAACTCTCCCACTCCTGGGACACTGGACTAGGGCTGCCCTTTCAGAACCAGTTTGAAGCCAAACAGTGACATGTCCCAGTCCACCTGAGCAGGAGGCTACAGTGGGGTCCGCACAAGCCAGTTCAAGGCTAAGAGAGGCAAAAGATCCATAGAGACCCAAGGGTAGACCATGGCACGTGTGCAGTATGTGTCCTCCCCTGGTCTGCAGGGACTACGCGGTCTTACAAAGTAACCCGAGGGTCCCTTCTCTTCCTTGTGGCCTTCTCAGAGCTGCGGAGCAGCCCAGGCCTTCCTCTCTGCAGCAGGCCTACCCCTCGCCCTGGGGGGTGAAGGAGGGGGAACAGAATGAGGGGCTGTGGCATCCCTAACATGAGAGAGGAGCATTTAGGTCCAATTGGCTGTCTAGAACTTATAGAAGCACCCTGAGAGGTTGACCAGTGACCCCTGGCTCCGTGGGAAGTCTGTCCTCCCCGCAAGGGAGCCGAGAGCCCTGAGAGGTCTCCTGGATTAGAGGGCAGCCCGGATGGATGTTGGACAGAGTCTGGCAGGACGGGGGCCAGAGCACCGGCTGAGCCATTGTGGGGGGACGGGCCCTAGCAATTCCCTTGGAAATGGAGAGACTGACAGGGCACAGGCTGGGAGGGGAAAAGCTGGTAGGGGGCTGCTGGACAGGCAGCGAGCTCTGTGGGGCCCAAGGCCTCTTCCTAGAACTGCCCTCAGCCATGTGTCTGAGGCCTGGGGAGGCACTCACCCTGTGTGCGGGGGCAGGCTAGGGTGGGTGCGGAGGTACGCTGGGGCGCGCTGCTGGAGAACACACGGGGTCCCTTGGCCGGCGCTTAGGAACAAAACTGGCCTAGGGCCCCCTCTGAGCTTGCTGCCTGGCCCCTGCCCAGAGCCTCTGAAGAGGGAGGCAGCAAGGAGAAAACCCGAGGGCCCTTTCTCAGCCCCTTGCTCCCTGGCTTCCCTGCTGCCGGGCACCGCGGGGGGTGGAGTCCACCCCAAAGCTCCTCCCACCTCGCAAGTGCTTTGTGCTCCTGACTTTCTGTTGTGGACTTCCTGCAGAGCAGTCTGTTATTCCCACAGTGTGGAACACAGCGGTGGCTCCGCCCCCAGGGCCCACCCTCTGGGCACAGGGGACCCTTGTTGACAACCTGACTCCATTATAATGCAGGGTATGACTGGGACAGTCACAGCCGCTACCCTGACCTCGAAGTCCTCATCTGCTGCCTGACGGCGTGAGACCGGAACACCCCCGAGCAGCCATCCAGACCCTACAGTCTCCCATCCCGTGACCTTCCTCACCAATACCATCCTTTACCTGCCCCTCCTCCAAGGGGAGTGGATGGATAGCTGGGCCTTCTCCTCCCCAATTTCGAGGCGTCTCTCCCAGATCCCACGTCAAGGGGCCCAGCGGTCGGGGGGACTCCCTTGGAAACACCTGAAGTTGCCACTCACCATTGGACTAGGTTTTTACAGTTTACCACGCACCTGTCCGTTACCCATGATTTCCTTTCACCTTCGTTGCGAGGTAAATATTGTTAGTTCTATTTTACAGGTGAGAAGACTGTCTCAGGCCCTGTGACTTCGCTTAAAGCCACCAAGCAAGTCAGGGGCAGGGCTGGGTTTTGAACCCAGATCTGCATGCAGCCCGGAACAGGGTCCCAGCAGGGCCCCTGGGTCGCCGCCCTCTAAGGGGTTGCAGCGGGAACACCCAGGCGCCTCCATTCAGGGCTTGTCTCCGCAGCCGGCTGAGCCTAGTGATGTCAGCATCGCCATGGAAACCCTTCCCCTGGTGTCGGGGAGGCTGGGGCAGGACCAGCTTCCCCAGCGCAGTTTCCCTTTGTGTGGACTTTGCAATGCGTTGCCAGGGCAGTGGGGCCCACCGGAGGGTTGGCATGGGGTGGAGAAGGCAGACAAACCCACGCTGCATCCCAGCAACACAGCCCATGGTGCCCTCACGAGGGAGGGGCTGCGGTCTAGGGTCTTGGGCTGGCGGCCAAGGCCATGAAGGTGTGGGGGGAGACCCTGCACCCCCGCTTATGGCCCCAGCCTGGTAATAGGTTTCAGCATATTTAGTGCTGTCTTGGGGTCCTGCCACTTCAGAATCACCTGGGCCAGGGTCTTGTGAAAAAGGTAAACCCCAGGGTCACTGCAGACCTACTCGGCAGCGGGTGGGAAAGAGCCCCAGTCTGACCTTGTCCCAAGGCAATTCGGGTGTACAGTCAATTCTGAGAACCGCCCTTTAGGGAAGGTGCGGTTTACTGAGCACCTAGTTGTGTTAGGCCCTTTGGCCTAATTTATCTTGCGTAATCCTCTGGCCGACGCTGAGACGGGGAGGTGAACAGAGGAAATGGGTTTTTGGTGGTCTTTCTAAATCCCCATTTCACAGTGGAAGTCACTGAAACTCAGAGAGCTTAAATCTCTTGGCTGCCTACCATCACCCAACCTGAATGTGGCCGAGTCTGGATTCAAACTCAGGGGTCCGAGGCCCTACCCTGTGGCCTCCCCACTGGCCGGGGCCAATGGCATGGGCCAGCAGCCTGGCATCGGTAGCTTCCTCCTCCTGCTGGTTTTCCAAGAAGAATCCTAAAGTACCTTTGTAGAGTGAGCCAGCTCTGTCCTGAGCCTCCCACATGCTCCCGGATCTAAGAGGGCCTTGAGCCAACAGAGAACGACAAAGCCGGTGCCTCCCCGCCTGCGTCTGCGGCCCGCCCTGCCCGATGAGGAAACCCATGCTGTGCCCCCTCTCAGCCCCGCTACACCCTCTTCTGCCCGACTGTCTGCCCCGACATCCTTGCTCTCTTGAAGGAATCCTCCAGTCCCTGGTCTCTCCCCCTGCCTTGGGGTAGGTGGCCGCTGACCCAGTCCACAGAGATGCCCCCTTCTTGAAAGTCTCCAGGAAGAGAAACTCCGTGACCTTTGCCTCTGGGCTGACAGCCGACAGCCTTCCTTTGTCCAGCTTCACCCCTCCTGCTTTCTCTGAATATTGGCTCCTCCAGCGCTGTCTCCCTCTCTCTTAACCTCTCAGGGTGCTCAGAGGGACTTTAGTCCTGGGGTTGTATTCTGCTGGTAACTCTGGGAGGAGGCTGAGACCCTGACTGATGCCACGGCCACCGGGTTGGGGCCCCTCCTCCCCACCTGCATCTCCTGCATTAAAGATCAACAAACACCAGTGATGTTGGATGAGGGCTGAACACACACCAGGGATGCCAGAAATTGTTGGATGGTGAATGGTGACGGGACTCTCAGCCCTGTGCTGGGTGTACCTAAAGCCAGCCAGCATTCCAGCCCCAACCATTACCCGGCTCTGCTTGTCATTCTTTCATTGAACAAGTATTTCCTGAAGCCTGTGCTACATACTAGGAAGGATTAAAAAAAAAAGAAAGTTTCCAAACAAGCCAAAAAAGATTGACGAGGATAAAAAAACCCAAACAACTAAATACCTGTGATCCCTGCCCCCATAGAAGAATAGAGTCTAGTTGTAACTCATGTTTAATATCACTTTGGAAGAAAGGAAAGCTACCTCCAAATTACTCAGAATGGTCACCTTTAGCTGGTGGCTTCGTGGGGGACGTTTAGTACCTTTGTCGTGTTTTCCAAACTCTGTAAGATGTTACATAAGCAGAGCTGCCCCAGTAAACACAAGTGTTCCTTGGGATCCTATTAAGAAACGTATCATTTACAGCCTCTGGGTCTAGAGGACAGGTCGGAGGTCAGGTGGGCCATTCCCTCTCCCACAGGGGCACGCCCAGACAGGTGATAAGTTCCCCAGCCACGCCTCTGCAGGGAGGGTGAGGCTGCCTGGGCCGAGAGACCTGGCCACGGGGCCCTGGAGATTCCGACCCCAGCCAGAGAATGCAGAAAAACCAAGGCACAGAGGGCAACTCCTACCACAGGCCTCTTAACCTCCTCCCTGGGCCCGCCAGCCTCAGGGAGCAGAGGGGAGAGCTGGCCCGTAGAGATTTCCTGAAGGGGAGAGGCACCGATGAGACCAGGCCTCTCCCAGTCTCACTTTAGTCATCTGTAAATGACAATAATACCTCTTGCACTGATAGGGGAGATTCAATGAGATAACTGGCCCCTGGGCACTGAGAGGGCACCTGGCACACGGTAGGCGCCGCTGCTCAGTGGATGAATGCACAGCCTGGCTGTTCTCCCTTATTGGGTTGGACGTCCCCATTGTTACCGTGAAGCTGTAGAACTTTTATAATCTGGGTGAGAAGCCCTCCCTACTCCTCACATTCTGGAGCGCAGGCTGCAGCAGAAAGCCCAAGGCTGAAGATGCCCTGGTGTCCAGCTCTCTGGAAGTTTTCCCAGTGCCCTGGGGCCCAGGCAGCCCCACTGGGACTGCCACGTCCAGTCCCACCACACCCCAAGCAGCAACCACAGGAATGAAAGGGATTATGTCTGTCTTGTGGGAAATTCAAACATTTAAAAACGCTGTGAAGGCCAAAAGTCCATCTGTAGGCTACAATCCATGTTCTAAATCTCAGTGCTAATCTTGCTAAAATAACACCTTTGCATTTTATCAGGGCCTTTCCTCCAAAAAAAGAGACCATTTGTGAGGGAATCGCAGGCCATTTGGCTGCCCCTGGGTCACACCAGGCATCCGTGTGTCCTGTGCTGACTGACCCCATCTCCCCACAACGCATTTTTAGGCACCAGTGGATTAGAGATTTTGTCAACAGTCTGAGGCATTGAGTTTTGCCAGCACATAAGGTGGGGGCCTCTGTGGAAGGAGAGAACATGAGCCGTATCCTGCATTTGCAGAGAGGGGGACTGCACGGCTGGGCTTGGGACTCTTGGGAGGTCCCAGAAACACCCCCTTCCCACACTGAGTAGATTAGGGTTTGCACCTGCTCCTGCCTTCAATAATCCCTGCATTTGATTTTCTAACCAACCATGAATGAGACCATGATTCCCATTGCAAGTGAAGAAATTGAGGCTCGAAGGATAAATTACCAGAGGTTGCACAGGGAAGAAATTCAAGCCCAAAGAACTAGGACCACGTTATAGCAGATTTCCCAAAGGCCCTGTCCTGTCATATCTCCCCCAGGAGACTGCGTCTTTTGTGGCTAGTGGGATTTCTTTCCCTTTGTAAATTTTATCTTGTAATCATTACACAAACCCCATGTTAATACCCATGACAAGAACCCCAAAAAACCAAAAGATAATCTGTAACCAAAAAAAGTCAGTTGTATTTCCACATGTTTCCTTCCAACCATTAGTCATAGGAAATTCCTATTTCAATGCCTCTGAGATATGCATTTTTCACTTTTCTAAAATATAAATGCATTTATAATGGACGTATACACACAATGTGCCTGTATTTTTCTTTTCTGCCCATAAAAGCTCTTGGTAAATCTCTTGTGTCATAGAATCAAAGAAATAGGGTAGGTCATTTTGTGGAGATATAATAAAACCGTCAATGTGATTTGCCTCCCACTCCATTCATTTCTCTGTAGATCTCTCCACATCAGCAAAAGTTTTAAAGACGGCCAGCCCCTACTGGATGAGACCCAGTATATCACAATCCCTGGTTGGCTACCCTCACACGGAGCACTCGGGTGATGTGACTAACTTCAACACAAATGAAAACAGCAGTAGGACGTATGTAAGCCACAACTTATAAATTCCAAGGGGAAACAGAAAGGAAAGACACTGACATTTAAGTGAGCACCTACTCTGTGCCAGCCTTGTGTTGGGGAACTTGAGGAATGAGGAGGGCTCTGGCCCCAGATTATAAAGGAGGGAGGTTTAACAATTCTGAGGTCAGAGTGGGGAAGGTTTCCAAGGGAGAGTAACCCAACCCGTAGTGTTCCCTGACCCTCAGGAATCAATAAACCAGAGTAAGGTGTTTTGTTTTTTTTAAAGCATCTTTAAACTGAAGGTGTCTTGTTAAGCTGCTTGTCTGCAGATGCCAATTTATGGGCAGCCACCACCTGTGCCTCCCACCGCAGTCTGAAATGATGAGCCTCAAAGGTTATTGAGAATCAGACTCAGCTGGAGGGTAGGTTAAATCACAGATTGCTGGGCCCCAGCCCAGAGGTGCTGAGTCACTTGGCCTAGGGTGGGGTTCCAGAATTTGCATCTCTAACAAGCTACCCGGGATGCTGGTGCTGCTGGTGTGTGCCCGAGGAGATTTTAAAAATGCTGGTGCGGGCTTCCCTGGTGGCGCAGTGGTTGAGAGTCCGCCTGCCGATGCAGGGGACACGGGTTCGTGCCCCGGTCCGGGAAGATCCCACATGCCGCGGAGCGGTTGGGCCCGTGAGCCATGGCCGCTGAGCCTGCGCGTCCGGAGCCTGTGCTCCGCAACGGGAGAGGCCACAGCAGTGCGGTGAGGGGCCTGCGTATCGCAAAAATAATAATAATAATAATAAATAAATAAAAATGCTGGTGCCTGGGCCCTCCCCGAGGACTCTGGGTACAGCCTGGGCAGCAGGATTAGCAAAGCTCGCCTGTGATTCTAATATACCGACATGATGGAGAGCCACCGGGGTTTATGGCAAAAGCCACCAGACCTGATTCAGGTTCCTCAGGTCTGGAGGGTTCCTTGGATTTCAGGGACAACCTGCTCAGTCTTCCTAGATCAGGGCCTGCCAGGTAGTGGGTCTCTGAGTGTCAAAGGGAAGCTGTCTCATGCAAGCCACACTTCCATACCTGTTTCTTTGAAACCAAATAAACTGTTTGCCAATGCTGGAAGAAATGTGTAAGCCTATTACCCACGTATAAATCAGGAGATGTCATAAAACCTTCTGGTCCCTCTGGGCAAGCATCTGGGCATGTGGCATTGTCTGGCTGGAGCTGAGAATGGCCACCCTTTCAGATAGGCACGCACTTGACAGCTCGCCACAGTTCCCACCACTTCCTGTGAATTAGCTGCCCTGGGCCTGAGACACCCATTGATCTTAGCTCCTTATTCATCAGTCTACTCCTCTGTGCCCCCCTTTTCACATACTACTGCTTCATAACAAATCACCCCACAGTTTAGTGGCTTCAGATTGCCATTTTGTTTTGCTCGTGGTTTTGTGGATCTGGAATCTGGGGTGGTCTCAGCTGGGCAGTTCTCACTTGGGGACTGCCATGGGCTGCGACCATGTGAAGGTTCCCCTGGGATGGACGCACAGGATGGTGTACGCTCACGGCTGCAGCTGATGCTGGCTGTTGGCTGGAGGCTCGGCTGGTCTTTCGACGAAAGTGCTACATGTGGCCTCTGCAGCATGGCAGTCTCTGGGTAGTCAGACATCTTACATAGCTTAATTTCCCCTAGAGCGAGCATCCCAAGAGAGCCAGAAGAAAGCTGCCCGGCCTTTTCTGATCCAGCCTTGGAGGTCAGGCAGTGTTACTTCTACTGCATTCTATGGGTCATAAGTGAGTCACTAAGGTCAGCCTAGATTCAAGGGGAAGAGACAGGGACCCCACTTTCTAAAGGGAAGAGTGTTGAAGAATTTGAAGACATGCTTTCAATCCTCCATAACCCTCAACACATTTGTTGGACGGATGGTTGGGTGGATGGATGCCAAATTGCTCCCCACCTATTCTGTCCTATGGGTACTTAGTTCTTTCTCTCCTACCTCCTTCTCCTGCCCCACCATGACACCAGCTATCTGAGAATTGGCAGGGCAGAGCGGCCTGGTGGTGGAAGAGCCAGCTGGCTAACAACCCCATGGCCTGCTGTCAGCTGCTGGGAAATGGTGGGGCCAGTCCCTAGCTAGTCCTGGGCTTCAGTTTCCCTGCTCAGATAACAAGGCGCTGGGCCACATCTCTCCAAGGCCCTCTCTGCTCTAACTTTAAGAACATCCAGACCTTCCTTCTTGCTTTCTGAGAAGGTGGCTGGAGGTGGAGTCCAGCCTCCCTCTGCAAGGAGGTTTGTTTCTAAATGACATAAGCATGCACAATACATTCTGGTGTGAGAAATTCAACTAGTGCAGAAGTAGGCAGAGTAAAGTGTGAACTTCCCTCCGACTTTCCTTTAGGCCCTGCCTCCCTTCAGAGGGGATCAGCCCCATGAGTGCAGTGACCACCCTCGTGGCCCCTTTAAAAGCATCTAGTTTCCTGTACCTCGCAGATGCAGAGATGGCTTTGCTGGGGATATGTGGTTTGCTTTTTCTTTAACATAAATGAGACCATACTGTTCATGTTGTTCCGCAACTTGCTCTTTTTCACTTAATTCTGCCTCTCTGGCATCTCTGAATAGAGATCACCCCCAAGTCTTTTGTACGCCTCTAGAATATGCCACAGCAAGAACGCTCCATAGTCCATTTGCCCATTCTGCTCATTGTCAGACACGTTGGTAGTTTCTAGTTTTCCATCATTCCATGCAGTCTTGCAGTGGACATCCTCAGGCTGTGTTCAGCACCCCCGGGGCTTGCAGGGCTGCGCAACACTGCATCTCTGCCCAGTGATGCCGAGAGGCTCTTTCCGGGCAAATCCAGTTCAAATCCTGAGGGCAAGTCCGGAGCTGTGTGGCCTGGGACGCCTCACTTAGGCTCACTGAGAACTCGCAGAGGAGCCGATGAACACGGCGACTGCCTCCTCCAGGCAGGCGGCCGCAGAGGCAGGAGGGCCCGGCCGCTGGCTGCTGCGCTCCCCGGTCCGGCTCTGGTGCGGTTATGTAAGTGGGCCGCTAATACTGCTTTCATTGTCGGTGGAACCCAAATTTAAAAGGGAAATTATTCTCCTGATGCTCAATTCGCCTAATCCCCATCTGTCTCTCCCCTGGTCCCCCTCCCCCGCCCCGCGCTCGCCGAGCGCTAGCATCTAAGGGCCTTGAACACGCTCCAGATTTCTAATTTAGTTTGCTTATGCAACCAAAAATATTATGGCCGCGGCTCCTGGGGGTGACTAAGTCTGTATTCTGGGCTCCAGGCACACTAAAAACGGCAGCGCCAGGGCCCCGCGCCGCTCGCGCGCGCACCACACGCCGGCTTTTTTTTTGGTTCCTCCGAGGCGCCGGCAGCTCTGCAGCGGTGGGAGCCGCAGGAGGGAGAGGCCGCCAGGCCGCCCGGAGCGGGGAGGGCCGGGGACGCCCGGGAGGAAGGAGGGTAGCGCCGCGAGGGCCGGCCTGGGGCGCCCGCACACGCCGGGGGACGCTCTGGTCGCCGGCGCCTGGGTTCCTCTCGGAACCTCAGCCTCCTCCCATTTCTTTTATTCTCCGGCTCTCATTCCTTTGTGCCAGGAGCAGGAATCCGTCTTTCCCGCCTGTGCCCTTACCCAGAGATCTGTTGAAATATGTTTGCTGCACCATTGTTTATTCTGGAATAGCGAAAAATTGGAAACAGCCCTTCTATCAATGGGGATCCATCTAGTAAATGAGGGGAACTTCGACACTCTGGGGTACTGTGTAGCTGATAAAAAATAATGGGTTGATCAAGATGGCTTGACGTGGATTCAATTACCTTAAAATTAAATTTAAAAAAAGGCAAGTCACAGAAAAAGAGTATGGTTTTAATTGTGTTTTTAAAAAATCATCAATGTGAAAATGGAAGGCTACAATGGACTGTAAGGTGGTCACCTCTGGCGAGTGGACTGAGATTGGGGATGGGGAGGGTGGAAGAGATTTTTGGGTTTCATCCTACTTCTGCATTTCTTTTTTTTAATCTATTTTTTGCGGTATGCGGGCCTCTCACTGCTGTGGCCTTTCCCGTTGCGGAGCACAGGCTCCGGACGCGCAGGCTCAGCGGCCATGGCTCATGGGCCCAGCCGCTCCGCGGCATGTGGGATCTTCCCGGACCGGGGCACGAACCTGTGTCCCCTGCAACGGCAGGCAGACTCTCAACCGCTGCGCCACCAGGGAAGCCCTACTTCTGCATTTTTTAAATCATACAAAGAGACTATATTCATGTATTACTCCCATAGTTTTAATTTGCTTTCAATGTTACAGGGGAGTGGGAGAGAAGAGCAGGGAGCTTCCCTGACTCATCTTAGTCTCTGGAAGCAGTGGTCAGATCAGGAGTGGGACTGGCAGGAAGGCATCTGCTCTCTACCTGCCCCTGGTTGGGGCTTCAAGATGCAGGACTACTGTGCTTTGAGCTCTTGCTGCCGGAAGTCTTGGGGTCGAGGGCCGGATGGGCGCCTGGCCTGGCAGGGCAAATGCTGAGGGGCAGAGCACTGGACTGGGAATCAGAAACTCAGCTTCTAGTCCTGAAGGTCTGGCTGGATGGCCCAGTCTCCCTTCTGCCCGCCACTCCGGCATCCACTGCCCTGATGGCCAGGCCGGGGCTGGGTGCGAAGGTGTGGCGACCTGGTCACCAGCTCTGAGGCCTGGGGCCGAATGTGAGACCTCGGCCACTTCTGGAGAAGTGTCCCCTGACTTGACTTCTCCGGGCAAGGCCAGGGCTCCCTGAGGCCCCAGACGCAGAGGGCAGGACGTGTTTCCCAGGCCTAAGACAGGCCCAGTCTGTGTCTGCACAGCACTAGTCAGCCAGACAGTGGAGGCATCCACACCGTCACCAGAGGAGCAAGGAGGCTGCCTGTACACAACGGGGCGTCTCTACAGCGTGCTGCAGATGTCCCCAGGTGGGCACTGACTCCTCCAGTAAGGTGTTGTCATTCCAAACCAGGAAACCCTGTGTGGGACTAGCTTGATGAAGTGTCTTTACCTCATTACTTCTTGAGGCCTTCAGTCTGCTCAAGCACATGGAGACCCTTCACGAGGTGTACTGAATGCAGCTTTTACCAAAAATAGGTGACTCGGGAGACCTTTCCTTCCAGAGCCTCCCAGGGGCTCAGAGCACTACAAACCAATGAGCTAGTGAAGGCGGGAGATGGATGGGAGGTGAAGGACGGTACTGGCACAGTTGGGGAAACTTCAGATGAGCGCGGTGAGGTACAGGGATGTGTGGAGGACGTGGGGGCCACCTCATCTGGGAGAGATGAAAACTAACGGTCCTGCCAACGGGGGGCACGCCTGCCAGCCACATTAATCTCTTTCCTCAGAGCTTGACCCCCTGCAAACGCACATCACAGGCTCACGTACAAGCCTGTACTCACACAGCAGGCGTGCAGGCAGCACAGCTCCTCACACGAGCACACCCACTCGTGCACACTCCCACACACCCCCTCACATACAAGCAGGCTCACCACACATGAGAAGAAGAGCACACGTCCATGCACACTCCCAGTACACACCCACACAAACCCCCGTGCCCAGGCAAACCCATGGGTGCTCACACACAAGAAGACAAGCACACAAAAGACACCAAAGCACAAATAGGGGCACACACGTCCACACGCACGCCAGCACCCACCCACGTACACACACATGCAGGTGAACACGGATGCCAGCCCTCTGGAGCTGCTCAGGCGGGCGCACACAGAGGACACAGCTGCATCTGCCACTCATGCCCTCATACACATGGTGGCTTTTTTTTTTTTTTTGTGGTACGCGGGCCTCTCACTGCTGTGGCCTCTCCCGTTGTGGAGCACAGGCTCCGGACGCGCAGACTCAGCGGCCATGGCTCACGGGCCCAGCCGCTCCGCGGCATGTGGGATCCTCCCGGACCGGGGCACGAACCCGCGTCCCCTGCATCGGCAGGCGGACTCTCAACCACTGCGCCACCAGGGAAGCCCCACATGGTGGCTTTTAAGGCCATAGCAGGTTCCCTGCTTCTTCTTGCAAGTGGGGCCAGCGGGTGTGGAGTGAAATTGTGGTTTAGAGGGAAGCTGAAGGACTCCTAAAGTACATTTAGCAAAGCAGTTCACAGAGGCATATGTCCTTCGAGTATCTTTATCTTTAGCACTCATATGTCTAGCAGAGTCTGGGTGGCTCAGTATTGCTACCGGGAAGGAGGACAAGTGGCAGATGGCCTCTGGGTGCAGAGGAAGGATACCCCTTGCTCCTCGTCACCCTCCCCCCGCACACACACCATAGTGTTCCCTCCCCCAACCGACTGGGTTCCCCAGAAGCCTGCCCAGGCTGCCCCATTCCCACCAGGAAAACAGCCAGCAGGGCAGATTCTCCAGCCCCCACCCAGATGCCTGGAGAGAGGGTCAGCCAGCCCCATGCCCCCCACCTCAGGAGCTCAGGTCCCCAGAGCACTTGGGGCCATAACCATCAGCCTTGGGCCTGGGCTGTGGCTGACTGTGAGAGGCCTCTCCCCAGTTCCCCCAAATGTACGCATGGATGGTGTTTTCCACTGCTCCTGAGCTGGTAGAAGGTCTGGGCATATGCCCCAACCCTCTGGCTGGTTGCAGACAAGCCAGTGGATTTCGAAAGCTATTTAATCCCTGGGTTCTGACACACCCAGTTCACCACCAAGCAGGATCTAGTGCCTACGGATCTGATGTCAGAGGGCGGCCCTGGCACAGCTCCATCCTTCCCGCCCACATGAGCGTGGCGGAGCCAACAGAGAAAGAAGAGCCCCAAAGCCTCACCTTGTGAATCACAAGCATTTGCTTCACGCCAGGCCTGCGAACATCAGCACCTTCTAAAAACTGATGCTGGAAAAAGAATCAGGGGCTATCGGGTGAGGACAGCAGCTAAGCAAAGCATTACGACCTTGTGTTTATTTCAAAACAGTACTAAACGTACTTAGGCAGAGAAAAAACTGGAAAAACTAACAGTAATTATTTCTAGAAATTTATCATTCAACAAATATTTGTTGAGCACCTAGTATTTGTCAGATTGTTTTAGGTGCTGGGGTTATAAGAGTGAAGAGACAAAACCCTTAGGGATCTTAGATTCCTGGGCGTTAACAGACAACAGCAAACACCTAAGCTCAGTATATAGCATGTTAAACCGTGATAAGCGCCATGGGAAGAGGGCAAAGGAGAAGAGATATGGGTCACTGGGGAGCTGTAATTTTTAATAGATTTTATTTTTTAGAGCAGTTTTAGATTTATAGAAAAATTAAAATAGTACAGAGAGTTCCCCCAAATCCCTCCCCCTGTACACAGTTTCTCCTGTTATCGACATCTTAGAATGGTGCATTTGTAACGCTTGATTAAATGAACCAATATTATTATTAACTTAAGTCTATTGTTTATTCAGATTTCCTTAGTCTACCTAATTTTCATTTTCTGTTCCAAGATCCCATCCAGGACACCACATTATACTTAGTTGTTTTGTCTCCTTAGGCTCCTCTTGGCTACAACAGTTTCTTAGATTTTCTTTGTTTGTTTTTGTTTTTTTTTTTTTTGCGGCATGCGGGCCTCTCACTGTCGTGGCCTCTCCCGTTGCGGAGCACAGGCTCCGGACGCGCAGGCTCAGCGGCCATGGCTCACGGGCCCAGCTGCTCCGTGGCATGTGGGATCCTCCCGGACCGGGGCACGAACCCATGATCCCTGCATCGGCAGGCGGACTCTCAACCACTGCGCCACCAGGGAAGCCCAGATTTTCTTTGTTTTTGATGACCTCAACAAAACTAGGAAGTCCTGGTCAGGTATATTGTGTGGGAATTTGCCTAATATTTTCTCGTGATCAGACTGGGGCTGTGGGTTTCCAGGAACAAGATCACAGGGGTAAAGTGCCATTTTCATCACATGTCATATCAAGGGCACATATTATCAACGTGATTTACGGCTCTTGATGTTGACCCTGTTCACCCGGCTGAAGCAGTATTTGGCAGGTTTCTCTACTCTCCCCTCCCCTCTCTCCATACTGACATCTTGGGAAAGAAGTCGCTTGGGAAGGAAGTGCGTGCAGCCCACACTGGAGGGAAAGTTATGCTCCGCTGCTTCCATTTAGGGTGAAGTTATCAACGTAAATTATTTGGAATTCTTCCGCATGAGCGATTGGCCTCTTCTCACCCATTTATTAATTTACTCAGCACATTTATAATGGACTCACAGATATTTATTCTACATTTGGGTTATAATCCAATAATACTTTATTTTGTTGCTCAAATTGTTCCAGCTCTTTCACTAGCTCCTGTGGCCCATTGACATGCCCCCATCAGTTTTTTTTTGTTTTTTTTTTTTAGCACTTCCTTACTCTCTGGCACAAGAAGATGCTCCAGGCTTATCTTATGTACTTCCTGCCCCAGTCCTAGAATCAGCCATCTCTCCAAGAAACCCTGGATCCTTTTATTGTAGAATGGTACTAGAAACCAAGATCTGGGTACTAGGTGTGCTCTGTAATTTTTAATATGATGGTTAATGAAAGCTTCTCAGAGAAGGTAATATGTGAGTGAAGGCCTGAAGAAGGTGAGAACAAGCCATAGAAATATTGGGGGAGGATCGCTCCAGGAAGAGGAAGACTGCAAGTGCAAAGGCCCTGAGGCAGGCATGTGCATAGTATATGCAAGGAACAAGGAGGCTAGTGTGGCTGCAGCCAGATGTGGGAGAGGTGGGGGAGGTGTAGATAGACTAGAGCTATCACGAAGGGCTGTGGCTTTCCTCAGATTGACAGGGGAGCAGACGGACAAAATGATCTACTTTGATTGTGTGTTGGTTTTATTTTTGACACACCACGCGGCATGAGGGATCTCAGTTCCCGACCAGGGATTGTACCTGTGCCACCTGCAGTGGAAGTGCAGAGTCCTAACCCCTGGACCGCCAGGGAGTTCCCCTAAGTTATTTCTTAATAAAATCACTCTGGCTATTATGTCAGGAATAGAATGAAGGGGATGAGGAGATATCACCGTAGGAATCCAACGAGCAATGATGTTGGCTTAGATCAGGTTGAAGCAATGGAGGTGGGGTAAGGGGCTGAAATTCCGAGGCAGAGCTGACAGCGTTTTCCGACAGATTGGATGTTGGGCGAGAGCTGGGAGCCTGATCGTCTGGAAGGAGGCCGTTGTGACTTGTCCCATTTCGGGAAGACTGGAGGAGCCACAGTTTTGGCAGGGTTTCAGGAGCTCACCTTTTGGACACATTAGTTTAAGACGCCCACTGTTCATCCAGTCTGGAGCTCGGGGGAAGGGTGGGCTGGAGATATGAGATGAGGACAAGGCCCAGGCGAGAGCCAGGTCTCCAGCCTCCCAGCCCAGCACTGAGATGCTCATTGATTTTAGCCAGTCGGAGCCGCAAGGCCATGGGCTTAGGCCTATTCGGGGCCGATGCCATTCAGCCCAAGCTGAACAAAGGACCAGGAGTCAGCCCTCAACCATGCAGGGGCGGAGGAGTCCCTGAGGGAAGTGGCCCCAGATCTGGGTGAGGGCTTGGTCAGTTCCCAAAGAACCCTTGGCTTTGCTTTAGACCAGGATTTACCACGCATAGCTGGGGCTCAGGGCATGGAAATGCTCAAAGTGGGGGTGGGCTTTCTCTCCAGCTGGGTGCTCCCCAGGGTGGGAGTTGGGAACCATATTTACTTTTTCCTCAGCACCCAGCCTCTGGGCCCCAAGCCAGTCATCAGGTCTGCCAAGTGAATGAAGGACATACTCTGGTGGGCAGCATCTCTGGTCTGTGGGCCAGAGGTCACTGGAGCCCTGAAACAGGAGGGATGGAGGAAGGGAGAGAAAGCAGTAGAAGAGGGGTGAGGTGAGGGGATAGGAGACAGGGAGAGGGAGGGAGGGAGAAGGAGAAGAGAGGGGACACAGGGGAGGCCAGCAGCCCTGGGCCTCAGGACTCCGAAGGCTGGGGAGTGGGCAACGGCCAGGAGCCCTTCTTGCCTTCTCCCTTCCTCTCACCCACCCTCCTACCCGTCAGCAGATGCTGTGGGCTTCACCCACGGCTGGACACACAGTCAGACCACCCCTCTCCCGACTGACTGTCTCCACCCTGTCCAGGCCACCTCTTTCTCCTATTTGCGCCTCTATAAGAGCTTCCTCCTGCTTTTGCTTCTACAGTCTGTTCTCCTCAGAGCAGCCAGAACTCTGCTTCTAAAACAAAAACAAGGTCAGGCCATCCCTTCAAAAACCCTGGAACGGAGAGGCCTCCCCCTGGCCCTGCTCCACCTGCCTCCACCCTCCCGGCCTCCCTCCAGGCCTCTCACACTGGCCTCCCCAGTGCCCCTGACACCCCAGGCCGTGCCTGCCTTGGGCCATCTGTACTTGTGGTGGCCTCTGCCCACCCGACCACTTTCCTCCACTTTCCCACGTGCCTTATCCCCTCATTCTCTTCAGGTCTCAGTTCAGATGTCACCTCAGGCCTTCCCTGGGCACCCTCTACCACTGCTTCTCACTACCCCCTTACCCAGCTTAGTTTTTCTTAATACGTATCACCAGTTCATATATATATTTACATTTAAGATATCCCCCGTGAGAATTGTTTTGCCGCCAGTGTATCCCCAGCACCTGGAACAACTCCCAGACAGGTAGGCACGTCATAATATTTGTCAAATAAACTAATGGCCACCTCTCACCTCAAGAGTCCCCCAGGGCTGGTGCAGGCCGTCCTCATCAGGTCTGACCACTTGGCTCTCAGAAGTTCTTAGACCCTAAAGATGGGAAGGGAATGCACCAGAACCGCAACAGAGCCAATCGCACCCTCCTGCAAATCTGCAATTCCACGTGAGGCTGAAACCTCACACCTTCCCAGAGCCTCCTCCTCCCCTAAGCCTTCCAGCCAGCCAGGCCCCAGAGCCTACAGGTCACCTCCAAAACATCTCCTCAGTGAGGCTGAAACCTCACACCTTCCCAGAGCCTCCTCCTCCCCTAAGCCTTCCAGCCAGTCAGGCCCCAGAGCCTACAGGTCACCTCCAGAGCACCTCGTCAGTCCCGCTCTTGTCCGGCCCCATTGCCCCCTTGCTCATCAGCTCAAAGCCTCAAAGCTTGCACAGGAACCCAGAGTGATCTTGCTAACAAGTGCATCAGGCCTGTTCCCTGCCCCTGCTTAAACTCCTGTGGTCCTCAGGATAAAGTCCGAAGTCCGGATGCCTCTGCCTCTAGCCCCACCTCCTCTCCAGCCGCCGCCCCCCCAACCGGGGCTCTCCTTCCTTTGAGCTCCTGTGGGGGATCGGCCCCATGGTGCCCTCCCAGCCCCCCTCCTCTCCACAACCCTCTTCAGTGACGGCAGGTAGTGGTGTAACTGTCATCCTGCCTGCCCACTTCGAGTTCTCAGGGCTCTGTCTTGAGTCCTGTTTGCACAGCAAGCTGGCTGACCTGTTTGGATGTTTGCCAAGAGCGGCTGTGATGGGTGAGGGGGGCGGTGGAGGGGAGACCACGGAAGGAGGAGACCAGGACGGGTGCCGAGGCCCCTGGTCTATCCCTTGGCGTCACCACTGCTGACCCGGCGTCAGACCCTAGGCTCCGTGGGTAGGACTGGGTCTCTCCGCTCCAGGGCCTGACACAGAAGAGGCTCTTAGGAAACATCCATTAACTGTTTGGCTGAATGGTTGACTCCAAGTAGTGGCTTGGAGTGATTTCTTCTTTTCTATGTTTCTGTATTTTCCAATTTTTATAAATAAGGTACATCCCTCAATGTTTAGAATGAAAAACAAAAACTAACCTTGAATAATCATTCTTATTAAAATGTTGATTAAAAAGTAACACTTCCTGTATCTTCCAAAGCTGAAGAGACGCACACCCCTTGCCCTGCAATCCCTCCTGTGGGCATATGCCCAACGGAGATGCGGTCCTGGAGTCACGATAGATCAAGACTAGAGCGTTCATGACAGCCGGGGACTGGAACCTACCCAAACGTCCACCAACCGTAGCATGGGTGAAAACGTTATGATGGGGTCACTTGGTGCCGAGCTACCAGCCATGAGGACTTAACGAGACTTAAATAAAACATAATATTGGGCAAAAGAAACTAGACACAAAAGAGCACATGCCGTATGGCTCCGTTTCTGGACAGTTAGTGTGTACAGTTTAGAAGCAGGCCTAGGGGGTTAGTTTAACTCTGGGGCCAGTGAGTGAAGGTGTCCTGAGGGGGCTTCTGGGTGCCGGTGAGGTACCGTTGTTTGATCTGAGCGCTGGCTCCGTAGGCCTGTTCAGCTTGCGCAAATTCATCCAGTTGTACACTTTTGAGCTTTACAATTTTCTGTATGTATGTTTAACTCCAGAAAAAATGTTAAGGAAAGAAAACGGCATGCATCCTGGAATGAGTTGAATCCGCCTCTCTTTTCTGTCCAAAGCGGGGTAAAGTGCAGGTGTCCAGGGTCCCTGGTGTACTGGCCTCTCACCGGTGCCTCCAGAGTTCCCCTCCAGTCTCTGAGACACCCAACCCCGAGACTCAGAGATTCTGTTTCCATCAAGCCTAGAGGATGCTCTCCAGAGCTCTGGGGTCAATTCCCACCATCACAATTTAGGACCTAGAAGCAGGGCTCTGGGGGGCTACAGGCTGTCCCTCCCTGGCTGGGTTATTCTGGGCCTCCCTGCCACCAGCCACCAGCTGTGAAGGAGGGCGGGGACTGGGGGCTGGGGGCTGGGGGCAGGGG
>NW_020171981.1:6095799-6096281 GCF_003031525.2 Neophocaena asiaeorientalis asiaeorientalis
GCCTGGGTCCTTGAGTCCTGTCTGGCAGCTTCGTGGCACCCTCCCATCCCGGTAGGGCAGCCTGGCAGGAGCGGCTGTCACACTTCAGTGCCTCCATCGCAACCCCCATCTCCAGCAGAGGACAGGGAGCAGGGCACCTGCTTCCCTGCACCCAAGGAAAAGGGAAGCCCAGGGATCTCATCTGACCTTGTACTTAGCCCCCAGAGGTCACCACATCGGGGCTCTAGGGTCTCAGGTCGCCACAGTCAGGACGGGGGAGGGCAGTAATCAGTCCTAGCCGAGCAGCAGTCCGGGGAGGGGCGGGGGTCCAGCGCTGCCCTCCGCCATGGCCGCCAGTGAGGTTATAAATAACCACCGCGGGTCGCGTTACCTCCTGACCTCCAGCTGGAGCCCAGCGATCCGCAGTGATTAGCATCTCCTCGCTCGCGGCCCACTGCGAACAAATACCCCTCTGTGTGCCTCCCGGGCGCCGGGCCTCACCG
>NW_020171981.1:6096305-6132184 GCF_003031525.2 Neophocaena asiaeorientalis asiaeorientalis
CCCACAGGGGTGCCCCCTTCAAAGCCAGTGGGAAGGAGGCAGCACTGGTGACTGGACCCCCTCCTCCCAAACGTTTCTGGAGTCACACAAGACAAACGGCATTCTCCCCAGCAGGGGCCCACCTTCCTAGATGGCAGCCGCATCTCAGAGGGGGATGTGACTGGTCCAGGGTCACACAGCCATACATGGCTGACAGGGAAGCACCCAGATGTCAGACGTCCTAATTTTGACCCTGAGTAGCCATTGTAAAAGGAGGTCGGGGATGGGGAGATTGGCCTATTCATTCAACACATTTTTGCTGAGCATTTATTAGGTGCCAGGTACCGTTCCAGGCAGAAACCCTTACCCTTGTGGAGCGGTAGTCTAGGGGACGGGGTCACTGACTCCCTGGAGCCTGGGGTCTCTTGATGGAGCCGTAGTCCAGGCAGCTGCTGGGGGTCTTGAGGCCCAGGGAGGGAGACTGGGTCAGGGCGTGAGAGGGCCAGGCTGAGGGCGCTGTGGGACTGCAGGTGGCCAAGGCCAGGTGAGTGTAACATCCCAAGCCAGGAAGGATTTGTCTCATTAGTGGGCACCCTCCCCCACACCGCTTCAAATGACCTTGCACCCAGGGCAGAGGGTGAGGTCTCACACAGCGCCCAGTCGCGGTGGTCGTCCTGGGGGAAGCCACAGGACTGGGGCTAGCCGAGGAGCTGGCTCTGCCCAGTGCAGAGAGGAACTGAGTCAGGAGGTCTGAAGAGGCCAGCAGTGAGGGAGGGGGTGGTTCTGGATGCTTCCTTCCTTTTCTGCCATGCTCGCAGACACTTGGAAGCACTTGCAAGAACTTGGGCTGTGTGACTTCACCATCTCCTTGCCCTCTCTGGGCCACAATTTCCACAGGTAGGACTGAAAGGGTCTGGCTGCCTGGGGTCCTGTTCTAGGGACTCAGAGATCCTCCACTCCGAGTCAGGCTCAGCCTGCGAGTGTCCCCCTTGCCCGATGAAGCGCAGGGCAGAGGCCAGCGGAGGCGTCGGGTGTGGCCGAGTGGCCATGGGTAGCCAGTGCTGGCCAGCCCCCCACACCATGTGTGCACGGTTGCCTGTGTGAGTGTGCGGGAGTGTGCCTGGTGGGCCGGTGGCTGTACGAAGCACGTGCGCAGAAGGGTGCGGATGTCCTCGTGTGTGGATATCACTGTTTGCATGGGGGAGGAGATGGGATAGCGTGTGTGCGAGTGTGGAGTGTGTGGGGTCCCTCGTGTCGGTCCAGGTGTGCGCACGGAGGGCAGCGTGTGTCTTGGCCGGGCTTAGCTTGAGGCGCGGGATGAAAGCCTGGCGGGCGCTCCCTCACTCCGCAAACTCCCTCTGCCCACATGGTCAGCCTGTGGCCGATGGGCCCTGACCAGTCAATGAACTCAGGGTCTGGAAGAGTCAGCAGCTTTTCCAACCTCTTTGCCAAATGAGATGTCAGCACAGAGGCAGGGGTAGGGGTACAGGCTGGGGAAGGTGGCAATGACTTCGTGACAACTGGCTGCTGGGGAGGGGGTGGGGAGCTGGGCCTGGCTGGAGTGAGGAAGCCTGCCCCACTGGCCCCTGTTTGGAGCAAGGCCTGGGGACCCACTCTGGGTGGGAGCAGCGGCCCAGCCCCAGGCTCACACTTCTTGGGGACCCCTTGGTTCCCTTTGTGGGGGCCGTGGTTATGCCAGGGTCTCCCAGGAAGGCGGGGAAGGGCACCCTGGAGCACCGAGCACCTTCCAGGGGCTTTCACAAGCCATCCCGTAAGCTTACAGCAACCCCATGAGGTAAGGGCCCTTATTCCTCTTTTGCAGATGAGGAAACTGAGGCTCAGAGAGGCAGAGGGATGGAAGTATCTGAAGCCATGCAGCTAGAGGAAGTGGTGGAAGTGGCCTAGAAACGTGGGTCGGTGTGTCTCCCACTCCACCCCACCGTGACACGGGACGGCGGCAGGGGTAGCCCTTCAAACTGCTCCTCTGTGAAGGCCTTGAAGTTTAGGCATTGGACCTTCTCTGAATCCTCAGACCCTCCACATACTTCTCTACAATTTGGGAGTCAGTAGACATCACTCACCATGCAGTGGGGCCACCACAAGTAATCAGAAGCCTTTCTCTAAGCACAGGTGAGAGGCTGGGCCCTATTTTGAGCACAGGGCCTTGGTCCAGGCTGCCTTGACTCACAGGGATCAGGCTTGCGCTGCTCCTTTGTGGGGTTAGAGGGGCCCCAAGATCACAGACCCAGGGGTGGGTGTGAGTAGCATCTTTGCGCCCGGAAGCTGAGATCACCTTTGGGGTGCTGTTTCCTCAGCCATTTACTAGTTTCTCATAATAATAATAACAATGACTACCCCTGCCTATGCCTTCTAGATCATAAAGTACTTCCACAAGCATTCTCTCATTTAATCCTCACACCTGCCCTGTGATGAGGAGTTAATATACCCATTTTTTTTGGAACCAGAAACTGAAGCACAGGAGGTTCTGGGACTCGTCTCAGCTCTCATGGCCAGGACGCAGCAGCCACCCAGCCTTCCTGACCCCTGCCCAGACCCGCTCCTTCCACAGCAGCCCTTCCCAGAGAAGCGTGGCGATCATCCGACTTCTCCAGAGGCAAGCCTGCCCCACTCCCCGCACTGAGACCAGACAATGTGCTCTTTTCATCTGGGGCTGTGTGAAGACTGGTCCCCACCCTCCCCTCCTGCAAATACTGGGGGCTGGGATGGTGGGGAAGATGTAGAGAAGCAAAAGTGACTGCTGCAGAAGAGAGCTGGAAATAGGTGCTGGGGAGGGGTCCCCACTGCCCTTGGCATTGGGCCCAGCAGAGGGGTGGCAAGGACCAGCGGCTCCTGGAACATGAGCCCTGTACCAGCTGTTGCCATGTTCCCATCTGCTTGTGGCAAAATGAGAAAAATAAGGACAATACAGTGGGGTTTTCATACAGGTCAACCTACTCAATCTGAAGGACTGTCCTCTTACCTGAGTTGTGTGTTTTCGTGTGTGTGTGTGTGTTTGTCTGGGTGTTTAAAAGGACTTTTCCTTTGACATTTCCTTTTAATGTCCTTAACTCAGCAAAATGAAAAACTGGTGACCATGTCAGAATCTAAATTGTTGTTTTGGAAATATTAGTGACCTGAGAAATCCTAAGACTGGGAGCCACTGAGCCAACTCCTAGTTCTTGGTGGGACCTGGCATAGAAGCTGTTTTTTAATTGAGGGATGATATCTGAACAGCTGGAAAAGCCCAAGGGGCAGAAGGGGCTCGGCGGGGTTCCTGCCCAGACTCAGCCCCACAGCCCCCGAGCCCAGGTATCCCCAGGAAGCCTGAGCGGAAGGAACATTTGAGTGACGCACAGGGAATTCTGAGAAAGGCCTCAGGGCTAATTCTCCATGCCACACGCCCTCAGCTTCTTCTGTGGTCCAGAGGCAGGCACAGATGCTCCCCTAAACCTCACCCCAGCCGTCTCAAGGCAGGTTCCGAAATAGCACAAGCCCTGGAGGAGACGTCATGGGTCAGGCTGGCTGCCTGCCCCTCAGAGAGGGCACATTGGTAATGTCAAGGCCAAATATAGAGGGACCCAGGACACCGATGGGGGACTCCGGGCCTGGGGAGCTGCACCGGCTTCGAGATGCCTACCCTACCCCACCCGCGCCGAGCCCTGTACCCGCTAAACCCGGGCAGCTGGGAGGCAGTGCCTCCTGGCCTGGCCGAGGCCCAGGGACATGTCCTAACAAGTCCTGACTGGAGCTGGAAGGGCGCCGGCCTGGGCTGGGTGTGAGTGCGGGGGCACGGCCTCCGTCTGGGGTCTCTCAGTGCTTTTATAGGCATCATTTCCCACAGGCTGTGCCTGAGGTCAGGAGACTCAGGGGACAGAGGAAGTGGGTGCCTCCCAGGTGGGAGCGCTCCTGCCCTCCTTTCTTCCCAGCTTCCTAAGGAGACCAAGGCCATAAACCCGGGGGTGGGAGGCAGAGAAGAGGGCGGGCAGCCAGGCCAAACCCCAATAAACTGCTCGGCTCAGTCGAACTGCAAATAATTAGTCCTGATCGCCAAGGTTGCCTCCACCCTCCACTCTCGGGAATTAAAAGTCAAAGGGCAGAGCTGCTGACGCAAATGTCAGGGGAGACGGGTGCTTTGGAACAGCTGGGATCCTGCTTCCCGGGCTCTGCCACCCCAGTGCCCTGGGCACGGCGTCCTCCAGGCCAGGGACCGAGAGCCCAGTGTCCACGCAGGGAAGGGGGTCCACTGCCTCTCCCTCTTACCGGTTCTAAGGTGAACCATATTTGACTGGAGGTCAATCAGAAATTCCCACGAGGGCTTCCCTGGTGGTGCAGTGGTTGAGAATCTATCTGCCAATGCAGGGGACACGGGTTCGAGCCCTGGTCTGGGAAGATCCCACATGCCACGGAGCAACTGGGCCCGTGAGCCACAACTACTGAGCCTGTGCGTCTGGAGCCTGTGCTCTGCAACAAGAGAGGCCGCGACAGGGAAAGGCCCACGCACCACGATGAAGAGTGGCCCCCGCTCGCCGCAACTGGAGAAAGCCCTCGCACAGAAACGAAGACCCAACGCAGCCAAAAAGAAAGAAAGAAAGAAAGAAAGAAAGAAAGAAAAGAAATTCCCATGACATGGCATTGCCGATGCCTGGGGGCCTGGGGAGAAGCAGCGGCTCAGCATCTTGTGAGACCCTCTCCCTCCCACGCCTAAAAGAGAGGACGAGAACTCCGCCCTCTCTACCGGGGGTGGGGGGGGGGCGGCTGCCTGAAACCCGATGTGCGTCCCACCAGGTCCACCCTGCAGCGGGCAAGCCCTGGGCAGCTGCACCGTGGTCTGTGCACCAGTGGTGACCCCCAGTGGTTAGTGTGGGACTTAAACTTGGGCTACTGCAGACCCAAGCCTGAGCCTCAGCCCAGAGCAGTGGCTGGGGAACTCCGGGGTGTGCAAGGTTTAGGGATTTGATTTTGGTAAGAGGGCTGTTGGCATTTGGAAGTATTTTTGGATGTGCTGATTTTTCTTAATTGAACTGTGGCTGGATCTAGGCCTGCAGGTCCCACTGTTGGCGAATCAGCTTCAACGTGTCTAAGAATGCACTCATCTGCTAGCCCTGAAACTGCTCCCCCTCACTTCCCCGTTTCTATTAATAGCATCACCACCCTCCCAGTCCCTCAGGCGCTGAACCTCGAGCCTCCGAGTCATCTTCCACTCCTCCCTGCACAGGGCTGGGTGCCTGGTCCAGCCCCTCCTCACTCTGCAGGTCACCCTTAACACCCTTTTCCCCGGTACTCATGGCCGCTGCCCCAGTTAGTCAGCCTATCGCCCGAGCTGTTGCCATCCTCAACAACGCCTCTGGGTCAGACCTGGGTATGTGACTGGTCCTCCACTTACCTGCTGTGTGACCTTGGGCAAGTTACTTACCTTCTCTGAGCTCAGCTTCCTCAGTTGTAAAATGAGGATAATACTTACAGTCCCCACCTCACAGAGCACTGCAGAAATTAGATGACAGAATGTACATAAAGAGCCTATCACATAGGAAATGCTCAATGCATGTGAATTATTAGAGATCATCCATCCAGTCCAACTTCTCCAGTTTAAACAAGTAAACTGAGGTCAGAGGCTGGAATGAGAGCTAATGTCTGGCACTGAGTTCCAAGTGCCTTTACAGCACGCTCCAGTGCAGGGCGAGTAGAAGTTCCTGGAGTCTTGAAGCTCCTCCACCGCCGCCACCATCATCATGTTCTAAACCCACAACCAAAGGCCACCTGCTGAGTTCACTGGACCCACCTGCCTCCTTCAGGGGCAGGTATGCCTGGTAAGAGTTGAGGTCACTCAGCCATAGCAAATATTTTCTGGGATGAGACAACTACAGATCACGTCCAGTGGCTGTGAGTCAGGGCGACCCATCTACAAGGTGCTGAGTGAGGTCCGGCACGTTGACCTGGCCTCCTTGGGGCTGCTGGACATGCAGGGCTGTGGCCATACAGCAGAGGTCAGAGGAGGGCAGGCTTCTACTCTTGCAACCCCGCCCTCACGTTCCTCTGCCGACTCACACCCACCCCACCTCCAGGCCTCGGGACTTCGCTTGGGGGTCAGAGGGAGGGCAGGCTGATTCAGCCAGCTTCCCATCTAGGCACAAATGGGCACCCGGCATCCACAGCCTCATTAAAATTGAAAGTGGGAGCCTTGTTCTGGGAAGAGATTTTCAAAGGAACTTTTAAATTTTTTTATAAATTTATTTTGGCTGTGTTGGGTCTTTGTTGCTGCGTGCAGGCTTTCTCTAGTTGCTGCGAGTGGGGGCTACTCTTGGTTGTGGTGCGCGGGCTTCTCACTGCAGTGGCGTCTCTTGTTGTGGAGCACGGGCTCTAGGTGCGCGGGCTTTAGTAGTTGCAGCACTCGGGCTCAGTAGTTGTGGCTCATGGGCTCAGTAGTTGTGGCGCATGGGCTTAGTCCGCGGCCTGTGGGATCTTCCCGGACCAGGGCTCGAACCCGTGGCCCCTGCATTGGCAGGCAGATTCTTAACCACTGCACCACCAGGGAAGTCCCTCAAAGTGGGACTTTTCCCCGCAAAGAAGCAGCAGCAAGAAAAGCAGATGACCCAGGTTCAAACGTGGGCCTATCCTAGGGCCCTTGGACACCTACTGTCTAAGACAGTGGCTCTGGAAGAGGGATAGTTTTGTTACCGAGGACATCTGGCAATGCCTGGAGACAGTTTTGGTTGTTATAACTGGGGAGGGGTGGTGTGCATGTCCTCCTGGCATTTAGTGGGTAGATATTTAGCAGCCAAAGATGCTGCTAAATATCCCATAATGCACAGCACAGACCACACGACAGAGGATTATCCAGCCCCATGTCAACAGTGCCCAGGTTGAGAAACCCTGGTCTAAGAGCCATCTGTCCAGCAGGGGAAACCCTTGCCTCAGAGCTGCCTTGAAGATTGAGGGAAACAATGCCTGTGAAGAACCACGACTGGACCTAGCTCACGCTCCATGTCTGCAAGGGACCTTTGTTTGTTGAGGCCTTTTCTTGGCCTGGGATACCCTTGCTGGTGGGCGGAGGTGGAGTGGACACACCCCCTCACATGAGAATTGATCTTTCCGAATTGATATTAGTGTTTCTGCCCCACACGGCCTGAGGCAGAGTTTCTAGAACAGTCTGGTGCTCACTTGCAAACCCTTTCAACAAACAGAACGCAGGCTCTGGAGGGGAAGCCCACTGTTTCGGCAAGTGAGTTCCGTAGGGAAAACAGGGCACTTGCCATCCCACCCGTGCCTCTCAGTGCTTGGGCTCATCAAGTCTCCCTGTGACCCACCCACCTGCCCCTTTCACTTGAGCCTGTGAGGCAGAGAGAGGGGAGAGGACAGGAGGCGAAAAACACCTCCTCCAAGCTGTCCTCAGACCTAGCAGATGCCCAGCAGGGAGGAAGATTTGTTTAGAAGCAGCCCCGCGCAGAGGCTGCTGTGAAGCAGAGTCTGCAAGGATCCGGCCAGCCCCCCTGCCACTCACCTCAGATGGCATCTGCCTCTCCTTCAGCCTTAACAGCCGAGAGGTCAAGTGTCTTCTCTACAAAAATCGGTCCCAAATAAATCATCACCTTCTCCTCTGGGATGGGACTGGTGAACCCAGATCAGAATCCCCACACCCTGGCCCCTGAGCTCTGCTTTGCTGGTCTACCAGCTCAAGCATAATAGATTATCGGATTATAGCCCCGATGGGGGTGGAAAGGTCAGGCCAGTTGATAAAGATGGGACCCTGAGACCCCTTCTGGCACTGCTCATTTGTGGGGTCTGGGGGACCTGGGGGATTAAAATCACACCCTCCTTCTCTGGGTCTCAGTTTAAGGCACCTGTTCAATGGGGGACACCACCACCTTCCAAACCTCACTGATGGCAGTAGGCCAAGCTGGGGGTGGGGTTTCTGAGTCTGGAAATCCAGACTCCAGGACAAGCCCAGACACACAGCTGTTCTCAAAAAGGAAGCAGCATGGGCTTCCCTGGTGGTGCAGTGGTTGCGAGTCTGCTTGCCAATGCAGGGGACACAGGTTCGTGCCCCGGTCCAGGAAGATCCAAGGGGAAAGGGGAGACCCAAGAACTTCCGACTGACTGAGCACAGTTAAAAGGGCCTAACGAAGGATCTGTTCTGAGTCTCCAGGTCCGAGCTGCCTCCTGCCACAGGAATCTCCTTCCTGGGGAAACACTGTTTTTTCCTTTTCTTTTCGCTGCACTGCTAGGCTTGTGGGGTCTTACTTCCTCAACCAGGGATCGATCGAACCTGGGCCCTCATCAGTGAAAGTGCAGAGTCCTAACCACTGGACCCCCAGGGAATTCCCTCTGGGGAAACATTTATGGGCTTCCTGCTCAAGGGGTGATCCCATCATGAAAGTTCTAGGCTCAAACGGCTCACCAAAAGTTCCTTCCAAGGACCCTCATCCCTCTGGCTGTTCCAGCTTCCAGCTTTCCTGTCACTTTTTTTTTTTTTTTTAATAAATAAATAAATAAATTTATTTATTTATTTTTGGCTGCGTTGGGTCTCTGTTGCTGCCCGCAGGCTTTCTGTAGTTGCGGCGAGCGGGGACTGCTCTGCGTTGAGGTGCGTGAGCTTCTCATCGTGGTGGCTTCTCTTGTCGTGGAGCACGGGCTCTAGGCGCGTGGGCTCAGTAGTTGTGGCTCGTGGGCTCCAGAGCACAGGCTCAGTAGTTGTGGCGCACGGGCTTAGCTGCTCCGCGGCATGTGGGATCTTCCCGGGCCAGGCTTGAACCCGTGTCCCCTGCATTGGCAGGTGGATTCTTAACCACTGAGCCACCAGGGAAGTCCCTTTCCCGTCACTTTCTAATGCCACAAACTTTCTGACATCCTCCCCTCCCAGCCCAAGCTTTTCTCCCAAGCTTTTCCCTTCCTCAACTGGCTTTACACTGGGTGCTCCCAGATGGCGGGATCTGGCCTGTAACTTGGCACAGGTGGCTGGACAAAGATGGACAAGCTCCGGGTGGTATGTGGATGGTAGGAGCTGTCTGTCTCTCTGACTCCAGGCAGGAAGAGGGGGAGTGAGCGACAGAAACTGTGTATGAGGCCTGTCGGCCCCTCATACCCACCCAAAGGCCCTGGAGCATCCCTGAGCCCTCAGGCACTGCACTCCCCAGGCTTGAGGATGGCAGATATCCCTCTTCTCCAGGTGTGTGGCTACTCCCGTTCCCATTTCACCTGTGTGTGTGCACACACTGACTGGTCTGTAGCACTTGAAGGCCAAGGGGGAGGTGGCACGGGTGCTCTACCCTGTGCACTCCCTGCCCCATCCAAGGCAGCTGTGACCACCCCCAACCCCCACCAGTGTTGGCCGGCCTTATCCCCTCCTTGGGGCCCTCACCTGCCTCCATCAGTACAGTAATATTTCACAATACCCCTTTCCCATCAAGAGGATCCGACAGCTGCTTGCAACTTTGGTGGTGGTGTTGGGGTAATAAGCCCTAATTTCCGCTCTTTTGTTCCTAATGTTTAGAATCGTAGGGGCAGAGAGGGACCTTGAACTCACCCAACCCCCTGACATTTTACAGAATAGAAAAATGAGGGCCCGGCTTCCCCGGTGGCGCAGTGGTTGAGAGTCCGCCTGCCGACGCAGGGGACACGGGTTCGTGCCCCGGTCCGGGAGGATCCCACATGCCGCGGAGCGCCTGGGCCCGTGAGCCACGGCCGCTGAGCCTGCGCGTCCGGAGCCTGTGCTCCGCAACGGGAGAGGCCACAACAGTGAGAGGCCCGCGTACCACAAAAAAAGAAGACAAGAAAAATGAGGGCCCGAGAGAAAATGACAGCCTAAAGCTCGTGGCTACTCACAGCAGCTTGGGACAGGGGTCTGAGTTTCCTGGCACGAGGCCCAGAGTGTCTGGACGCAGTGTAACTCGGCAAGCCCCTGCAAGAGTTAACTGAGTGGTGGTGTGCAGGAGAGGCAATTGGAGATTTATTCCAGTCACACAGATTCTCTCCCTCTAATCCTCACGCCCTCCTCGTTTCCTTTTCAGCAGTGGTTATAAAATCCAGGAAATAAATGTGGATTGATGGCCTATAAAGGGCTTAGTTGGTGCTGTGACCTACTGAGTTATGTAACTCCTGTTTATTATCAGCCTTGGATGAAGTTTCTCATTGAAGCAACTCACTAAGCTGATTCCATGCCCTTTCCTTTTGTCTTGTTCAGAGGTGGCAGTAGCAGAAATTCCTTTGCAACTTCAAAAACCAGAAATTGGCGGTATGGATACTTTCAAAAATTCCCTCCTTTAATCCTTTGGGCCAATGTTTCTCTCTTATCCATAAAAACCCCTGCTCACCTCAGCAGCGTCCCAGGCCCTAGACCACCTGCCTTCCCTTTGGGTTCCTGGGCTATAGGTTGCCTTGGCTGGGGAGGCTCAGAAATGGTGTTTTCCCTACCCCTGGTGAATGAAAGGAGTGAGAACTCAGGGCTATGAGAATCTAGAGACAGTCTAGTAGAAGGAACACTTCAATCTCTGCTGTTGGATAACAGCCACTCTGGGCCTCTGCTTGCTTGTTAGTAAAGGGAACCAGTTTACCTTATCTGTACACTTTGACCCCCAGTAGGCACCCTTCTTGATCTGGTCCGGCCTGCCTTACTGGGATGGACAGCCTGGTGAGGATGAAGGGGAGGGATGAGGGGCCAGCAGTCTTTGGAAGGCTAAGCCCACCACAGCGCCACCTTGTGTTCAAAGGGCAGCAGAGCCCAGCCTCTCCATAGCAAGGCCACTTTCCCAAACAAGTTCATTTCCTGTTCCCCCACCCCTTTTCTGCTCTGGCGGGGGATGGGGAGGGGCATACTGGGAAGCCAAGGATCCTCCCTAATTAAGCATCACTTCTCAGGCTTTCTCTTTTTTCCCCAAGTGATGCCACAAAAGGGCCCTAGGGAGAAGCTCTCTGAAGGCTCAGCTGACATTCTAAAGTAGACTTTTGGAGACCTGTTCCCAGGTTCAGGAAGGGAAAGATGGACACCCAAGGGAAGCTCAGGACCCATAGAACTCAAGTGTCTCTCTTCTTAATAAGACATATTCCTTCCATTCATGGGAGTGATACTTTGATGCCTCAGGGACACACCGGTGCGCAGAGACAAACTGGTGCATCAAAGCAGTTGGTTTTACTGAGTGGTGTAGGCTACGCGAATTCCATTAAGGGTCTGGCTGGGCATGAAGGCTGTTAGTCCACACAACTCAAACTGCACATGGCACAGATGACCCAGCCTCAAAGAATATCACCCTAGAAGAAGCCTTAGAGCTCATCTGAGCCAAGTCCCAACTTTTACAGATAAGGAAAGCTGAGGGTCCAAGAGAGAGCGATGACTTTTGATGGATCAGTAGCAGGGAAAGGCTAGAACCTTTGGTTCTTTATGAAGGTTCGGCTTTTGAGATGTTTTCTGGCTCCCATCATACCACACCATAGTGGTCTTTCAAAGAAAGGGCTGTCACCTTGGCGCCCCAGAAACATGGACATAATACGAGGCAGAACAGTCTGATAAACCCTCGATTGGGTAAAAGCCCAGGACTGGGTCTCTAAATCAGCCAAGGTCTGCCTTGAGGCATCTGCCCAGTTTCCGCTTATCTCCAGCCAGGCTCCTCCAGGGAGGATGTTTGAGATGCCTCTTAGAATCAATATCGGAGTCTTTTCTGGTGAAGAACATGCCAAACTTTTGCTCCCAGTTCCTTATTTACAGCCCCAGGCAAACTCTCCAAGATAGAAATGTAGATTTCCTACAGAATGAACGCCTGTTTCCACAGAAGCACAATGGGCCAAAATACAGCAAAAGGCCAGCAGCTGAAAATTCACTCCAGGATTTGTCACTTTGGGCTAGCCAAAGGTAAAGAAAAGTAAGTTTAATGAGAAAGGACAATAGGAAAAGAAATTGAGGCCTCAGTGGGGAAAGGACACAGTGTTTGTTTACTGTTGAGTAGTACATTAACTCATTTAATCTTTCCAACAGTCCTTTGAATGATAGATCATTACTACAATACTCCTGAGGAAACAAAATTCAAGTTTTTGAAAGGCTGCTCCACTCTCTTTGGGGATTTCTGTACCTGAGATGGCCTGCAAAAATCTTAACAGATGAGGGTTTGTGATCTTCCTTGGGCCGAGTAATGCTAAGCCTCTTAGCTTTTAAAAAAATATTTATTTGTTTATTTATTTGGCTGCACCAAGTCTTAGTTGCAGCACTCGGGACCTTTTAGTTGCGGCATGCAGGCTCTTAGTTTCGGCACGTGGGCTCTTAGTTGTGGCACGCGGATCTAGTTCCCCGACCAGGGATCAAACCCGGGCCCCCTGCATTGGGACCGTGAAGTCTTTCACCGCTGGACCACCAGGGAAGTCCCATAAGCTTCTTAATCATGTAGAAAGCATATAATCCTCCTTGCCACCATACCACACCCTGTTGTGCATCAGATGTTCATATTTTATTTAGTCCTGTGTGTCTTCTTTCTACCTGTTTATATGCAGTGACTAGGAGTTTAATTCTTGTCATAAAGCATTATGAAAAACAGATATTGAAAAAACACGTTCTGATGGCATCTAAAAATGTCAAGCTCACCACTGTTTTCATGTTTCAACATGTCCCTCGGTGTGCCTGCACAGGAATGAGATGCACTCTTAGATGAAAAAGAGAATATGGATCTCCTCCTGTGTTTAATTTTCATGGAACACTTCTTTCCCTTCAATTGGGGAGTGTCGGGGCAAGAGAGAAAGGCGTTCCCTGAAAGGTCCAATAGACCTGAGGTAACTGTTTCCTAACACAGTCCCTTTAGGACAGCCAAGGTCTAGAACACTGACAAAAAGACTGGAAATAAGAATATTCTGTACTACATAAGGACTGAAGACAGTTTTCCCCTTGTTTTTACCACATTACAAAATAGCCAAGCAGACACCATACCAGTATCATTTTTCAGCTAATGCCTCAACGAATGGCCCTAATACTTGACTCCACTTTACCATTTTCGTGCCTACTTTCCTCTTACCCTAATCTCCTTGAAGGTGTCTTACTCATCTTCACACACCTGATACGTAGTGACCACCTGCCAAAGCCAGGTGTTGAGTGCCTAGTGGGGGTAGGTGATGTGCCGACTGCCATCACACCATTGCTTCATTAAGCCATCACGAGAACCCTTTGGGATGTTACTCTCCTTTTACAGTAAGGAAACGGAATAGTTAAGTGACTAGTGAAGGGTCGCAAAATTAGGGAACAGCAGACCCAGGACTTAACCCCAAGTCTCCTGATCTGAGATCTAATACTTTTCCCAACACACTTGCAGTAGCCTCTAGTGTGGAGTTAGTCTGGTTATACCTCTGATTGTGTGAGGACCCTGGGACTTCACTTATCTCAGCTAGACCTGTTTACCAATGGGCAAGGCCCCTCCTGTGGCTAGGCCTCTGGTTCACCTGAGGACAATAATATACTCCAAAGGGTGGCTCTGTGGATCACCTGTGAATTTATGGAGTAAACACCTTGAGGAAATTATTAGATGTTATGCATATGCAAGCTAGTCATAAGAACTAAAAGGTTATAGTTTTTTCTATGAAAAAAATAGCCTTACCAAAAAAAAAAAAAAATAGCCTTACCAAATGAATGGAGATGAACTATTCCCTTTAAGCTTTTAATGGAGCAGTTAAGTTCAAAGTACCCTAAACTTCAATTATCCATAAATCAAAAAGGAAAGAGCACTGGGTTGAGTCTGGGGTGAACCTGCTAGCAGATCACCATGTGCTGGTAATAAATGGCTAAGAATGAAGAAGCTTTGTGCTCCTGGAAAACAGATGTTTGTGAATCCAGCTGGGCTGCTTGAGTTCCTCTTAAGCAGCTATTCCCAACAGAAGGATCAGAATCACCAGGGTAACTGTTTTACCAAACACACTTGTAGAACCTGATACTCCTGAGGTGAGAGGAAGAAGGAAATAATTTCATTCTGGAACTAGCTCCTGGGTGATTTTGGCCACACCTCCCTCTCCTGGCCTGGTTGAGAACTGCAGCTTTTCTGTGAAGTTGCTGCCCACCCGGAGCTGTGGGTGGGAAGCCCTCCACTAAGTTTTGAAAGAGAGTCTCACCACTGGGTGGGACTGAGGTCTACAGTTCCAGGTAAGACTACAGGGCTCCTGTCCTGTTCCCTCAATAAAATTAATATGAAAGTTTGCTGTCCTGCGCTGCTACTGTAGTCTCTCACTAGCGACTGGCTGAATCAGGAACATGATTAAATGAGGCTCAAAAAAAGCTTCCAGGGCTTCCCTGGTGGCGCAGTGGTTGGGAGTCCACCTGCTGATGCAGGGGGATGCAGGGGACGCGGGTTCGTGCCCCCGTCTAGGAGGATCCCACATGCTGCAGAGCGGCTGGGCCCGTGAGCTGTGGCCGCTGGGCCTGCGCGTCCGGAGCCTGTGCTCCGCAACGGGAGAGGCCACAACAGTGAGAGGCCCGCGTACCGCAAAACAACAAAAAAAACAAACTTCCAAAACAGTGACTTGGCAGGCCCCAAAGGACTAAGGGGCAGTTAGGTTAGGTCCTGTAAAGTAGGAATGAGACAGGCTATTCATTATATTCTAGAGCATCCAACCTCACTGGAGAGATGGCTGTGCCTTCATCTAGTGAACTGTCCTATCACGTGCCAATCAGGACTACTTCTACTGTCATGTCAGAACCCCACAATCTTGTAAGCAAAGCGCATGACATTAGACTAAATACCACTGTACTGAATACGGATTCACACTGGGCTACCACATGATTAGTTTTATAATCATCCTTCCTTCCAGAGTCTCTCCCAAGCAAATGGGTCACAATAAGCACACCATATTATTAACATCTACATTACAGCCTGCCTCTTTTTTTTTTTTTTTTTTTTTTTTTTGGGGACCAGGGGCACGCCGACCGGGGCACGGACCCGTGTCCCCTGCATCGGCAGGCAGACTCTCAACCACTGCGCCACCAGGGAAGCCCCAGCCTGCCTCTTATTACTGAGTAGTCGGGCAAATGGTATGCCTTGGTATCATGTGTGGCTTGTTACTCAGCTCGCCCACGTTTCCAGAAAGCCCTATTGTCTATTATTCATATGTCACCTAAACACGTGAGCCAAGCAAACATGTTCTTCATGTACTGCTCACTGCTCACCCTCAGCCCGTGCCAAATGGCGACAGTCCTGACCCTTGGAAATGACATGTTTGATGGGAGATGATTATTGGACTTTCAAATATAAATCAAGGTCAGACCCCTAGGAAAGGCAAAAACAAAACAAAACACACTCCTCATACGTGTTTCATATACATATTTATATATATTTCATGTACAAAGTTACATTCTGAACCCCAGGGATTCCATAATAGAAATAAATACTGAAATAACTACATTGCTAAATGAGCTTTTTGCTCACAGAAATGAAGCATCAGCCTCTAAAGAAACAGCAAGTGGGACCCTCTAGAACCCATTTTTAAGATTATAGAGGCAAGTAAAATTCTGAATAAAATGTCCTGGACAAAAAACAAATTCAGACCATAAAATGGCTAAAATATATTCAAGTGTTGAGAAGTGTATGACAAAATTAATAATAAAAACTTAATTTTTTTAAAAGAAAAGAAAAGACATTTAGTGTTACAAAATAGCATAACCCTGTTAGAAAAGCATTTATGATTTCCACATTTAATTCTCTCTTCTCTTCTCTTCTCTTCCCTTAGTACAAACTGGGACCAAAACGAGTCCCTTTCTCAACGTGATCAATTAAGAAGAGCCCTAAATCTGGTTGAATCCTTTGGTAATGGTCATAATACTCACAAGGAAATAAATATTCAGTTCCACAGCATTGGCAAGACACACGTTCTTTAGGACAGTTAGTATTATGAGACAATTGTTTTGCTTTGTTTTGTCACTAAGGCAACCTATGTTAAAGAGTCCATTCTCACACGCAGGAAGACCTTTACAAGAAATGAACAACACAGAAACTGAGAGAATATATCTTAACCTTTTCTATGCAAACACGCTTCATGTGAAAAGTTATGTGCTGCATATTTTGTACTCAAAATGTTTTACAGTCTCAACAAGCTGCAGCTATTAAGATATTCATTCCTATTTTTAAAATTTAGATCCACACAAGTTAGAAAAAAACACTCAAAACTGAGTTCCTAAAGAATATTATCCCTTTGCCTTATAGGGATTTGAACCTGCATTGAGCAGTGGGTACTACGTTGATGTATATGATACTGTCATTTTTGTAAATCAGCCATGTTTGAACATCGGAAATTTCACATGGTTCAACATCACACATAACCCAAACATAACAGAATGAGAAAATTCTCAGGTATTCCTTATTTCTTCCAACAGGGGTAATTTTTTTTTTACATGGAGAGACCAACCTGAGGTACTCAAGCCTCTTCTTTACCACTGATGTGGTAGCTACAGGCAATTACACCAACCACTCGCTGCTTACAAGAAGCTTACATTTTGGCATTTTCTTCCTAAGGCTACCACCTTGACCAAAGTGAACGCTACAAGAATATAATAAGCCTATTGTTGGGGGAAAAGGTGCAAGTAAAGCAATCTGCAAAAAATATTTAACTGAAATTACAAACATAAAGACAAGCTCTTAAAACAAATTTTACAGACATTTTTGTACTCTCTAGTCCCTGAAGTTAAACAGGGCCACAGATATCTGACAATTTTAGATAAAATTAACTACACACACCTATATTCCTTAAGTTAAAGCCGGTAAGCTTAGAAAGAGCAATAAACAACCATTGTAACATGTTTGCATTTTTCATCTTTAACTCCTGATTTCCTAAATTACAGTCAGTCATAGAAACATGTAAAAGAGCAAACAGTACCTGGGGTCTGATTCTGGGATGTTTACTTCTTGGGATTAACACTCCCAAACACTTTGGTGTCTCTTTTTTGTGAATTTATACAACATTCCTCCAAAATATTTAATAATGTGGGGTTTTTTTTTTAAGGTATTGCCAACAATGGCTCAGATTTATAAAATAAAATAAAATAAAATAAAAACATAGCTTATAAGCTATAGAAAAGTGACCTAAGTTTTGGTGCCCTGAAAAAAGTGACTAAGTAGCTCAAGTAAAAAAATTATCCTTTTAATACAGCTTTTACCAAAAGTTTTTTTTCTCCTAGCCATCTAAAGTGGCCACAATTGTACTGTGTACATAATGTGCTTATAGACACCTGTGGCCAAATGGATCCAAAGGCCTCCTCTGACGCATTAAATCCTGTGTACTTTATAATCTAGCCTAATCATCTATATGCTTAAAAGACACTGGTAGTACTTTTTACAAATATCTTTCCATTACAGTTCAGAAAAAAAGTCATTGGTCCTTAAGGATGCTTAGACAATCTGAGACTTCTGTTGTTTCCTTTTCCTGAAGCAGTCCTTCCGATGACTGGGGGGCCTTTGTCCAATAACCTCATATTTTAAGACAGCGCTTAAACTTATATTTAGTTTTGCTTAAAGTAATGGATTAAGAATGATAAATCATAAATTTTCAAGAAGTCTGAGAGGGAAAAAAACTGCAGCATAATGGTTTTTAAAAACTTATTAAACAAGAAAATCAATTATACCCGGACTGTATTTTTTAAATGGGCATTGGAGTGAAAAGGTTGTAATGTCAACTTTTACTTTATGCTATTTTGTCTTCTTCTCCTTCAAAGTCTTCTTCATTGAGGATGGCATTTTAATCTCAAAAGGGCACAAAAGCTTAAATACCATTTACATACAGAATATCAAGCACTGGCAGTTGTGTAGTTTTATACGGAACAAGGGAAATACCGTTTCTAATGAAATCTCTCGTTCAGTTCATTAGGCCGTACTCCATCACCACTACAGCTTTACTCTTACTAACTGATAAGAGTAGTCCAAGAACAACTGGTAAACAAGTGAATTTTTTACACGGAAAAAAACTCATCCAACCACCATCATCCATTGATACAAGAAATCCAAAACACAATTTCCTTAAAAAAAAATCCTCCCATTGCTGAAGTGTATCTTCTAAGCCTTAGAAATAATAAACCTTTCAAACATGTCAGTATGAAAATGAGTGAGACTAGTCTCAAAAACAAACAAACAAGCAAACAAAAACACCCAGACTATTCAGAGAAGCAGGCCTCATAAACTTTAGAGCTCTAATAAGTCAGAAACAAGAAACTTTTATTTAAATAGTGTAGTCTTAATTTCTTTAATATAAAATCCCCCCCCCCCGCAAAATCTGATGAAAACAAAGTTTTATATACCATATAAACAAGATTTGTCAGATTTGAAAGTGAAAGTTAAAGTAATTTACAGTTAGCTTTTAGCCCTCTCGGGACATTTAGATAAATCCTGATAATCTACCTGATATTAGTTTGTGTCAATTTTATAATACATTGGGGAAAACCTTACTATTGTACTTAATGGTACAGTTTCAGTTATCAAGTGTTTCCATTAATTTCATTATGAGTGATAGCTAAAAAGTGACCCCATCAAATGAAGTAAGTGACATTAGCTGTGGCAGAGTAAACCACAGCTGGATTGCTTTCTAAAATTCACCAGTTTGCAGAAAGTAAACATTCTTTGATTTGTTCATAATATACTGAAATTGCCTATAACACTGGTGCAGTAAAACAGCTAGTTCCTGTATTGTTACAGTAGGACAGATTTTATAGCATAGTTAACAGAAAAAAAATGCTCATACATTATGTGGTGAAACTTATTTCACAAAGAGAGCATTAAATAAAGGGAAAAAGGGAAAATAAACCATGCAGAAGAGATGGCTTCCCCGTCGCCACCTGTTTCCTATGGGTTCACTCACTACCATACATCACTTGCCACACTATCAAGTGACTCCTTTCCGCTTTGGCGACAGAAGGTTCGAGTGGAAGATCCTCTCCAAGAAGCTCTGATTCTCCACCTTCATCACCTGGTGGATGAAACGGAGACTCCGGTTAAGCATTTTGAAGATACAGGCTGATGCACATCAGACTCATGGTTAGTCCATGAGCAGCATGCATAAAACTCGTCTGACGCCCATTTCAGCGAACACAGTGAAAGAAATGCCATGCGTCACAACCTTCACTGCCTAACTTCTGAAAAAGACTACTGAGATCAATTTCTCATAGTTAAAATATTACAGGATACGAAAAAGGAAATGGAACAAAAAAAAGATCAAATTCAATTTTAAAAAAGTATACTTACTATTAAAATCAACCTATGCTTTAAGACAAATTCTGCTTTTCAGGCTGGATTACCTAGAGATACTGACAAACCTGGTTAAGCAATTTTTAGTGGAAACGAAAAGACCACATAAAGATTTTACGGACATACTCTTTAGTATGGCTCAGGCTACCATGCTGCAATCGAAGAAAAAGTTCCAAATCACCCAGCCAAGTGAAGGCCATCTCTCTCTATAAAGGAATTCTGCGCCAACAGTCAGTGCACTTGGAAGTGACTCCATTCCTACTGACATCACCATTCCTAACCTTAACATTAAAAGCCCTGCCTCAAAAATGTGTCAACAAGCCTTCTGCATCAGAAATTTTAGTTTATACTAATTACATGTGGCACACTGTCATTTATATGACCCTAAATTTTATATTCTTTTTTATTAACAGAATTAAAACTGAAGTATTAGTCACCAGTCTACAACATTATATTTTCTAAGGCCTTACATTTAGAAACTTTTTCAATCATTGTGATTTTAGGCCAGTCCAAAAGTTTCTTTTATTTATAGCAAATAAATAAATTTACATCACAGTGCTTTACAGATTACAAAGCACTACACTTCCACAAGTGTTTTCTTTGAAACCTCTCTGGCCATTCCTTCTGAGATCCCTTCATAAGCTCTCATGATTCTTTAAGCGCAGTATTAAAGCAGGGCTCTATCCTAGAACCTTGTCTTCTGGCCCCTACATACTCTCCTTGGGTGAACTCATCAACCCTTGTGACTTTTAGTACCACTGCGTGTCAGTAGTCCTCATATTCCTCCCTCCTGAGATATGAAACCCTTATACCCAAAAGCCCGGTGGACATCTTCCACCTAGATAACTCCCAACTTCCATGCACTCCAAGGTCAACATGTCCAACACAGAACTCCTCATTCCACTCCCTCCAGATCTGCTGCTTCTGTTCTGATAGTCATTAACTCTAAGTAAATGGATCACTACCTCTTCCTTCACGTTCTGTCAGTTACCAATTCCCCATCACAGTGCTAGTCTACTCCTACCATTTCTACCTTACTCATTTATTTTTTCCTAACCCATTCCCTACCTCTAGTCTTACACCTCCAATCCATTTACACACACATATAATCATATTGCTCTTCTATTTAAAGCCCTCCAATAATCTTCCTTTGCTTTAAAGTGCAAACTCCTTAATTAGGTATATAAAGGCCTTCCATAATCCAGCCCCTCCCTCCATTTCTAGATTTATCTCTGGTCAAATTTATATTTGCTTCTACTCCATGTTCCAGTCATTTTTAAGTAGTTTTTCTTCAACTAAGGTGGTTTCACATTTCTAAGCCTTGGTCAAGCTATCTCTTACCTTGGAATGCCAGTCTCCCCAGCCTTCCCCATACCATCCCCACCCCAATTCTTCAGACTCATGCTCTTCAGTACTGAGTCATCTCAAGCATCATTTCTTGACTTCCTTCTTCCCCTACCCCTAGGAAAAACTGACTACTCCCCATCAGAGCATCTGTAACACTGTAATTTATTAACATGTTTCTATCGCTGTATTGTTCTGTAACTTACTGCAGGGAGACTTTGTCTGATTTGTTTTTGTATCTCATGCTCAAGGCTAACAGGTACACAGTAGCTAATTATTGTTTACAAGGTGAGAAAATGAACAAATGAAATGAATTTGGTTACAAACAACACTTTATGAAGTATTTTTATTTCTCCACTTTGCAGGTCAGGAAACTGAGGTCCTGGGAGGTTGAATGATTTCCCCAAGGCCTTCTGACTCCATATGCTCTTCACATATACCTCAACATACGACCAAACCCTGCTGTTTTCTAATGCTCCTTCAAATAAACACACCTTGGTATAAAAAGGAAAAAAAAATCATGAAAGTAGGAAAAAAAGAAATATAAAATCATTTTCCAAGTAAAGAGTTCAAAGAAAACCTCTTAGAAATCACATATCTGAGTTTCTTGCTTACTGTGGGTGAAAATCCACATCACAGAACAGTGGAAACAAAGCCCCCAGAAGCAATGACCTACCCATTCGGAAGTCAATGTAGCCCTCTCCTCCACTGATGACAAGCATAGACTTCAAGGGTGTCTGGCTGCCAGGCTCCTGCGCAGATGGCCCTGCTCTGTCAACCGTTAGATCTGTGCCACTGCTGCCACTTTGTGGGCTGATGACTTGACCTATTTATACAGGAACAGAAGTGAATATTACCTGTCAAGGATTGGGGTGGGAGAGACTCATTTTTTCTGAATATTTTCAGAAAGCTGAACAAGGTAAGTACATTCTAATACAGCCAAAGTACTAGGGATGTTAGAAGCCTCTGCACGATCAGAAAACATCTATAAAGGTCATGGAAGCCCAGTTTGAAATCCAAGTAAAGCTATTTTGTACTAAAACAGAAGTAGGTCCAGAATCCAGTATGAAATCTGTATGTGGCTCGGCTGGTCTTAGCTGCCGGCTTCAGACTATTATAATATACATTGTTTTATCTGAGGGGTAGTGGAAAGATCTCTCCCCTGGAAGGGTACATGTGTGTTTACGTAAGAGACAGAAAAGTCTTCAACTTAAGCCTTATGAATTTGGATATTCATAATTAATATTTGAATTGATTTCAAATCCATGGTTTCCTCATGTTTAAGAAAAGTACATCTTATTTTTAATTTAGATTATGCAAATAAAATTACTGGGTAATGTGTAATTTGTTCTAACATTTAAGTTCTAATGTAGAATCTTTAAGCATGAAATGATAGAGAGAAACCTTGAAATATCATTGACACTATAACCTCTATGAGTGTGGGGTATTTTTTCTTGCCAGGTCTGCTGTCCTTTGGTCGAACTACACAGACCACGCCTTTAGGTGATAACAGGACAGAGTCCCATGATGTGAAACACTTTATAAACAATTTATGTTGGACATGAATAGGACAGTTTGATTTATTTTCACAGTGCCGCATTCATGCGTTATTCAATTATACTCTAGAAGAAATCCAGCCTGCTAGAGATAACTTCTGTTAGCAGACTAGTTAGTTTTGCCACAGAAGCAAGAGCACAGTGGTATGATATTAAGGCCATCCTGAATGGTTTAATCCTTAGGGCCAACTGGCCAACAAACAACAATGTTGCCAATTCCACTTCCAGATTTATACCCAACAGAAAAGTCTCTCCCATATGCACAAGAAGGTCTACTGCAGTACTGTTTTTTAATAGTGGAGGGAAAACAGAGAAAAAGCCTAGAAGTTGATCTATAGGAGAATGGATAAAAGGTAGCATATTTATTCAGATATTAGAATACCACAGTTAAATGAACGAACTAGATTTTTATGCATAAATATTAACAAATCTCAAAAATGAGAAATAATTTGCAGAATAATATATATGTAACATAAGACTTAAAAATACAAAAAATACTATATATTGTTTATAGATATGTTCCAATGTAGTAAAAATACAAAAACATGGGCAGAAGGATAAATTTCAACTTCAGGATAGTGGTTATAGATGGACAGGAAAGAAGGAAGAGAAGGGGATTAGAGAAATATAAAGGAGACTCAAAGGGGACTCTATGGCATTATTATTATTTTTTTTTTTTAAAAAAGCAAGAAAAGGAACTTCCCTGGTGGTCCAGTGGTTAAGAATCCATCTTGCAATGCAGGGGACGCTGGTTCGATCCCTGGTCGGGGAACTAAGATCCCACATGCCGCAGGGCATGTGCCCATGTGCCACAACTACTGAGCCCGCACGCCACAACTACAGAGCCTACATGCTCTGAAGCCCCTGTGCCACAAATACAGAGCCCACACAATCTGCAGCCTGCATGCCACAACCAGAGAGCCCACATGCCACAACTACAGAGAAGCCTGTGCATTGCAACAAGAGCCCATGAGCCACAACGAAAGATCCCACGTGCCACAACTAAGACCCAACGCAGCCAAAAAATAAATTAAAAAAAAATTCCATTTTCTATAAGTTTATTCTGAGGAAATAACTATACAAAAATATACATGTACATTTCAAGAAGTTCATTACCATGTTGTTAAGAATACTGAATAATTGGTTAGGGTACCATGTGCCAACCCTATACTACATACATTTAATCATTTAATCTTTGGAACATCCTTGGGAAAAATTATAGTGGCTAATTTTATGTGTCAAATGTCTTGGCTCTGGTGCCGAGACATTTGCTCAAACTCTAGTCTAGATACTGCTGTGAAGGTATTTTTTAGAAATAATGAACATTTAAATCAGTGGACTTTGAATAAAGCAGATTGCTCTCCATAATGTGGGTGGGCCAATCAGCTGAAGGCCTTAAGAGAAAAAGAGAGGTCCCTCAAGGAAAAGGGAATTCTGCCTCCGGGCTGCCTTTACACTTGAGCTGCAAACATCAGCTCTTTCCTAGGCCTCCAGCCTGCCAGCCTTCTCTGCAGATTTCAGAATTGCCAGCCCCCATAATCACATGAACCAATTCCTTAAATTAAATCAATCTCTCTCTCCCTCCCTCCCCCTCTTTGCACTTGCTCGCTCGCTCTCACACACACACACACACACACACACACACGAACGCACACCCTATTAGTTCTGTTCCTCGGCAGAACCCTGACTAATACACTGAGATACCACCATGTCCAACATCACACAGTTGGTGTGGCAAAGCCAGATTTGAACTTTGTCTAACTCCTAAACTTGCCTCTTACAGGGAAAAAAAATCCAAACCATAGGTCCTGCTTACAGATGATCAATAACATCACTTTAGTATTCTCAAGGGACAGAACATTTTTCACTGGACGTCATCACTGCCACCTTTCATCTGGATGGTGCTTTATAGTTCCCAAAGCCCTTTCATTAATCTTTACAACAAATGAGGTTGGCAGAGCAGATATTAATCACATCCACTTAGGAAATAAAGAAATGAGTATCAGAGGTTAAGCAATTTGCTCAAGACAACAAGGCAAGTGGGAAAGGCCCAGAACCCCCGACTCCTGCTGTTTCTTGGCATAGCGCTAAAGGTATCAGAGCACATTTTCCATCTCTTCCTGAATATAGCCTTGATGATGGGGACTTCTTTCTAGAAATCTCCTTTATGAGGCCAAAACCATTTTCGGCATTCTGCAGTGACAAAATAATACCATTGCTCTTCAAAAGTAAAGAAGTCTAAAATCAAGTTTGCTTTTGGGGTAGAGGAGAGATTCCAAAACAGCTTCTATCAAGTATCTCTATAGCACTTTATTCATACCTCCGTTATAGAACATTTCATGCGTTATACTGGAGTTATCCCTCATTTCAGTACTTAGTATTAGACTAGGTAGAGGAACCAAGGGACAGACAATTACAGTTGGCCTTTGAATAATGCAGGGGTTGGGGCACTGACCCTCTGCGCAGTCAAAAATCTGAGTGAAATTAATAGTCAGCCCTCCATATTCATGGTTCCTCTGTGTCCACAGTCTGCATCCAAAGACTCAACCGACCATGGATCATGTAGTAGTGTAGTGTTCACTACTGAAAAAAATCTGTGTATAAGTGGATCAGTGCAGTTCAAATGCACATTGCTCAACAGTCAATTGGACATACAACTTCTCAATAGAACAATCTAACTCACCTGGGACTGCCACAAAGAATTTCACAGCATCCCTGTGCCCGTGGAAGCAAAGCTGTGCATGTGCCATTGAACAATAGGGTATAAACGTCCCTGGTGTCACTTTATCACTGTTTTCATCACCATATACACGGATGACACTTCCAGGACGATTTCCTGATGCTCCTGAGGTTTTATTTGCTGCAACAGAAAACCAAACACCAAATATTTTCCTCTAGAAAACAGTCATGATGCAAGAGATTACTGGTTAATCCTTATGATATTATCTAAAAGCTACAGCCAGTTGAGATAAAACAAGGGCAGCAATGCCAACTCAAGACAAAGCTGGGAAAAAAAAAAAAAAGATATACAGCATGCTAGTTATTTTTAAGTTTCTCAGTAAATGGAGTAGGGGATTTTGCCAGTCTGGCAATGGCTAAGTTTACTTTTTAAACACATCTATTAATTTAAAAAAATCATTTTAGTTAATAAAAGAAAAGATTTCTTAGGTATGTCTGTTTTGTTTTTTAATCCTCATTTTAGAAAACTAACTGGTTATATAGCTTAAAGTAAATAGGTATATTTTTTAGCAGAATTTTTATAGTTTATCTTTTGATTTTTTTCTCCCTTGTGGTAAGAATATCTCCCTTGAGGGGTAGTAAAAAGTTGTGTTTAAAAGGATCCATCCAGTACAATAGAGTAGCTTTTATTTACACCAGACTGATGGCTTGCTGAATTATTTTAGAATGACCAGACTCACAAAACATCCCCATTCCATGGACCAGTAAGTAAATGAAAGAAACATGATTGGTAACAGGAGTAAACAATGTAGATTAATGACAGTGTTCAGAGATGTTTCGTGTTTTTATTGGAGGGAAAACAAAGTCTGAAAGAAAGGTCAGCTGCAACAGAAGATGATAAACAGACTAAGCTGCTGAGCAGTAGCTTGGTGGCCACGTAACAGACATTAAAAAAAAAAAAAAAAAAAAAAAACACCTGCTGCAATGCAGTGACTGCAAGTGGATGACATTTAGGAACATTCAAGAGGGTATCGAGAGACGTGAGAACGGCCTCACGGTGGCCATGAGAAGCCAGAAAGAAGAGTGTGGTTCAGGATCTGCACTTACCCCTCAGCCCCAGTAAACGTCCCTGGTGGAGGATTACGGCTAAAGTGAGAAAGGAGGAAAGGGGACATGGAGAGGTGCATGACAGGGAGGAGAAGGATTACTATGAGATGCCACTCTCAGCGTCTTCTATCTGGCAACTCAGGAGCTCAAAACTCCTAACTAAATTAACAAAATCCAACTTGGTATAATACCAAGAAACACACAAAGTTCTTACCAAAGCCTCTAAAGAATATCTCTGCTCAAAAAGGACAATTTATTTACTGTGATTTTGCTTTTCTTAATTATAAAGCAATTTAAGTGAATGAGAACTTACTGGGGAACATTTTCTAAACGCTAATATTTCCCCCTTTTCTTTAAGAAATCCCGTGCAAGTAACTATGCTAAAATGGAACTCTGGTCTGTAAAGAACTGAAATGAACTCTGGGGATCCTGGAATCTCTTAAGATATAAGAAGTGATCTAAACATGTAGATTTATAAGTAGTTGTAGAAAATACAGCTGGGATTAAGAATTTAGGTTCTTTAAATTGGTGGTCCAGTGGTTAGGGCTCCTTGCTTCCACTGCCAGGGGCACGGGTTCTCTGCCTGGCTGGGGAACTAAAATCCCACAAGCCTCGCGGTGTGGCCAAAAAAAAAAAAAGAATTTAGGTTCTTTAAAGGCTTCAGATATACCACCATCCAGTCCTCCTCCTTTCCCCTGAAAATTCTGAGGTGTTTATTTATTGACTTATTTTATGGACTTATGGCACTTTTTTTTTCCAAATCATTCCCTGCCCATGAATTTTGCAACACAAAAACACTTATTTAATGAATGATCAATGTAATGGAACATAATATGAAAAACATACAACGCACATTTTGTTCACAAAAATAATAATAATGAAGCAAATATAAAAAACAAACAGTGTACATATTGTTCACATTCTTTTCAAACAGAGGTAAATGTCTTGTCTCCAATGTCAGGAAGGATTTGCTGACCTCCTAAGAAACTTTTCCCACAACTCTTAAGCCAAATGGAATATCCTAAACTAACTGCCACAGAGATATGGAAAACTAGGATATTAGATAGTTAGGTAGTGTTTCTGGATACTAGTACAATAAAGCTGGAAGAAAAAATGGACATCAACCATTATTTGAGATGAAACAGGACCATGATTCCTGAAATGAGAAAGAGTTTCTCACAATGAAAAACTTTTAACTGTAAATATTGGTCCTGATATACTTGCTAGAGTCTATAAATTTCACAGAAAGAGTGAAGGAACAATAGTTAGATCTCTGCCATCAGTCTGACTTTCTGAATTACCACAGATTTGCCAATAACTAAACAATTCCTTCTACCTGAATTCCAGACAAGGCTGTTCCCCACAACTCTCCTGTGACAGTCACCTAAAAACGTACTTACTTTCTGTCAATGGGATGGAGATAATGACACCGTTTCCTGTCCCTACCCACAAACGATTGCAAGACACCATAAGAGCTGTGATCCTCACAAAAGAGAAGCCCAGTTTTCCAGTACCTGTATGATGGGAGAGAAGACATTTTATTGAAAAACTAGAGCAGATGATGTTTTAGGTTCCAAGTCCCTAAGAGTAGCTGGACTAATATAGCAGAGAGGAAATGTGACCAGAGCTAGTTGGATGTCTCCTGAAGAAGGTGCACATCAATCAAGGCAAACGCTCATTTGGCTTTATCATCTATCTGACAATTCACGGTTAATGGAAAAAGAAAACTCTAAAAGCGGCTGGCATTACATTATCATTCAGAAGGAAGATGCTGTGGATCAGGAAATATGATACAGGATTTACTTAAGGAGCTGCAAAACCAAACCAAACAAACCAAAACACAAAACAAAACAAAAAAACCTCAACAAAAACAGTTTACTAGATTGGGGAAATTAAATGTCCTTCCATTTCACAAACGGAGAGAGTTCTTGCTTGCCTTAATTTTCTTTTCACAGGTAAGAAACAATCTTTGCTAACAAAACCTATATTCTTTCCTTGTTTATATATTTGAGTCTAAAGCAGTTTAGAAATTTTAGGATACCATATGCATGTAATTTAGAAGAATAAATGCACTTTTTTATTTCAAGGGAATTTTTAAACTGATCTTATTTTCAGGGATTTGAGAGGCAAAATTATTAAACAGATAATACATTTAAGACAAACAGCATCTAGTTACTCTTAAGTTCTACTTACTAGAAATGAGAGTATGATCATAGAATCACAGTGTTAGAAGGAACCTTAAATAGTCTAAGCTAGAGATCTTTAACTTATGGGCAAAGTATATTCCTGAAATGAGTTTATGTCTATGAGTATATATGGCTGATTCAAGGGAGAGGGCACATCAGGTTTCCTGAGGGCGACGACTCTAAAAAAGTTAAAAAACACTGATGCAGTTCAACCTCTCTTCATAAAGAAATCATTTGTGACAACCCCAATAGTCATACAGCACTGGACTGGGATGCTAAGGATACTGCAAGGAACAAACCAAAGATAGTCCCTGCCCTTCATGAAGATTAAGTTCTGTGGGGGAGGGAGACAGTATGTATGATACTGGTACAACCACAGTAATGATAAATAAGCCCATGAAGAAAAAGTATAAGAGGTCCTAAATAAAACTGGGAGATCAGGACGGGTCTCTTCTGGATGTGACACGTAAGATATGCCCTGAAAGCCAAGTAAAAAGGGACTAAGAAAAACTTCTCAGACAGAGGATACAGCACATGTGAGGGCCTTGAAATGGGAAAGAACTTGTTGAGTTTAGGTCAGTGTGGGCAGAACAGAGTGAGCAAGGAGAGAGGTCCAGACCATTTAAGTTCTTCTGATAATGTCACAAAATGTCATCTCACCTAAAGACAAGAATATTCTGAAAGTGGCTGGCATTACATAAGTGGAGGTATGTCTCAGTGATATCTGCACACTGGTTACTATGCAGAAAGCTGACTGGAGTGGAGATAGGAAGACCAGTTAAGAGGCTCATAGTCGTCTGGGGAGGAAAGAATGGTGACCTGGCCTGTGGGAATAGTGGTAGATATAAAGATGTAACTAATTGAAGGGAATTCCCTGGTCGTCCAGTGGTTAGGACTCGGCAGTTTCATTGCCAGGGCCTGGGTTCAATATCTGGTTGGGGAACAAAGATCCCGAAAGCTGCATGGCGTGGTCAAAACAAAACAAGAGACGTAACTGATTTAAGATATTCTGGGGGAAGACTTGACAGTTCCTGCTGATGGGTTAGATGTGGGGAACAAGAGAGGAGTCAGAAATGATCCCAAGTTTCTGTCAAGAACCACAGGGTAGATGGAGCATTTGCCTGACACTTTCAGTGATAAGAGCTCACTATTCCTGAGGCAACTTACTCATTGGTTCAACCCAGCATTTGAGACCATTTAAAAATAAACCATTTTCTTTGACTGACAAAGATAAAGTGCTTTAGAAGCTTACCTAGCATTTTGCTTACATAAGGCTCAATGTCCACATCCTGCAGATGTTGATAAGTGTGTGCATGATAGAGACGGAGTGTGGAATCCAAACGAATGGAGACCCACACGCCATCACCCACCCAGGCAAGCTGCCGCACTTGGCTCTCCTTCCTGGGGTGTGCATCAAATGATTTCTAGAAAAGATTGTTCAATCACAATGTTACTTTTATTATGTAGGAGTTCGTGTTTAAAAACTGTGCAAATTTGCACAATAATTTGGCAGACTATGTATTAAAAGAGGAGCCTAAATATGTTACTCTTATATACACAATTGCTATGATCCTAGACTGCAAAACAAAATGAAAAAGGACTAAAGGATGTTGGATTTCAGCACTGTGTAGGATATCAACTTATGAAAGCAATGCTGACACATCCATTCTATGTAACAGCATTCAACAAAAAGATTGAATTTAACCTCAGGATTTTGTATCGTTACAGAGCAATACACAAAATAAGATCCTGTTTATAATTAAACAAAAAGGAACTTACAATGCTGTATGTGTGTGTATAGATATCCGCATGTAAGGAATACATCTAAAACATAAATGCCAAATGGAACTTCTAGGGTTGGGAACAGGATTTGGGACAGAACTTTCATCTTAAAAATTTCCTACTGTTTTTCTTTTCTTAAACAATTAGAATAAATTTATGTATTGTGGCAAAACTTTAAGAAAACAATGCTAATGCTAAGAGGTTTTTGTTTTTACAACAAATTCCCACTGCAATATTATTCCTCAGTCTGTGACACATATACGGATTTGCCTGGATACACACTGAGTAGTGGGGGAGACTTGAGGGTCCTGCTCTCAGACCACCTCTACATAACTAAACATTTCAAGAACCATGTATTCAAATAATACATGTATGCATCTACGGATACTCAGACACACATTTAGTCATTCACGTGTGAATCTTCCTTCCTTTTTAAAAAACCACTTCCCCTACTCATAGTCAAAAGCAGAAGGAGAAGTAAAGTAACACAGAAAGCTGAGAATTCATCCAAACTATCACCGGAGTACCCCAAAACACGCAGATTCAGATAACAATTTCTAAAGAAGAAAATAATTAAGCCTTAGGGTCTTCAGGTAATACAAATTCAGTTAAGTACAGAAAACATGGGTTAACTTGCCTCTATTTTCATGGCCTTTGGCTGAACCACATAAATTTTGTTCCTATAGCCACACCAAACTTTGTCATGTACCACAGTCATGCATCGGATGGAATGGTGAGGTCGTCCAAGATCTAACAAGTGATAGTTTGACAAATCCCACTGCCCGTCTTCAAAATAAGAAACAGGTGATTAGTTTATGCACACTACCTTTTACTCAATTTTAATTCAAGAAACATTCTATTTGGGTGTGTAATTAAATTTATTGATGAAGCATCCCCCGGATACCATGTATTCAGTGCATATTTACAGAGATTGAGTTCTTTTGTTCTACAAACTGCAAAGTTGGAAGAGACCTCAAAGGTCATATGGTTCAACCTGTCACCCAGTACCTGGACCCCCATGCTCTCAACAGCAGTGATGTGATAAATCAGTTATAAGTTACCTGTTTATAATAATACTTTAAGAATTAGAATGGATTTAAGGTTATTTTGGGGACGATACTGCTCTCCCTCACTTGCATTTTGATATATCTTCTTGGGTAGAAGTCAAGGGCAATGCACTGCTAACACTTTAGGAATTATGCACACTAGAATTTTAGTGATGACAGAGATACATACAAATGAGAACCAACCGCTGTAAGCTTGCTCTGCTTGAACAATTTCAGTGAAAGAAAACATACTACCTCACAAAGCAGCTGTTCCATTGTAAGAAAGCTATAATTGTCTTAAAAATATCCCCCATACCTAGCTAAAGTCTGCCTGCCTTCTTGTATGTAACCACGCATTAATCTATAGCTTTGCCTCATGGAAACACAGAATAAATCCAGTCCCACTTCATTGCTACTGCCCTGTCTTCTCCTTTCACAACCAAGCACACCACACCACAGTTCACAGAACCTTCATCCTAACTCCGCTTTGTCCAGATCCGTTTAATGTTGATCTGCTAGAGTGGAGAAGGATTATCACCGGCCCTGCTCTGGACTCTAATTTCTATGAGGCTTAGGACGTTAACTCGTATTGAGTTTGACATCACTCTTCAGACATATCTCCTCCATCTACTCGTCTGACCCCAAATGTAGGACTTTACATGTATCCTTAGTAAATGTATTTTGTTTATCTTGTTCAATATAATTTTGGATTCAGTTTACCAAAATATTTATTATTCCATTTTTTCTAGGTTCTTCTACTCACTAGTTGAGTGACCATGAACAAGTGACTAAAATACTCTGTGCCTCAGTTTCCTCATCTATAAAGTGAGGATGACAATAGAATTTTCTTAAGTTGCTGTGAGGATTAAACTCAGATAGTCTATAAAAGGGCCTGAACAAGGTAAAACGGAGGCCTCTCTTTTTGTTATGGAGTCATTAACCAGCAACCTCTAGCACCTGCGTATCATCTACCTCACATTTCTTGAGGCCCCAAAGGACATGAGACTTTGGGAAAAGCCTTGTGAAAATCTGAATTTAGTGGATCTACGTTTTCATAATATTTCCCTGATCTACCATTCTAGTAGGTAGGAAATGAAATATCACTTTTGTTTGATACATGTACCGAGGAGTTACACGCTCAATTCCCTTAATTTAATTCACTCAAGGCAGTTTTCTGACACCACCACCCTTCTGTGTGCAGATGGTAGAAACACTGGTTTAAAGGGGAAGAATATAAAGAACGTAACATGAAAATGATTAAACCTTACCCAATTAGAAATTCTTTTTAAAAACATTCCAAATGTAAGTGGTTGCAAATTATTTTTAAAATACTGGGCAAAAGAAAACACATCCTCTCACTAAATTTCTCCTATATGAGTGAAAAACAAATACCTCCATTGCACGTTATATAAGAGGACCACGAGGACTATGTTCTCATTACGGTAAACAGGTTTTCACCGAGGTATACTATTAACGTATGTCTGCAGGCAAGAACCCACATACTCACTGATGTCATACACGGTTAGTATTCAGTTTAAACCTTTATTCTTTCTCCTATTAAGTATGATTTCTTTAAAACATAAGAAGCCAATCTGCTTGAAAATGCTCTTGCAAAGCAACAAATTAGCACACACGTTATATATTCTTAACAACTCACCAACTCCTCTGTGAAAGATTGCAAGGGTACCATCAGCCAGGGCCACTAACACAATTCCTTTCACATGTCTGCAAACAGGAATGGGGATTTTAGAACTCTCCATCTGGGAATATGGAAGACACTGCATGCTACCAAGCTAGTTCAGAGTTTCCCAGAAGACCAGCCTGTGATGTATTAGGAGCTTACACGAGAACCTAAATGAACATCATTCTTTCCTTCACTGAGAAAGTCTTGCTATGAAAGTGTCAGCTCAACTAAATAAAAAGCATGTGTGGTGAGTCAGTTGTTTCACTTTCTAGCCCAAGTTCCTCCTCCCATCACAGACTACCAACAAAAGGTCCACAGACCAGAGACACACACCCCAAGTAGAACTAACAGAGTCAGCTCTGTGGACCTAACAGACAAACTGACTTTTGATAGTAGTCAACATACAGAAAAGGACTAGTAAATCAATGCCCCAATCAACATATTCACAAAGTATAAAGAATACTCTAAAACAAATATAAATTAATGGGGTTTAATTGGTTTTCTCCCCCAAAGTACTAAAGAACTCTCGGTATGGTGAGGAATCAACCTGGCAAGTTTTCTCTTATACTTAAAGTTCTCTGGTTTACTTCCTAGTTAAGAGTTTCAATCTCACTCATAAAGAGGGTTACAAAAAAATATGGATACTGATTTAGTCATGAAGCACATGTTACCTTTAATAGTCTTAGAATCTAGTTTATACCAAAATACATATTTTTGAATGGAAGAATTTCTAAAATAAAACTTACACAATACTGAGAATCGAATCTTTAAGTTTAATAGAATGGAGACATTTCCTCCACTGGGCTACAGATGAATGGACATACAAACTGCAAGAACAAAATCAAGACTGGTAAGGCATAGGGAACATCAAGTAGTTGTTTATATCTAATAATGAACACAAAGTTCTTTCAGAAGGAAAGAAGAGTAACATAAAAATTTTAGGAAAAAACAATAATGAGAGTAAGCGTAGGCCTAAAGCAGAGAAATAAGCTGCTTAAGCAAACAGAAACATACAAAGAATGAAAAGCCAGAACTGACGCCTGGTTAGTTAGTCTCAGGTTACCCCATACTTCAGAATCCTTGGCTAGAAACCTTTTAAAAACAATAATCTTACTTTTCCACTACACTGAGCTTTCTGATGACAGAGTGGTTTACATCAGGGAGTGGCAAACTAAGGCCCATAGGCCAAATCTAGCCATCTACCTGTCTTAGTACACTATGCAAACTAAAAATGGTCTTTACATTTTCAAATGGTTGGAAAAAAATCAAAAGGAGAGTATTTCATGACATACGAGACATGTGAAATTCAGTGTTCGTAAGTTTTATTGTTATTGGAACACAGCCACACCGGTTCACCTCAATGCAGCGGCTGCTTTTGCACCACAACAGCATAGTTGAGAAGTTGCTACAAAGATCATATGGCCACGAAACCTAACATATTTCTCATGTGACCCTTCAAAGAAAAAGTGTGCCAAACCTTCATTTTGTAGTATGAGACCTTTATGGAAAAGATGTACTAGTGATCCTGTTTAACCTTAGGAAAAGCACAAGTTTGTAAGACTCCCCACACTACTACAAAGTCCTATAATGTTTGTTATCATCTCCTAAGCTTTCAGACTCTGATTTGTCCTGGTTTTCCTAGAAGTTATGTTTACAACTGGGCCCTCCTGAAGCCAAAGAGATTGTTTAATCCTTGATATTCCCCGAACACACTCTAGCTTATATAAACCTTTTGTTGTTCAGGATCTCCCATTTCTAGATCACCCAGATTTTAAAGTTTTATTTACCTCTTTTTCCAAGAATGTTATATAAAAGGAACATCCTGTGACAAACATATGGTTTACCATTCAGAATCAATGCAAGTCAAAGTCCAGTTTATGAGGTAGTTGCAACATAACCTCAAAATTGTGCGTATATAAAATTCTTTGCTTTAATAAGCACTTTGTGTTTGTATTTGTATGTACCACATTTTAGTTATTTTCTGATTTCAAAAGCAAAAATGAAAGACTAAAGATTTCTAATATTAAAAGAGTTGGTACCTACCAGCCATTCTGAGCTCCAAGCCACATAGTTGGTAAAAGGCTACTCATTTTCTGGGCTTCCTCTCTCATCAGGTCTTGTTCATTTTGTAATACTGATATTTGATCTTTATATGCATCTGAGTCATTACTGGAAAAGGTGAGACAAAGGAAAAAAATCTGAATATGTTTAGCTATAGTTTTCAGGGATTGATCATTTCTATATTTTAGTTTACAGTTTAAAAAAAAAATCAAATAATCGAACACTAAATTCCAGTAAAGCCAAAGTTAAATGCTTATATTAAACATTTCAAAAAGAGAGAGAGAGAGAGAGAGAAAGAAAGAAAGAAAAGAAAGAGAAGAAGAGAGAGAGAGGGAGGGAAGGAGGGAGGGAGGGAGGGAGGGAGAAAGTGGAGAAGGAAGGAAGGAAGAGAGGCAAGGCAATGAGGTGCAGGGGGGAGGGAGAGATAAGAAAGAAATGAAAGAAATATAAATACATATATTTCAGCAATTGTTCCAGAAGTAACATTAAGATACTAGGAAGCTCAAGGTACAGAGAACTGAGTTAAGACACGGTGATGAAATATAACAGTGAATATCCAGACTATAGTTAAGGTTCTCCCTTACAGTTATTTTGAATTTTATGAGTTTCTTTTGTGGGGAGAGAAAGAGGAGAGATAGTTTGTTTAAAAACCACACACATAAAAAAAAAAAAAAACCACACACACACACATGAGGGAGAATTATAAAGAATTTGCTAAAATAATTTAATAAGCTGAAACATGCTTGTATTCTACCCCAAAACCTTCATTCTTTGGAGTGTCAGAGGACATTTAGTAAAAAAAAAAAACAAAAGCATAACTGGGATATCAAATTCAAAACAGACAAACAAATCAGTAAGTCCAAAAAGATAACTTTATTCTTAAATTAACAATTAAATGTTAAGAGACACCTGGTTGCTCTATTCACTAAGAGGAAGAATATTAAATTGTAAAAAGACTCCAGTTTTGATAGACTCCCATCAGCTTTCTATAAGGCCTAGAGAAGGCAAGAAAGAAAATTAAAGAATTTGCTAAATGGGCCTTATTTTCAAAGGAAGAGTCTAAAACAAATTGTTTCCTGGGCTTCCCTGGTGGCACAGTGGTTGAGAGTCCGCCTGCCGATGCAGGGGACACGGGTTCGTGCCCCGGTCCGGGAGGATCCCGCGTGTCGTGGAGCGGCTGGGCCCATGAGCCACGGCCACTGAGCCTGCGTGTCCGGAGCCTGTGCTCCGCAACGGGAGAGGCTACAGCAGTGAGAGGCCCGTGGACCACAAAA
>NW_020171981.1:6132838-6172608 GCF_003031525.2 Neophocaena asiaeorientalis asiaeorientalis
GGGTCATTGAAACCCACATGGGAAATTTAAATTTAAATGGCCAATTTCACTGACAAAGTGGGTGTGAGAGTAGGAGAAGGGATTAAAATGGCAGAAAGTTATTAACAGAGTAGAAGACAGTGAGTACAACAATTAACAAAAAATCATACCAAAAGAGAAAACGACTGGGAAGATTTTGACTAATATACCTTATAAGCAAGATTTTTTTAAGTTGGAAGGAACAGAGAACAAATGGGGGAAAAAATATGTCTAGAGAGAATGCAATGGAAGGAAAAGATGAAGACATAGTTGGAATAAGTAATAACATCTAAATCTACCACAACAACGTCAAATAGTAGGAATATTTTGACTGCTTGAGATCATTTTGGTTCCTTTTATGTGTGCACTTATCTCGTTCCCTAAATTGTTAACCCGTTTGTATACCTTGACTGATATACTGGTGAGAGGTCTTCTGGGATTTGAACTCCCAAAGGATCTGTAAAAACATGCTCTGTGTACACGCCAGTTTGGGAGATATCCACGGTATCTTCGGCTGACCCTGCATTGCCTTCTGTAGCTTCAGTTGCTTCTTCTGCTGTTGGAACATTTTCATCAACCTCACTATTTTCTGTTTCCTTTTCTACAAAATAAATAAAACATGCTAACGATCCTAAGTTTGAGCTTTTCTTCCAATAATTTCCACACACACAAACCCCCTCTATAGAATTCCACCCCACTACTCCCTTTCCCTCCACACTATATAATAAGACTGAGGATTCTTGATTTCATTTAACATTCATCACTGGATCTTCTTTCACGCTCTTTCATCCTTGTTACTTTAAGGTCTAAGTTTAGTCCATAATGAGGCATCTGGGACAGGCTCAGACTCTATACAGATGGTATCTAAGGAGGAGAGACATACCTGGTGGTTTTTCTATCACTGGAGATGTTCCGTTGGTACTAGGGGAAGTGGCAGCTGCTGTCACACCTTCTGTAGAACAACCAACCACCGTGATGCCTCCCAACAGGCTGTCTGTCTCTGCTGAGCTATTGCTTGTCATGCTTCCACATAAAGATGCTTTGTCTACTTGTCCGGATTCTGAAAGCTCTTCTCCTGCGGGGTAGTCTGTTTCTCGTGCTCCTGAAAAACAAGATAAACCTTCGTTTAATAGCTCAGTAAACTCCTATAAATAGCATTTTCTCCATTAAGGCAACAATAGGTTTGAAATAAGAGTGCAGGTGAGACAAAGAGCTATTCAAATACACTGCCAAGATGGTAACTAAATTTTATTTAAACTAATTTAAACTCAATTCACAATTTGAGAAAGTAGCTTAAAAAATTAAGATAATACTTCTATTAACACAAGCACAAGTAAACCTGAAAATGTCAGAAATGACATTTCTGTTCTTAATATGAGCTCCTTAGCAGCCACCTAATGAAATTAAAAACAATGAAATCTAGGGCTTCCCTGGTGGCGCAGTGGTTGAAAATCTGCCTGCCAATGCGGGGGACACAGGTTTGAGCCCTGGTCTGGGAGGATCCCACGTACCGCGGAGCAACTGGGCCCGTGAGCCACAACTACTGAGCCTGCGCGTCTGGAGCCTGTGCTCCACAACAGGAGAGGCCGCGACAGTGAGAGGCCCGCGCACCGCGATGAAGAGTGGCCCCCGCTTGCCGCAACTGGAGAAAGCCCTCACGCAGAAACGAAGACCCAACGCAGCCAAATAAATAAACTAATTAAATAAATAAAAAAACAAAAACAATGAAATCTAATTATATCTGACAAGGTAGAAAAAAATTTTTTAAATTATCTCTATTACTATTTGAAATATGAACTTCCACCACTATTAAAAATTAATACAGGACTTCCCTGGTGGCACAGTGGCTAAGAATCCGCCTGCCAATGCAGGGGACATGGGTTTGATCCCTGGTCCGGGAAGATCCCACATGCCATGGAGCAGCTAAGTCCGTGAGCCACAACTACTGAGCCTGTGCTCTAGAGCCTGCGAGCCACAACTACTGAGCCCGAGTGCCACAACTACTGAAGCCCGGGTGCCTAGAGTCTGTGCTCCGCAACAAGAGAAGCCGCCGCAACGAGAAGCCCGTGCACCACAACGAAGAGTAGCCCCCGCTCGCCGCCAACTAGAGAAAGCCCACGTGCAGCAACGAAGACCCAACGCAGCCATAAATAAACAAATAAATAAAATTAATACAGCCTAGGTGTATACAGTGCCTTAAGATATTAGTAACACATTTAAAAACTAAGCATTTACCATAAAAAAATAAACCTCTTCAGTTCTCTTTATTTAGAAAGCTGTTTTTATTCCTATCACATTACAAAAAATTTTTTGTAGTAAAATATACATATATACTACACAAAATTTGCCATTTTAACCATTTTAAGTGTACAATTCAGTGGCATTAATTACATTCACAATGTTGTACAGCCATCACAGCTATGTCCAAAACTTTTCTGTCACCCCACACAGAAAATCTGTACCAATTAAACAATAACTCTCTGCTCCCTGAGCCCCTACCACTGGTAATCTTTAATTTAATTCTGTCTTTATGAATTTGCCTAGTTTAGATAGCTCATGTAAGTGGAATCATACAATATTTGTGTCTGAGTTGTTTCCAGGGTTAATCCATGTTATGGCATGTATCGATATCTCATTCCTTTATATGGCTGAATAATATTCCACTGTGTAGATATAACATCAACCTCTTTAATTTTTTTCTGGGGGGGACTGCACCGCGTGGCATGCGGGATCTTAGTTCCCCGACCAGGGATGGAACCCATGCCCTCTGCAGTGGAAGCACGTAGTCCTAACCACTGGATCACCAGGGAATTCCCTTTAATTTTTAAACCAATGTTTTAACATCACATAATATTTAATATACAACTTTAGAAGGCCTTCCCTTACTATTCAATCTAAATAGCCCCTTGCCCTCTGCCACCCACTTATCTTCTCAAATTTCCATTGTTTTATTTTCTTCACAGTATCTGAAAATATCTTTGTTAGTCATTTGTTTCCAGTTTATTTTTGGTCTTCACCAACTAGAAAATAAACTCCGTGAGAGAGTGGTACATAACTATCTCCAGTAACCAGTCGGTTCTAGCCAGTAAGGAGCTGTGGACGGTGGGAAGAGAGGAGCATGGTACTCTTACCTGGTACACTTGCTATACACAGAACATGAGAGTTGCAAACAGTGAAACTATCTAGGATGTTGCCTGGTTGGACAGCATCAATAATGATAACTTTTGTAGCTGAATGAGTGCTGGTACAGATCCAGACTAGACTGGATAATTCTTCTTGATTTTTTAACTCCTTCTGCTGCTCCTGCATAGGCAAAGTAAGGAAAATGAATGTTTAAAATGAGACGTATGTGTAAATATCCATACGGCTGTGCCTCTACACTAAAGGACAATACTATTTCAAGTTTATTTCCAGATTATTTGGAAGGCTGAAAGTATAACCACCTTTCGACAATAATTAGTAGACTAAGAACTAGCAGTTAAAGCAGATCAGTGTTAAAGCTGTTCTATATCTTGACTGTGATGGTTGCTACATAGGTGCATACCTTTGTCAAAACTCTTTGAACTGTATCCACTTAGAGCGTACATTTTATTGTATGTAAAATATACTCCAGTAAAACTGATTTAAAAGAGAGAGAGGGGGGATGAGGAGTAAGCAAGGGCGTAGTAACCCCAATTAGAAGTTGGACCCAGAAGTAAGTTTGAGACCAAAGAGCTAAGCAATGAGTCTCAGAAACTGGGTCAATGTGTTAGTGCAAGCACTTACCTTAAGTTCCTGATCTAACTTGTCTAAACTGCTCTGAGACGCACTTCGCTGTTCGCTGCCTTCTGCATCCAAACCAGCAACATCCTTGTAAAAGACACTCGCTCCAACCACAGAGCCACCGTCTCTGGTCTTCCCACCTGACAAACTGACTCCAACAGCACACCACAGCTTTTTTGGGTTAAAAAAAGATGGTATTAAGTCACTTTCTCTCTAAAAATGTTTACAACTTTTCACATTTCTTTAAAAGATCTAATGATTACAAACAGTGGGCTCTAAAAATATTCAAAGTATTCCAGTCTAAAACTACAAAATGAACAATAACCTTGCCCACGAAAGTAGAATTTAAACTTTTTTGGTTTTAGGAAAAACTCCACCAAGATTTTAAGCAATATTACCATTAACTTCAAAATTAATTTACCTTCATTGATGTATCTTTTTCATCTAGAGGTCTGAGATAGACAGGTACAGGTAAATTTTTCATCTTATTTTCCCCTTGTCCATTGGTTACCTAATAATTGGGGAGGGGACAAAAAGACACACTGGGTAAGCCTCATCAAAAGTGAACTTACAGGGCTTCCCAGGTGGCACAGTGGTTGAGAGTCCGCCTGCCGATGCAGGGGACACGGGTTCGTGCCCCCGGTCTGGGAAGATCCCACGTGCCGCGGAGCGGCTGGGCCCGTGAGCCGTGGCCGCTGGGCCTGTGCGTCCGGAGCCTGTGCTCCGCAACGGGAGGGGCCGCAGCGGTGAGAGGCCCACGTACCGCAAAAAGAAAAAAAGTGAACTTACAGAACACTGAGACATGGACAAGCACTGCTGTAACATATTTACTCTATGAAGTCAAGTTCAAGTTAACTTTGTCATTCTTATTTGAAAAATAAGCAGAAAATCAAGTGGCAATTAGAGAAAATAAGATGCTGCTTTGGGAGCTCAGAAAAGATACACTAATTCACAGACCTGTTACTGCACACATGTGGTGTGACTGTGACTGTGTGTGTGTGTGTGTGTGTGTGTTAGGGGTAGGGAATATGGTAAAGTTCCTGAAGACCTGAATTGAGTTTTAAGTTAACAGTTTGAAAGCTCCATGACAAAGGTTTCTTAAAACTTTTAAACAACAGATACTGTTTTTTTTTTAAACAAAATCTTCAAATATTAAAATAGAATAGGATACCACAAGTCACATGTACTCAGCCACCTCCTATTGACCCCTCTCCTTCCTCACAGAACTCAGAGGCATTTCTCTTGAGCTGAAGGGCTCTAGAAAACCGCCTAAAAACCACTACCCTCAATACTTCTCTAAACGTGTGCCAAATCCATGCCACTTGAAACTGAGCAGACTTGGGACGCGTAGTTCGAGTCTTTCATGCCCAGGCTTACTCCTCCCCCCTGCATTTCCCATTAGATGCTCTTACCATGTTCAAACGTTACCTGTTTGTACTTTTGAGGCAGACTCCAGCCAAAAGCCTGCACTCTACCATCTTCCTTCTGAACATGTGCCTTTACCTGACGATACTGTTCTCTCTTCTGTTCTCTGCGTGAGGCTAAACTAGCTTCAGTTCTAAAAGGAAAAGAAATTTCCTTTTTAAATTAAGTGAATATAACAACAGCTTATCTCCCCTCCCCTGCTAAAATAGCATAAATAACAAGAAAAAATTACCTTGTGTCGGGCAGTTTACAGACACTATATAATTTAATCCTAACACCTCTAAGGTAGGTTATCATACTCATTTTATAGGTAGAGACACTGGGGCTCCGAGAGATTAACTTTCCCAAGTTTATCTACCTAGTAAGGAGCAGGGTCAGGATGGAAAGCCAGTTCCTTCTGACAACAGAGGAAATGATCAAACAACTAGGACAAGGGCTTATATAGGTCTTCAACATTTCTATTAATATTTATCAATGTTGTCAAACTAGCAAAAAGGAGATTTTAAAACATTGCTCCTCTTTATGAAAACTAGGAGCAATGTACTTAAAGGCAGTCAAGTTATAGGAATAGTTTCTTTATAGCTGATCTGATAAGGGGCAAGAATATTCTGAACTGTTAAGTTATTTAGGGTGTAACCGCTAGTCTGAAAAATACTTACTCTTCGCTAAGGAAATCAAAGGCTTTGGACTTATCCCCAGGGAGCTGAGATAAGGTGCTGCTCCTTTTCTTGACGGAAGGAGTAACGTGGGAGGTGGGTGCATTGTACTTCAGATTAACCGGTGGCTCAGGCTTCTTAGTAGTGTTACTTGAGGAGCTGAAAAGTCTGCTGAAACTAAAAGGAAAATGAGAGGATGTGTGTGTGCAGTGTGTGTATGTATTGCATGCGTGGTTAAGAACAATCCATAATTTTCCACAAATTCCAGAGAGCTTTTACAAGGAAATGAGTTAGAAACCAGCAGAAAGATTTCTTGTAGTTACACACTGCAACCTCAGCAATAACTCACAGCCAAACTCAGACATTCAGGAAAGAGAAACTATTGCCTAGAATGGCAGATCCCTGTTCTTTAATTAGCAACCCTCATAATGAAAGGAAGGAGCTCTTGAGTACAGGGAACTTCTCGTAACGAAGAAATAAAATAAGACGGTTCCTTTAGCCAGCCAGTGGTTGTTAAACAGCAAGGTTATGGCTGCATGGTTTGAACAGAAGCTTAGTAAGTCATTTCTAAAAATAGTCATAATAAAGTACTAGAACACATACTACCATTTTAACACGTACCTTATACATTTTTTTAGCAACCTCAATTTAAATAACTATTTTCACATCCACTCAAAAAAGAGGAAAAAACCTATTTCTATTAAATACCAGAAAAAATTCACCAAAAAAGGGCAAGTTTTAAGCACAGTAAATGCACAGTACTTCCAGCACAAACACAGTTCAAGTCCAAAACGCACACATACACACACAACTCAAACCCCACAAACACTAAATCTCTAATCTTCACTTTGTAAAGTTCCTTACAATCACACACCAGTGAATCAGTAACTTTAATGGGGATCCAGAAAACTGTCAACTCTAAAAATAATTCCCCATTATTGTATTTAATTTAGTAGAGGATTCCACTAAATGCATAACCAACATGATGCATCTTACGATAGTCCTCAAGAACAGCCTTACCGAGCCGGCATACTACATACCAAAAAGAAAAAGTTCAGTTTAGCTATATACCCTAAATTGAAGAAAGAAAGCAAAAAGAAAGAAATCATTTGTGAAAATAAATTTTGATTCTAATCTCGTCTCAAAGTCTTTGTGTGTTTTTAGATACTTACAACTGCCAAATGCTTGACCTTTTTTTTTCCTGCATGGCTGGATTTTCTCTTGATGCACTACAGGGAAAGGGAAAGAGAAGGGGTGGGAGAGAGAGAGAGAGAGAGATGATTAGTGAGGTAGTCTAGCTTTCTATCTGAAGAACAAGGGACCCAAGAAGTTCATGAAATACACGGAGGAGAGTCAACAATTTCAGCAAATAGTTACTTCGACCTATTATGTCAGTCAGTCTGTTAAGGCCAATACAACTAAATATAAATAAAATTCCATCCCTCCCTCAAAGAGCTCAGACTACTGATAAGAGACAAAATTATTATCTGGGCTGGACAGATAGCCAACAAGCCTGAATGTTAATATTTCAACTTTTTATTGAAGAGATATCCTCCAACTTCCCTTTTTATTAAAATATTGCATTGTAATTCCCTGTCTCTACATAAAGGTACCATTTGTTTTATACTTCCAGCTCTCAAAAATTAGCTTGTAACTTTAGTGTTCTGATGGGTCATTTTTCACAGGACTAAAACTTTTCCATTACTGAAAAGCTGACCAGGGAAGAAAATAAACTGCATTGGGACTTCCCTGGTGGTCCAGTGGTTAAGAATCCGCCTTCCAATGCAAGGGACGAGGGTTCAATCCCTGGTCAGAGAACTAAGATCTCACATGCCATGGGGCAACTAAACCCACACACCACAGCTACTGAGCCCGTGCGCTCTGGAGCCCACACGCCACAACTAGAGAGAAGCCCGGGCACCGCAACTAAAGATCCTGACACAGCCAAATAAATAAATTAATATTAAAAAAGAAAGAAAGAAAAGAAAAGAAACTGCATCGATTCGATAATTCGACAAAATTTCAAAAAGAAAAAAAAAGGCACTGCAAATTGATTAAGTAAGGTTGTAAGGATTCTGCTATGACTGTCAGAGTCCCCTTTTCATTTCTTTTTTTAAGGACTGAATTTAAAACATTTTAATTCAATGAAGAAAGTTAAGCGACCATTTTTATTCACTTGTTGACTACCATTTCGCTGCTAGAATTAAAAATAGGAATGAAAAGTGGAACCTGACTATATGCCTCAGTTTTTTAACTATTCACTCATTATTTATTCCATATCCCTTAAAAGCTGGAGTTAAGAACATATTTGTTAGTATATTAGTTTCTCTGTCCAATAAATAAAGATTAAGATAGTAATCTTCTTCCTTCTTAGCAGCTACAAGGAATTACAACTTTTGCAAATTGTAAATGTGCTATACAAAATGTTTTTATTACTGTTAAGTAAAGGACATAATCATAAGGAAGTAAAAGTTGGTGGTTAGAAAATATTTTCATAAACTTTAAAACAAGGTGTCGGGCTTCCCTGGTGGCGCAGTGGTTTAGAGTCCGCCTGCCGATGCAGGGGACATAGGTTCGTGCCCCGGTCTGGGAAGATCCCACATGCCGCGGAGCGGCTGGGCCCGTGAGCCATGGCCGCTGAGCCTGCGCATCCGGAGCCTGTGCTCCACAACGGGAGAGGCCACAACAGTGAGAGGCCCGCGTACCGCCCAAAAAAAAAAAAAAACAAGGTGTCAGTGTGTACTATTATTGGTAAATCTGATGTGACAATCCAAACTGAGAAATATGGGCAAATTAGGGGGCAACTAGTTTACAAACTTTTCGTGAGCTCTTTCTAAAATTAAAATAAGGAATGCTGCTACTGAAAATATGACCATTAGATGGCAGCATTAGGTGAGATTTAAGATCCAACTGACAAAGATGTCAATTGAAGGTTGCTTTTTGCATGACTACTCAGAAAGGGGGTGGTGGTGGAAATCAGGAATATTTTACAGGAAGTCACTGAGTAAGACTGATTTCGTTCCCTATGTGGCAAATGAAAACTTTACCTCTTCCTGACATCACTGCAAAAGTAGTGTCAATTTCTACATTCTTTCAAAAGATGACTAAAGCAATTTTCACATATTGAGGTGTGGGGAAGTATTCTGGCTTATACATGATTTAACTCAAATGTTATGTGAACTAAAACAGCCTATTTGTGGCCTATCAAACATATACTGTACATATGCTTTCATTGTTAAAGAAAAGGGTGTGCACTGACCAGAAGTAAAGAATGTCCATGTTAAAGATAAAGATGAAATGCCTCCCTTCCTGGGACACCAATGCTGGTACTCACTCTTTTGACGCTAAGACTCCCTTCCCAGGTGTCAAGGTCATACTGACCCACTGTGTACATGCTTATCTGGTTTTTTTGAAACCTTGAAGGAATGTATCTGTGACTTGTTTGATGTTATTTGTTCTGACAAGATACAAAACTGTGCTGAAAACCATGCCTCTCCAGAGCAGCTCCTCAGAGATATCCAACAGGCTGTCTCCCAGGCTACAGTCCTCCACTTGGCTCAAATAAAATTCTTTTCTATTCCAATTATAGATTGTTTACTGATTATTTTCATCGACAGACCATCATTTAATTGCCCTTTAGAGGTTGTGGGGATATTCTCCAAGAGGCCTCACTGGCCCAAAAGGGACCCACTTTGATCACATTCTGTTACTAATTGCTAGTGTTTCTTTAGACCTCTCTTAGTAAACAGAGCAATGGGCTTGGATCCCCAAGGCAGGACTCTAGTTCTGAATAAAGACACGAATATCAGTAAACAATCAGTAACCTAGTAAACAATGAGGAGAAAAACACCAGAGGTACTTCTCATACAAACCGAATCATCTCTGTCCATCGAACAGCTTCCTGAAGCTCCATCAATCTCTCTTTATATTGGTTTCTCTCCATTAGAACTCGGGCCATTTCTACTCGAGTAAACCGCTTCCTTTGGGCTGTGGGAATATCACTCTATAACGAAAAGAAGACTACAGATCACTCTGGGAGCCTGTATCTGTTTTAGTGTTATCGCAGACTTAAGTAAAAATTATAAGCTTTTAACATTCCTTAATTTCTAATCTAATGGATAACAACAAAAAAAGACCTAATAAAAATAAAATCAATAAAGAGATATACTTAATTATTTATGACTGAAAAAAGTAGACAATTTAATTCCTCAATATAAATACAAATATTTGAATATATTACAAAGGAAATACAAAGAATAGTGCAGATTTTGAAGAAAAACAAAAAAGCTGTTATCTCTATAGATTTAATACACTCACCTGGAAATGTTGTTCTCACAACAGTATTTTAAACTCATGTTCTATAACAAATGCTAGTTATTCAGAAAATAGTTACAAGTTAAGTTCCTAAAGGGGTTCATTTATCTCAAACTACCAATCTACATACACACTCAAAGCCAGCGAAAAGCATAAAAACGTGTTGGCTAGCTACCAAGGTACCCAACGCTAGGAGTCACTAAAGCACCAAAAGAAATATAACAAGATGGAGACAACTGTATTAACCAGAATTATTATTAGGGAGAATAAGGAATGTGAGCATGGTAAGACCCCAAAGGGGCATGCTCAAGTCAACTTCCTTCTACTGCTGATTTCTAAAGGCTCTTCTGGAGAGGAAGGTTGTGTTAGCTGTAGGGCTTTTGTTTTGCTGAGTGCAGTATGCACATTTTGAATCAAAGCTGAAAGGCATGGGACAGTAAGAAAGAAGCTGAGCTTAGCTTATCCCTCAGCAGTCTCCTTCTTTGTCCTCCTGCTGCAGAACTTAACCTCTCCTTTAAAAAAAAGTCAAACAACAAATGATCAAAGGATTTTGAGTCTGCAACGCAGCCATCCCACTACTTACTGTAATGTTCATAACAGCATCGTTGGTGGTAGTAAAAAGCTGAAAATAACCTAAATATTCATTTACAGGAAAACAGATACAGAAATTGTAGTATATTCATAATGGGATATTATAAAGCAGTGAACATGAATGAACTATACCACTATACTACAACTAGGGTAAATATAAAAAACATAATACTGAGAAAAAGAAGCAAGTCTCCAAGGCTAAATACATATAAAACACAAAAACAGTGAAAATTAACCATACCTTGTAAGGATACATACATGTGTGGTATGATAAAATTTTTTTTTTTCAAGTTAAGAAAATGATAAATACAGCATAGTAGTTTCCTCTAGAGGGAAGAGCATAGGGTATCTTCAATGTCTGATAATGTTCTAGTTCTTAGGTTAAATGGTAGGTTCATAATGTTAATTTATTATAATGTTAATTATAAGTTATTATTCATAACTTACATGTTACATATATTTTTTAATGTATCAAATATTACATAAAAACACAAATAAGAGATTGAAGGGGCACAAAATAATCATTCTGATCAGGACATCCATATATCTCAAGTTTGATACTTGACCGGCAAACACCTGTGACAGGAATGATAACCTAGCTACTGACAGAATAACTGGCATGCTAATAACATTGGCAAGAAGTTCATATTTATTCTTTTGTATTTATATGTTGACAACAATATGGGCTAATTGCCTAGTATTAAAGTTTCTAGACTTCATCTTTTTATGTTTAATACCTTTAAACTATTTTTATTCTTAAGGCTTTCATATATTTCTAAGTTAAAATTTGAAACAAAACAAAAAACTCCAAAATATCCCACCTGGTCCTTGAGCTTGAATAGGCAAACACAAGTCAGAGCACAAAGCCATGGAGGAAAAATGAGCACAGTGCGTGTAGCTAGAAAGCTTAGCATCTGGATACTATGTGGGAGCACGATCTATCCTATTCATGATCATAAACACGATTTTAACTTTTTCTTTTCATCTTTATAATGCTATACCCAAAGCTTAATTAACAAGATTTCCCCAAAATACCAAAATATGGTAAGTTAAGAAAACAAGTCCAAAATTGTAAACCTACATCATCATCATCTTTTGCTTTTTGCCTTGCATCTTCAGCCTCTGCACGAGCTCTATTGGGGGGTAAAAAACAAAACATGTTATTTGAGTTGACCTCACCTTTGTAAAGAATAAAGAACAGGTCAAAAATTTTAACTACCACTAAATGATTATTTTTCTTTTTCCAAACAGGGTATTTAGCTGCTTTCATTTAGGGGAACATTATCATAGCACTGTTCTCAGAAAACCAGGCATTAAAGAAAAGGAAAATAATGAATGTTTACAGTTTCCTGATTAGCAATATTTGAACAGCCCTTCTAACTTCTTTCACATCACGACATGCACAAAAAATTATAATATTCAATAAATGGAAGGGTCTGTTCAGAGCAGAGGCAATCAGCCAAGCAGTTAACCCTATCCCAGGCAGCTCTGGGGCCTTCGTGACGAGAGCGCTAAAGGTAGCAGTCTGGGGGTTACACCTATAACCTTGGTGGCACACTGGCAAAGCTTGTTTGGTTTAGAACAATATAGTGAAAACTTACTTCCTAAGCTCTTCCTCCAATTCTCTGTTCTTCTCCTCTAGCTTCAGCTTGGCTTGTTTCACAGCCTCCAACTCCCCTTGCAGCACGTCTTTCTCACAGGTAAGTTCATCCACTTTTGCTATCAAATCATTCTTCACTACATTCAACGCATTTCTAAGAAACACATATTTCAAGAGCACCATTACAAGTAAATATTCTTTCTATCTCACAGCTTATTTCTCTTGTAGACTAAAGTAACTACAATCATAAAGCTAAATAATGATTGAAACCTTCAAAGGTATTCTACCTGATGTTGTCTGTAGATAAAGGTTTAAAAAAAAAACCCACAAAGCAATGGTCTGTTTTCTTATCAGACAAAGAATAAACGGAGGAACTTCCCTGGTGGTCCAGTGCCTAAGACTCCATGCTCCCAATGCAGGGGGCCCGGATTAGGTCCCTGGTCAGAGAAGTAGATCCCACATGCTGCAGCTAAGAGTCCACATGCTGCAACTAAAGATCCCGCATGCTGCAATGAAGGTCATGCGTGCCACAACTAAGACCCAGCGCAGACAAATAAATAAATATTTTTTTTTAAAAAGAAGAATAGGGGCTTCCCTGGTGGCGCAGTGGTTGAGAGTCCGCCTGCCGATGCAGGGGACACCGGTTCGTGCCCCGGTCCGGGAAGATCCCACATGCCGCGCAGCGGCTGGGCCCGTGGGAGCAAGGCAGACCACTAAATTATTAAAAAGTCAGAATTAAATAAAATTAAACTTTTAACAAATAGCATCCAGGACTTCCCTGGTGGTGCAGTGGTTACGAATCCACCTACCAATGCAGGGGACATGGGTTTGATCCCTGGTCCGGGAAGATCCCACATGCTGTGAAGCAACTAAAGCCCGTGCGCCACAACTACTGAAGTCTGTGTGCCCCAGAGCCTGCATGCCGCAACTTCTGAGCCCACGCGCCTCAACTACTGAAGCCGGAATGCTCTAGGGCCCGTGTGCTGCAACTACTGAAGCCTGTGCGCCTAGAGCCCATGCTCCGCAACAAGAGAAGCCACCCCAATGAGAAGCCTGCACACCGCAACGAAGAGCAGCCCCCGCTCGCTGCAACTAGAGAAAACCCGCACACAGCAACAAAGACCCAACGCAGCCGAAAATAAATAAAATAAAGTGGTTAATTAAACAAACAAAAAAGCAAATAGCATCCATAAGGGTACCATCCTTAGTAAGTTCTGAAAAGATATTATCTAATCAACAAAGTAAAATTAATCCTTGAATTTACCTTTAATAATTAATAAGAAAGTCTAACCTTGAAAAAAATGAAAAAAAAAAATCTAAGATCTAGCTCCTTTTGTGTATCGTGGACATAGGACGTCATTAGAGCTACGTTCTGTTTTGGATATACACAGATGTTCCAAAGTTGCTCTGACACAGCAAATTTACAAAGGGGCCTGATCTGCTTTTCCACGTAACTCAGGACCCACTGCACTAAACAAAACTCCAATGTGTTTGAGGGCCTAAGTAAGACTCCACAAATTGCTACTATGGAGGAGAGTTCTGAAGAGGTGGGCCGCATATAGATAAAAACACTTATGCAGAAATAAAAGAAGCCCCAAGAGGAGAGAGAAGAAAATAGATATCCCAGGGGAGGGAGCAAAAACCACATAGGACACATCCAGAAGATTAAGAGAAAGGCGTGGATACTTGCAGGGTAGAAAGGAGATCAAAATCTGTTTCTGAAAAGAACAGAGTAATGAAACATACCATCAGTGAAATTAGGTCCCATTAACTATTTGCTTGTGTACGTGTGTATGCACAAGCCCACACACAGAGAAGGGGAAGGACGTGGGGTAGTGAGACCGCATTCGTGCTATGTTAAATTAAAGATGTGCCATTGAATCGGATGAGAAGAAAATTCAGTATCTTTTGTTCCCTGTTAAAATTTTGCATATACTTACTTGGTTTCCAACAGTTGTGTATTTTCCAGTATAAGATTCTCAACTTCACGACCCATTCCTATCAAAGAAAAAAGATAAAAACTTTGAAAATAAATTTATTAAAATTATATAAACTTATAATAAGCTATAGTCTCAAATTTTATTTTATAAATTTTATCTGTCCTTTAGTAATCTCATTTTGTCTATAATTTCATTTTATGTATCTACTTGTATGGATTATAAAATTATAAATAATTATCTCCCACAAAACAAAGCTAAAGGTTTTCTTAGTCTGTATTTTGCTTCTCATAGATAATATTTCAAAAGAATGAAGACTTTTCTGCCAAATATTCTAAAAAGTAGCAGTATTTAGGGGGAAAAGAGAGTAGCATTAATATGGATCAGAAATCATTTCTAAATCACACCTGTTATTGCAGGCTTTTGCCTAAAAGTTAGGTCTTATTAATAGAGAACAGGAAGAAACAAGAAAGACCCCAAGGCAGATGAAACCTTACCAAAGAAATTATGGTCTTAAAGCCCATGCATTCCATGTAAAGCAAAAACAAAGAACAAGAAATGTTTTATGTAAGAAACAGAATGAAAAAAGATCATTAATCTGTAGTTTTAGGCATGATATGAAAAACATCTGAAATCACAATGTCATGATTTAATGCATAATGATGTGCAAAAGACAGAAATCAAGGTGATTTCCTCCATTCATAAGGATGTTCTGATATGTTACCAATTCTTTTGCAAAATAAAATTGAATATAATTAGAGTGAAAATCCCAGATCAATAATATAAAGATTTCTTCCAAGTGCCACCTCTGAAATGATAATGCTTAGTGGTCAATTTATACAATCATGCTTAATAATTTAATGAGTACTGTAAGGTAGGCGGTAGAGCATTCAATGCAAGATCCAATGTAGTGATCTTTAGGGAGAAGAAAGCTATTTAGTTTGCTACTCACAAGAAACTGAAGAAATCGAACAACACATTAGGGAATATACCTCAGAAAGTTACAACAGCGCAAAGCAAGCACAACAAAAAACCCATCACTCCACTAATATTGGTAAATCACATACAATGGAAGTAATATTCATAACCCACCTAAAAAAGGAAGTAAATATCTCTAATGAAAACAATGTAAGTTAAAGGAGTTAACATGTCTCTTTATTTTAAAAAAAAGAGGTAACATTTCAAATAACTTGAAGATAATTTAAAACGCAACTAATCTAGGAATGCTAAAAGTTCAATGCTCACATATGGACTCATATTTTGTCTGTATTATAATTACCTCAAATATTCTTAAAGAAGATGGTACTTCTGCCATGAAGAATAAATATCAGAAACAGTAGCTTATTTAATCATCTACATATTTCCAAAAGCTGAAAATAAAGACAAACTAAAAGTTTCCAAATTCCAATTTAAAAATGAATTTTGACAAGATATGTTGAAATATTTGCTTTAAACACTAATGTTAACTTTTCAATAAAGCTATAGAGTCAAAAGAAATATGGTTAAGGTTGGGTGAAAAAAGTTTATATAATGACTATGTTTGCTAAACTCTCAAGCACATAGGGAGATAAGCATAAAAGCTGAAAATATATGCAGGGGGAAAAATAGTTGAGCAGAAAAAAAAAAAGAGAAAGCATTAAATGAGAACAGCAGCCAAGACCACCTAGCTTAAAAAGCAGTAATATTAAAGAATTTAAAAGCATACACACCAGAATATTCCCCTGGGTAAGCAGCCCAAGAGAAAAAACGAACGAGAATCTCAATTAGATTGTTTTCAGAAAGCAAGATCTACACTCACTTATTTCAAAATGAGAGAGAGGAGCCAATAAAATTGAAAAGATGTAGAGAAACCAAACACAATAAAGTATAAATATTATAAATAGGAAAAATTTTTGAAATATGTACTCTATGGAAATCATATCCTATAATGTAGTTTCTAGAGTTTACACCTTCCCAATGAAGAGTTCTCCTAAAATCTAGTGTATAAATTTAATATATAACCAATAGGATCATCCAAAATTTTCACTTTGAAATGTATCAATAAAAACTAATAACTATAAGAAAAACGTAACTTGAAGTGGCCCCATTTCTATTCATGACTTCAACTAAGCATAAACTTAGGTCTGACGTATTTGGAAACCTTACCTATTAAAACAGGCAAAAAAACTGCCTGACGGTTTTAAAAATAGACATCTCATTTGGATTTTAGCACTGATTCTCAAGCTCAGTCCATAGATGGGCTCTGGATTATGTCACTTCCTTGAGAAAGTATGCACAATTTTATCTATTTCTGTATGTGCATTTTTCCAAAAGTACACTACTCTCTTACAAATTCTCCTGTAAAAGAGTTTTAATTCCAACAGGTAAAGAAGCATAGGTTTAGAGGTGAAACAAAACTGTTAAAACTATTTAACAATCCATTCACTTAGCTGCTGTGCTATGTCCCAAAGACTCAACAGTGAGCAAAAGATATAGTTGTCTTTGCCACATTGAGCTTATCGTCTAGCCAGGGAGACAGGCACACTAAAAAACCACAATAAAGTATTATGAAGAGTTGCATGATAAACTGCAGTCCTATGGGAATATGTTTCCAGACAACTGAGCTTTAACTAGGGGATCAAGGCAGAACTCCTGGAGGAGGATATTCCATTTTATCAGAGGCATGAAGGAGATACAGAGACAGATACATAGATTTTCTTTTTTAAGAAAGGATGCAAACAATCCTTCATGACTGGTTTTGAGGGAAGTGTGAGAGATTTAGGATGGAGAACTGAGTTGATGGTGAGGTTATTCACTGAGTTAGTATATGCTGGTATAAGAACAGCCTTTGGGGACAGGACAATAAAGAAAGATGTTGATGAGCTGAGCTTTAGGCATATCAACTATAAAGTTCTACAAATCATCTTAAAGATGTCTAATGGGCTGTTTGGAAGTAATAGTCTGGGGCTGTAGAAAAGAATCTTGGACGGAGAGAAAGACTTGGGAGCAATTAGCCATGAAAGCCAAGAAACAAGAGCAAATCAGACCTCCCAAACATGGAAGCAAGACTGGGCCAGGAACATCTGAAGAATGGGCAGAGAAAGAGGGTCCTGCAAAGAAGACCGAAAAGAAATAGTCAGAGGCAGGAACGAATGCAGGGAAGTCTGATACCACAGAAACCCAGCAAAGACCGTTTTAAAGACAAATGCTATTTGAGAAGTCATGTGAAATAACTTAGAAGGAACAGCTGGATATAGCAAACAGGAAGTTGTTTCAGGGAAGGTTAGTGTGGGGCAGAATGCCAGATTGTAGTCAGATGAGGTGCAAGTGGGACTGGGGAAATCCTCCCAGTTAAAAGTAGCCATGCTTTCAAGAAGTCTGTTTTGTCCACTGGTGTATCACAAGCATCTAGAATAGTGCCAGGCTCATAACAGACGCCTACCTCACCGATATTTCTGCAAAAAAGCACGCCTGGAAATGGGAGAAGAGTAAGTGATAGGGTGGAAAGGTACTAAAGATAGGGAGTCAGAGGAGGGCAGTAGTTTTACTTTAAAATGGAGAAGACCTGAACATGTTTAAATGATAACAGGAAGAAGTTAGTAAAAATAGTGAAGTTGAAAAAATAGAATTTAATCAAGAGAATGAAAATCTCAAGAGTAGGATGTATGAATGTACGATTTCCAAGTTCTAGAATGTGGCCATGGAGGGTAAGTGACTAAAGTGAATAGAGAAAAGGATCATTGGAAATAAAGTCAAGGGATGAGACATCAATCAAGATAAAGGACGAACTGTGGGGGATTATCTCTTTTAAATTACTAAAATCTGAAGAAAGTAATCTAAATACTGACTACATGAATAATGATTTCAAAAACAAGGGAAGAGTTTTACAACAACACAGCAATTAGAAAAATGCATACTGAGTTACGGAAATGGACTATGTACTTATTTATCAACCAACGTTCATTTAAGGGACCTTGTGAGAAACGATTTTACTAGTTTAACTACGTTCCATTTAGTGGGTATTACACTACAATTACTATCACTGAACTGACCAGAAGAGAAGCCAAGGAAAAACTATGTGCCTTGGAGATGTCATTTAACATCTCTGACCAAAAGTATTCATGTAGGCTTAAGTCACCACACTTAAGGTGATATAGTAAAACTCCCAATCTGGAACATTCTAAAGATAAATATATCAATATCTGCAAAAGGGAAAAGACAGTAGTTTACAGTCTATTTTTTTTTCAAAGTGGAAAGGAAATCAGAATTTTGCTTTTAACCTATTTATTATGCTTCATTTTCTGACTTAAAGAATGGAAGCTTTCGGAAAACACTTGATTTAAAAGACCACAATTATTTCTAAGTACTATGTGGCTTCTTAAGTCCACAGGGAAGAAAGTTTGGGGCCAATAACCTCAATAATGATATTACTCAATACTGGATTATGAGGAAGCAGAGAGTGTACAAAGAACATTTAAAAAGTACTTCATTCTGGTTAAATACAAAGGGGAAGCAAGAAGGAATTTTTTTTTTAGATGATGTATATTGATTCTGGTGGTGGTTATACAACTCTATGCATTTGTTAAAACAAAAAATTGAACCTCACTGTATATAAATCTGAATATAAGTTTAAACATTAAAAAATTCTTCTTTCTAACATTTTTTTGCATCTGCCCCTCAATTTTTGCCAGGGAATCAGTTTCTTAAACCAATCAAATCTTAAAAGGAACTTTTCATGCATAATTTAACCTTAACAAAGAGTATAAATTTAAATGTAAAAATGGAGTGCTCCTTAAGAATTAATCTTTTAGCCTTTCTTGAGAAATACAAGCTCATTCAATTGCATCCAACGTTTTACTAAGACTTTAAATGGTGGGAGTCTATGTCTAACTCAGTTTTATTTACGTACTTTCAATCTCTCTTACTTTACATAAGACTGTGAGCTCTGTTTAGACAGAACTTGTATTTCCTTCAAAAAATACTTGTCGAGGACATAACTAGTAACCAATAAATTTAACATAAATGAATGCAAGTAACACCTCTCTAGGTTCACAAGAACTGACAAACAGCACCTTGTGAGAACAGTGTAATCTGTACTGAATTTACACTAAGGGATACAAAAAATGTTTGGAGACCAGAATCCATCCCAAAGGCATAGATTTTTTTTTAATACTATAACATTTTCCATTTCTGTAAGGTCTTAAGTTATAAGAAAGGCACACCAAAGCTAACTGACATGTCATGTAAGGTTTTCTTTTGGCCGCGCCTCATGGCTTGAGGGATCTTAGTTCCCCGACTAGGGATTGAACCTGTGCCCCTGCAGTGGAAGCACAGAGTCTTAATCGCTGGACATCCAGGGAAGTCCCATTCATGTAATTATTGTTGAAAGGAACTTTAGAGATCACCTAGAGCAGAGCAAACTTTTTCTGTAGAGGGCCAGATGGTAAATATTTTAGGCTTTGTAAAGCACATAATCTGTTACAGACAACTTAACTCTGCTGTTGTGGGGTAAAAGAAACTATAAACAATCCGTGAAAAACGAGTGTGGCTGTGTGAACTCTACTCGTACACATCGGAGGTGAGCTGGATTTGGTCCCTGAGCCGCAGCCTGTCCAACGCTTGAACTCTTTCTTTTTATGCACAAAGAAACTAATGCCCAGAGAGGTTAAGCTATTTGGCAAAGGCGACCAGATAAATAGTAGAAGAGCCAAATGCATTATCCTTTTCAAACCAGATATTCTTCAACAATACAAACTCTAAAATGATTACATTTCCCAAAGAGCTAAAACGGAATACTCTGTGAGATCTCAGAAAAATCAAGTGTTATAATTTCTTATTTAATTAAGGTCAACAGGATTTAATGAACGCTATTTAAGACAGGAATTAACTATCCAGCAATCCATAAATCTATACATCTATACATATACCCCATATATACATGTATCACTGTGCTTCTTCTATGTAATACTGTTCTCAGAATATAGCAGGAGTTCAATAAATTGTGTGACGTGAATTCAAAATACAAACTAAAATGTAATTCAATTCTAGGCACATCCATAAGTGAAGATATTCTCATTTAAAACTTCCATTATCTCAAAGAATACATTCTTATTAATTATGTAAAAGTGCAATAACTCTGCCCCACTGGACAGTTAGAGACATTTTAAAGAAATTTTCAATTAAGTCATTTTAAAAATCTATTTTTAAAACAGTATGATACTACTTCAGATAAACTATCATACCTAGTAAATCTGCTCCTTCATCCACATCTCCAATTAGACCTGAACCAGCTGACGATAGTTCTTCAAAGAGAGACTCTGTATTGCGATCAAAAGCTTTGTTCTCTATGCCTTTGGTGGGAGTGCTAGGCAGAAAAAAACAAAACCAAATCAACAAATATGTCAAAGATGTTTTCAACAGTGCAAAATGAATACAAAAGGCTAAGTTACATAGGAATTTTTAACCTGTAATTTACATTTAATATAAAATATAACTTAAAAGGATTTCTCAAGGGTGTCATAAGAGATTCCCATTAAACTCCACAGCGAGAACTGTTGATGAATATATAGAATGTTTTTGCAGGGAGATCCTAGCAAACACAAACAGTAAATGGCAGCTGAAAGAGAGCACTACTCTGCCTTGTTCAGGCACTGGTCTAAGTCCTTTCACGGACTACCTTATTAAAACCTTCACACCTACTCTACAAAAGATCTGCTGCTATTATCCCAACTTTACAGAAGAGGAAACTAAAGAGGTTATGGAATTTGCCAAGATCGTCCAGCAAATGAGTCAAAGAGGCAGAACTCAAACCCAGGCAGCCAGGCTTCAGAATCCATGATCTTAACTACCATGGTCCACGTTGTCTGGGTATAAACTGGCATGGCCATTTTATTTTTCTTTTAAGAGCAACTTGGCAATATCAAAATTTTAAATGTAAATACCCACTGACCCAAGAACTTGATGTTAAAAAAATTCCTACAGGGAATTCCCTGGCAGTCCAGTGGTTAGGACTTGGTGCTTTCACTGCAGTGGCTGGGGTTCAGTCCCTGGTTGGGGAACTAAGATCCCGCAAGCTGTGCAGCGTGGCCACAAATAAAAAAAAAAAATCCTACAAAGCCCCTGTCACAAGAAGGCAATTATGTACGTAAAAGGATGGTCAGAGCAGCAAAAAGTTGAAACAACCCAAGTGATCATTAACAGGGCACAGATGAAATAAGTTATGGATATACCTAAAAGTTTCAACTTTTAACTTTAAAAACATTTAAAATACAGCTTTAGAGCTTCCCTGGTGGCGCAGGGGTTGAGAGTCCGCCTGCCGATGCAGGGGACGTGGGTTCGTGCTCCGGTCCGGGAGGATCCCACGTGCCGCGGAGCGGCTGGGCCCGTGAGCCATGGCCGCTGAGCCTGCGCGTCCGGAGCCTGTGCTCCGCAACAGGAGAGGCCACAACGGTGAGAGGCCCGCGTACCGCAAAAAAAAAAAAAAAAAAAAAAAAAAAAAATACAGCTTTAGAAATGAAAGAAACCCATTATATAAAGGTGCTTTTTATAAAGCAAGTTGCAATACAGTATGTATAATATAAGCCCTTTTTGCAGGGGTATGGAGGAGAATGGGGAAATGTACGTGTTTGTGCATTAGTGTTACATTAATAGAAAAAAGTCTGCACAGGATTTCCAGTTAAATACGATGGACACAGTCATTTATCACCCAATAATTCAGAAACTCAACTGAAATGACAGTAAAGGAATTTAAAAAGTATACACCCACAAGGACATAGGGAACAGAAAAAGAAACTACAGCAGATGAAATGTGAACAAAATTATATAAGATAGAAAACAGATGGGCACACAGTAGAAATTGATTTAACAGACCAGACAAAGCTTCAACTTAAGCCATTAGTGTTTAGGAAGGAAGTCAGCATGCTGCCAGAACCCCTGAAAGGCTCAGGAATTGAAGGAACCAGCAATCTGCAGAGAGAAGCATGCAAGAGGGAACATAAGATAGAGGGATGTGATGAAAGACAGCACAAGAAGCTATATGAGACCTAAATCCAACCCTCCAGGACAGTGAGACCTCCCTTCTCCTGGCATTGCTCCCTGAACAATGGAAGCCAAGGTTAAATGTTATAGGCAGAAAACTGGAGAATCCATGTCATTTACTTAAGTATGAGCAAAACAGCCACAGAGAACCAGACGATCAAAGAAAGCCTCTATCATAAAATTGAGTCCAAAACACTCAGAGTAAAAGGAGACAGTGAATGCAGACAACAGCAAAAACTTAAAAAAAAAAAAATTTATTTTATTTTCATAATAAAGTTACATCTGTAAGAGAACTGTAGGGTGTTATAAAAAGTAACTATCCATGAAAAACAAAAAAACTTTTAGAAAAAAAATTGACGAGGGTTGAAAGAGAAAGTTGAAGAAATCATCCAGAAATTATAACAAAAATAGAAGAGACAGAAAAGAGGGGAAAAAGGGAATTGTGAGGGTCAGTCCAGAATGTTCAATATCTACCTATTAAGTGTTCCAGAAAAAGAGAAGAAAAGACAACAAAAAGGAGAAATATGAGAAAATTTCTCAACGGGGAAATATGAACTTCCAGATGAAAGGACTACTGCAGATACAAAAGAAGATGCCTACATTGAACACATCATCATGAATTTTTAAAAAGGAAAAAACAAACAAAACGACAACAAACAGGGATAAAGATCCTAAAAGCTTACAGAGAATATATTAAAAAAGCAAGAATCCAAATGGCAACACTCCACTAAACATGACAATGAATTAATGTCCTCACAATTCTGAATAAAAACTTCTGAAGATTTCCCAACCTGGAATTCTATATCCAGCCAAACTATCATTCCTTTAAATGACGTTTATCACATTCAAGTTCTCAAAAAACTTACTTCCAAAACAGCCTTTGCCAGGAAAGCTAGTAAGAATATTTCTGTCAAAACAAAGGCATAAATCAAGAAGCTAGATGTCATGGTATCCAGGAAATAGAAGATGGAACAAAGGAGAGAAGTGAAAAGAATCCCCAGCATGAAAATGAGGGCAAATTCCAGGACCAGAGCAAATACAAAAATGTCTACATTGGAGAACGGTAACAGAAGGTTCGAGGAAACTGGTTTTATTTATTTTTGGCCATTTTGAGAATGTTTACATTTATGATTCTGCAGGGTATCTGTTAGTGAATTAGTGATAGGTATGTAGAAACCTAAGCAAAAGAAACAAACAGAACAAAACCAAAAAACCCCGAGGCTTTACTAAATTAAAGAAAAACGAAGTTGTAAAAGAAAGGAAATGTAATCATAGTATATTCTGTGGCTAGGCTGTTATTAGTATTTATATAATCGTAATGATATAAACAACGAACGTTAATTTAACAGAAACTGAGATATAATTATATTGGGAGGATGAAAGGAAAGATGATGGTTTAAAGAGCTATGCCCTATAAAGTCAATAGCTAATATTGCAGCCTTTTTTAAACCACGACTCCTCATTTGATCCACAGAATACAGAAAATGATTTGAGTGACTATTTGCTCAATTCTCCCAAAGAAAGTATATAGCTAGTACTGTTCTAGATGCACAGGAGTATAAATATTTATTTATTTTTTGGCTGCAGCGGGTCTTAGTTACGGCGCACGGGATCTTTCGTTGCGGTACATGGGCTTCTCTCTAGCTGCGGTGTGCAGGCTCAGTAGTTGCAGTGTGCACAGGCTCCAGAGCGTGTGGGCTCTGTAGTTGCAGCACACAGGCTCTCTAGTTGTGGCACATGGGCCCAGCCGCCCCGCAGCTTGTGGGATCCTAGTTCCCTGACCAGGGATTGAACCGGCATGCCCTGCATTGCAAGGCAGATTCTCAATCACTGGACCACCGGGGAAGTCCCTGCACAGGAGTATAGCTAATTCATTATATACAAGGGGTGCCTTAGGGCATTAGGACTTGATTTTCTCACTGAACCCCAACTGAGAAAGAGAGAGACCAAGGAAGAACAGCATAGGATGTGATTTAGATACCTGAAGATAAATACCCAAAGAGACCTGAGAAGTGATAGAGACTTCCTCTTGGGAGTGGGAATGAGGGGTCAGTAGGGGTAAGGGCCTACTACTGCCCTTCATATTTTGTATTATGATTTGACCTTAATACTGCCATACATGCTTTAGTCTAATAAAAATGTTTTTGATTTTCAAAAACAGGTTCAGAATGACAAGAGCGCACAACTGTTAGTAAGTAGCTGCATCTCTTAGGTTTAGGAGAGGATGAATAAGAAGCAAATTTCACTTTTTACACTCTGCATTGTTTAATTTCTTAAATAAACAATAAAGAAAAAAATCTTTCAATAGAGCACAGCCTTTGAAATCAGAGTCCTAGATTGAATCCCAGCTCCACCTCTTGCCAGCTTGGTAACCTTGGACAAGTTACTGTACAACTCTGAGCTTCCTTATCTGTAAAATGGGGGTGAAGACATCAACCTCATAAGGTTATAATTAAGATTAAATGATATAAAACAATAATGAAGGTAACAATAATGTTAACTAACATTTATTGAACTGGACACTTTGCCAATGATTTAACATATATCGATTAATTTACTCCTTACAGCCATCTGAAGTATTATCATAATTCCCTTTTATGGATGAGGAAACTTACCTCAGATTCAAATCCAAGTCAGGATTTGAATGCATGTAGTCTTATTCTAGGCTCATGCTTTTTAACCGCTACTGCATATAATGTCTAGCAGTGATCAAAAAAATGGCACATATTTTTATGGTCATTGTTAATTAATTAAAAAATAAAATTTATGGAAGAAATTAAAAGGCAGCAGCTCCTGTGTGACATTCTTGAACATCAGTATATTTCAGATGATCTTCATTAAGATGATACATACCATTCTCTTCTAACCTCTAAATAGCCTCCCCATGTAAAATGATACTAAAATGAGACTAATTTCTTCTAGTAATGAGATCATTACAGTTTTGAAGGGAATACATTGTCTTCTTCCTGATTGGGGGAAGGAATAAAGTTTCTTCAAGTTATATTCTCCCCACTTTTGCTGTTATGTTTTTCCCAGTTCCACAAAGTAGGGAATACTCCTTGGCTGTCTTTTTTCCCCATCCGTCCACATGCTCCTAGTCCCTGATGCTGCAAAGGTAACACTTCACAGAAGATTTAAACTATGTACAATATCCAGCTTCAAAAAAGAGAAAACTGAAATATAACATCAACATTTCTTCAGCAAAACATTTGAATGCATTTTATCTGGTCAGAGACCAGGGGACAACAGTGTGCTTTGGGAGAGGAGAAAGGGAAGGATAAGATGTCCTAATCGGGCTTTTACAGTACCTTGAGCCTTTATATCCACTGAGATCTTTGTCCATATCCAACTCAGGAGTGGATTCAATGATTGCCTGAACTTCTGACTTCTCTTCATTTTCAGCAGAGTCTTAGGAAAGAACAAGATAACAAAAACAATGCATATAACACATACTGCCCGTTATGAAAATTGCTTCTATGGTTGTAAATACATCATTTGATCATAAAAAATTTTCAAGAGTTGATTCTAGGAAACACAAGGTTAGACAGACAATATGTCATATATTCAATTAACAGTAAATATGAGCAACTAAAAAATAACCAAAGGAAGTTTTCATTTGTGTTTCTCTGGACACAGTGCAGTGTACACCAGGCCAGAACTCACTGTTTTCCTTGTATTTAAGGGGTGAAATACAGAGAAATTAAAGACAAAGACTAATGACCTAAGGTAGGGAACAGAAAAAGAATGTCCTCCTGCCTTTCAGGCTCTCAACCCCTCAGCCACTGCCCCACCAATTTTCTCTCTAAAACTTTATGTAATCATCACATCTTAAAGCTTATTTACAATTGAATACAGTTTTATAAATCTATGGCAGTAACACCCCAAAGATGTCATATCCACATCTGGATTTATTGAATACTTTGTCAGTATGTAAATAAGTAGGGTCACTTACCTGTTGATACATTTCTAGTTTCTTGGACTACCTGTACTTCAATATGCTTGCTTCTCTCTGACTTATCTGGTGTATCTGCAACCTTCCCAAATCCTTCATTCTCTTCATGTAAGGGAGTATCACTAGGAATTGCTGCCACATCTGAAGCAGTTGTTGATGCTGGAGTGGTAGCTTTAGATCCTCCCTGGCTGACATCAGAAAGTTCATCCTACGAATAAATATAATTAGGGAAAACATTCTGACAAGTAATTTATTTAAAACTATCTTTTAAATGGGTTAAGAAACTTGAAAGAAAATTCTATTAAAAAACAGTAAGTCACTGATTACCAAAGGAAATCAATAAATAATCTCTGCAGATTATTTTCAAGTAATTAGGAAATATTTAAGCAATCATGTTTTTCCAGACATACATGAGATTCTTCTAAATAGAAGACCTGAAGATAAAAGTAGAGTGGCAGTATTAGCAATAAAATCATACATTACTGTCATCATCAGAGTCTGTAATGGCAGTCCTAATTTGTAAAATCATTTGATAATAAAGACTTGTTTCCAAACACTTAGAGCATGTACTGTGTGGTAGCTACTCTAAAACAGCAATGGAATAACAAGATTCTTAATCTCAGGATACAGTTTTGTAAACGGTGTTCTTAAAACATCCTGTATCCAGGGAATTCCCTGGTGGTCTAGTGGTTAGGTCTCCGTGCTTTTACTGCCAGTGGCCCGGGTTCAATCCCTGGTTGGGGAACTAAGATCCTGCAAGCTGCAAGGCGTCACCAAAAAGAGAAAACAAATCCTGCATCCAGATCACTTGAAGTGTTTGTAAAAAAAGGGACAGATCCTAAGTCCAAGCCCAGACTTTAGGCAGTGGCATCAGGTAATCTGCATGTTTAACAAGCAATCCAGGTCATTTATATATTATCATTAAAATTTCACAACTACTTCTAAGATCCACAGATAGGCTTCAAGAAGTACATGCCCAGACTGAAAATTTATGCAAACATTTATGTACAATGAATTTTCTAGGAAAAGAATCTACAACTTTTATCAGATTTTCAATGGGGTTTGTGACTCCAAAATAATCAAAAACAGCTGTCCACTAGCTACCAATGACGAGGCAGTTCTTTACAGCAAAGTACCCAGTCTTAGAGAGAATGGGACAAAATGTTTAGTACTAGTAATCATGATGATGATGATTAGGGTGAATTTAGGGAATTTACCAAATGTATAATTTTGGATAAGTTATGTATTCTTCCTATAGCTATGTTTTCTCATCTGTAATATAGAGATAATGGTACCTAATTCATTGGATTATTCTAAATTTTTCTGTATAAAGACTTAGCGGTGTATTCACACATACCAAGTGTTTAAAATGTTGGCTATTTATTACAATTTATAACAATACATTATGCACAACTTTGAAAATTTGGCAATACATGCTTTTGGCCTAAGGAGAAAAAAAGAATATATAAATATATTAAATTGTGCTATGGTGGGGGATGATTATTAGGGATTTTTATTTCCCTCTTTCTTAACTTTTAAAGAACATGGTTTAAAATACATTATAGCTAAATCAACTATGGTTCAATAAAAATAAAATAAATTATAGCTATACAAATAATGGAATAGAATCCAAGCAATTAAAAATAACTAACACTATACCAATCTTCCACTGTCTGAGAGATTTAGGTTATTTTAAGTGCTGAAAAGTAAGAGGGTGTTCAAGGTTAAGACTCTCTTCAAGTATAAGAAAACATTTTTTGACATATAGTCAACTTACACATGCTATGATGGACAGCAACTACAATGAAAGTAATCACACTCGGAGAACTTAACCATCACCAAACCTCTTAGCTTTACAACATTAAAATGTTTCATCTCCATTTTCTTCTCTTAATATTTTAATTTACTATAATGCATTTTGATGTATGGCTGAACTAATATAAATCAATTACCAGATGAGAACAAAGGGCATGCAAAAGAAAATATATTCTCTATGGCAAACCGAGAGCTCTTTATCCCTTCAATACTCCTCCCACCCACACTCTTCATCCCTATCCCAGGCTTTTGGAGGTTATTCCCCCCTTATTTTTGTTTTTAATAATGAGAAATCTATGAAGTCAGACTGTGACCTAGCATGTTGTACTCACTAAGAGTTTTGAGTATCTTAGCTCTTCTGGTGGGTTTAAGCTCTAACACGTGGATAAAACCCAAATATTTGCTGAAGACCGTCATGCTAGTACATTTTTGCTAGTCTCATTTTCTGACAGTTTATATTGTACTTGGACTTTTATAATAGTTGGTCAGCTACTGATTACTTATTGCTCATCAACATTTTAAGAAACATATATATCCATGACAGATGATCCATTTAGCAAAAACAAATCTCATCTGAGATTCAGAATCTATCAAAAGAAAAATAAAGTGGCATATCCATATTAGCATACAATACTTACTTGAAGTGAATTTTCAATGACATAGGAAAATATTATGTTAAATTGGAAAATATATATACTTTTAAGGAAATAATCAGAGATGGACAGAGGATGTTATTTATAACAGCAGAGAACTGAAAACAACTTAAATGCTCCAAAATAGGAAATTAAGAAAATTATAGAACATCCATACAACAGAATACTATGCAGCAATTTGAAAAACTGTGTTGTTCAAGAATACCTACTGAGATGGAAAATATTCACAATATTCTGTGAAGAGACTGGGGACTAAAACAGTTCTGTATAGTATAATCAACTAAGAATGGCTAGAAAGAGCTATGTCAGGACACTCATGACAATTCTAAAAGTGGCTGCCACTGGGTAGTTTGATAATGAGTGACTTTTGCTTTTACTATGCTCTTGTTAGCACTTCTAAATATATATATTTTTAAGTAAAAGAAAATTATAAAAGTCAGAATATAAATCTATATATGAAGTATGGTCTCAAAAACAATTTCTACTTATTTGTTTGTATGGCTGCGTTGGGTCTTCATCACTTTATTTATTTATTTATTTATGGTTTCTCTTGTTGTGGAGCACGGGTTCTAGGCACGTGGGCTTCAGTAGTTGCAGCACTCGGGCTCAGCAGTTGTGGCGCACAGGCTTAGTTACTCCACAGCATGTGGGATCTTCCCAGACCAGGGCTCGAACCCGTGTCCCCTGCATTGGCAGGTGGATTCTTAACCACCGTGCCACCAGGGTAGTCCCTCAAAAACAATCTCTTTAGGTATATAAAGAGACTAGAGATAGTAAGTTTTACTATAACTAGATGAAATTCTCTTTTCAATTTGAAAGTTTTGAGAAAAGAAAATGATTTATACGATTTATGAGTTGGGACTATCCATTCATTATTGCCTTGTGTTTAAAATAACTTTGATTACAAATATTGCAATATTAACCATATGCTAATAAAATCAGCTTAATTACACAGCCAACTATTTTCTTTTGTGCATCTCAAATACAGGGCTGATATCCAATGGGAAGAAAGGCAAATCAAATACATTAATAGTTCAATCCTCTATCACCTCCTCCCCTGTAAAAATTAAAAGACAATATTATTTGACTATTTCCTGGAGCTGGAGACTGGCACCTAATACAAAAGTATCTGATAAAAATTTCATAAAGCTGGGCTTCCCTGGTGGCGCAGTGGTTGAGAGCCCGCCTGCTGATACAGGGGACACGGGTTCATGCCCCGGTCCGGGAAGATCCCACATACCGCAGAGCGGCTGGGCCCGTGAGCCATGGCCGCTGAGCCTGCGCGTCCGGAGCCTGTGCTCTGCAATGGGAGAGGCCACAACAGTGAGAGGCCCGCGTACCGAAAAAAAAAAAAAAATTCATCAAGTAAATTAGCTTGTTAGAAGTTGAGTCTGGAAAACTGACAATAATATTTCTGGAGCCAAAGAGGACTATAGTGAAAACAACTAGAAGTCACCCTGAGTACCACTCTCTTGGCCTTTGTTTTGATGTGTACTCTATTTAACAGAAAAAATAGAAGTGGCATTATTTTGGTTAATCTAACAGCCTGGCTAATTCACATTTATGTTATCATATACATGAATTCCCAAGCTTTAAAAGTTTAAAATATAAAGTACATTTAAAAATTAATATAAAGAGTCCAGGTTCTGATTAAGTTCTGATGGACAGCGCTTAAACCCATCAAAACTATGGATTCAGAAAGCCCTAGAGAATATCAAGTTCATCTACAATGAGAAAATTATATGCCTTTGAAGTTATTTGAAAAATAACTGGAGGTCGATCTTGACCTTGTTGTTTCCATTTATCTCTCAAATAAAAGTCAAGTAGAGAAATTATTTCCTCTTCCTTCATATCACCCTACCCCACAAAGTCTAGCTATTTTTACCTTAAAAAAAATTATGTAGTAATTTAAAAGTTCACAATATAAACAGCTTGGCAAGAGCCCTCTTCCCCAAAATCATTTGTGGATCTGGGAGTATGAAATAAAGTAACCAGGAGAGAGCTGAACCTAAAACAGGAAAAGGACTCTGACACTTCAGGGGATCTCAAGATTTAGGGCTACAAGGAAGTGGTAAATTAGGATCTGCTTAGAAGATGGTATTTTAAAATGCTATCCAAATAACATGAGATTATTGATCTGTAACTCACTTCCCTTTTATACTTTTACCACATAAAAATATTTTACACACATTAAAATAGCTCACAGTGTGGGCTGTACTTCTGACAGCTGGATCCCAGGGACAGACCATGAGAGCTGAAGAGGGAAAAGCTCTGAATTTTAGGGAATAGTTTTCAAAAGACGTATTTCTCCTTGGTCTCCCAGATAGTGGAGACATAAAGCTCCCAAGATTAGCAGGAAAGCCATGAGGTGGGAAGTCTCTGTCATGTGTTTGGCCAAGGGCACAATATTCTTATACTGTATCTCCTATGGAAGAAATTATGAAATTCTGTCACTAACTATGCCTCCAACTGAAGACAGAAGGAAAAAAGACAAACCTAAATATTAGCCGGCTAAAAGATAAAATGTATCACTTTTGGTCAACAATGAGTTCATATGATACCAGGTACAAAATGAGGGAAAATGTTTTACTAGGACCTAAATGGAAACTGGAAGCATTTACATAAATTATTCAACATAAAGTTATAGGGGAGCTGCATGCTGTAGTTTCGCATTCACTCTGTGACTTCTGGAGACTTCTAATTCCCATTTTATGCTGGTCATACGCCAGGTGTACTGTTTTGGCTAATAGTTTTGACTACAAATGCTGCTTTATTTATCTGAAGACCACTGGCCTATCAATTTCAACTGCCTGATGCCATTAAGATATCCTCTTCAATGACACAGGTGGGTGCCAAAAATGGAGACTCACCAGGTGGTCAAGTCTCTTTCTGATAAACGTTACTTGTTTTGTAACCCCATTCCCATTCCTTCAGTCTTGAAGAAACTCTTACATTGCAGGCTTTCATGTCACTGGAAAATGCCCACAAAAACGAGCAACCTGACGTGGGGTTCCAGTGTTATAACTATAAAGGAACGGCACTCTTGTGCAACAAAACAAAATAACAAGTGCTGGTGAGATGTGAAGAAATTAGGACACTTGTGTACTGTTGGTGGGGTTGTAAAATGCTGCAACTGCTCTGAAAACAGTATGGAGTTTCCTCATAAAATTAAAAATAGAACTACCACATGACCCAGCACTACCCGCTCTGGGTATAAAACCAAAAGATTTGAAAATAGGGATTCAAAGAGATATCTGTATACCCATGTTCACAGCAGCACTATTCATAGTAGCCAAGAGGTAGAAGCGACCCAAATGTCCATTGAGGGATGAAATGGATAAACAAAACGTGGTATATGTATACAATGGAATATTATTCAGCCTTAAAAAGGAAGGAAATCCTGTCACATGCTACAACATGGATGAACCTTGAGGACATTATGCTACGTCAAATAAGCCAGTCACAAAAGGACAACTACTACATGATTCCACTTATATGAGGTATCTAAAGTGGTCAAATTCATAGAAACACTAAGTAGAGTGCTAGCTGCCAGGGCTGAGGGCAGAGGGGAAGGGGAGTTGTTGTTTAATGGGTATAGAGCTTCAGACGTGCAAGACAAAAAAGTTCTAGAGCTCTGTTTCACAACAACGTGAATACTGCTAACACTACTGGACTGTATACTTAAACATGGTTAAGATAGTAAATTTTATGTTATACGTTTTTTTATCACACAAAAAAACAGAACAGGTGTCATTACTTTTAGCTTCACTTGAGATACCATAGTGAAAACAATCTGGTCTTTGTGCTATTTTCCTACTGGTTTTAGATTATCAGGCTGAAAGTCTATATAGGCCTTTACAAGATACTTTCAGATGTTCCATTCATCAAATGCCTCCCGTACCCAGTGCTGTACAGAATACATATGTCATGTGTTATCTGGCATTGCCCCATTACAATTTATGTTCAGAAAGACTATAAAGTAAGTTCACAAGTATAAAAATAAATTATCCCACTAAGGACAACTTAGAAATGTTCCAATACAGTGTTTTCCTAAGTAGCTGCCTGATTTCATCTGAAATAAGCTTTAAAAAGGGGGCAAGCAACTCTGCTACGTAAGTTTGTCTTTAGCTTCAAAGATTGTAAGCCTAATGTAAGTAAAAGACAAAATTATAGAGTAACTAGCCCAATGGATACCCACTATAACACTTATCACCTTATATTTAATTTCTATGTTTACATTTCTTTCTCCCCAAGTTAAGGTTGTGCCCAAAACAGTAGTTTTAACACTCTTTTGATTTACAACTCTACACCATAAGAGAATCACAAAATTCTGTGTATACAAGTATTTTATGGAGAGCTTCGTATCTTTGATTTGATTCCTAGAGGAAACACTGAGAAGCATAATTCTAGACACATTTAGGTGAAATAAGTCTGGATGTAAATAATACTGTAGGTTCAAAAAAATTTAGAGAGGCACGGATGACCTACCTCTGAAGGTATTTCTGAAAAAGACACTGTTCCACTGTCATGGACCTGCTGAAGGCCTTACCCTGGTTAACCCTGACCTAGTAGGTAGGAGAAAGTCTTATTTTGTCTTTATATCCCCAGGGTCTAGCATATCAAGCCTGACATGAAGTAGGCTCTCAAAAGATGTTTGCTGAATGAAGCTGAATGGTGCCCTGACTGGGGCTGAACAAATCTGTTTAAATAGGGAGGCAGTCCATGGTAAAATGACATACTAGGCTGTCTCCAGGATACATACAAGTTATGTACATTCTGCCCTGAGGAAGGTATTTGTGCAAAGCATACACGTTTTCTTACCTAGAGCTGGAAAAATAGAAATAGGCTGAATTTCCACAGGATTTACTTATTATTTTCTCCTTTATTTCAAAATGCTGACTTTAGAGAGGAGTAAATTACAGATTACAGTAAAGCCCTAGCAACCACTGTAGAAGAAACAATTTTCTTTTTTATTTCAGGGAATAACATCAGCAGTCTTCCAAACTGAGCACTTGATGTCTTGAAAATAGCAGCTGAGAAAGTACCCAAAAGTTAATCACTTTCATTTACTTTTTACAAAGCATTTTGGAACCCCATTCTCACCTCCTGTACTATAGCCTTCAGAGGTTCAGGACTACTGCTGACCTGAGAAGAGGGAAAGATTATAAAAGAGAAAAAAAAAAATCATGTATTTACTAGGTGTTAGCATATTTCTAAGTATCTTTGGCTTGTGCTACCTCTCAGAATAACAAGATCCATCTCTTTTATCTACTTTGTTAAAATGAGGGTTTGGGGGTTTTGTTTTGTTTTGACTTAAAATCACCTCCTTTAAGCCTCTTTTTTAAGCCATCTCACGACTCAAAAACCACCTCTTGGGTCTTGTCTTACCTTATACTTTGTCAATAAGCAGTTTATCACTTAACCCTTTTTTCTATTCACACAGCTGTGTGAAATCTTCCTGAAATTTATCCTAATCATCTTGAGTAATTAACATAATAAACATTCCAGTTTAGCATACTTGGAAACATTAACCACACTCTTCTTCCCTCCCGCCCCTCACTTCTGAAACTGTTAAGAGAACACTAACAATGGAAGGGTCACCAAGATTCAAGTCCTTTTTCACAAAAACATCTATTTACTCATATTCTTCATTTCTATCTGTACATTTGCCCTCTTTGAGACAAAAGTGTTTTTCTTAAACACAAAGCAACTTCAAGTTTTAAATATTCTTAGTCTGGAAATCCATCAAAGTCTTTTGAAAAGTCTAAAATACAGCTCTCCTAGCTCTCTGTTAATTCCCACAAAAAAACCCACAGATGAGCAAGGCATGATTCACTTTTTTTCTTTTTTTTTTTTTAAATTGAAATATAATTGACTTACAATACTATACTAGTTTCAGGTGTACTACATAGTGGTTTGATGTTTTTAGACATTACAAAATGATCACCACGATAAGTCTAAGTACCATCTGTCATCATACACAGTTAATTCAATATTATTGACTATATTCCCTATGCTGTACATTACATTCCTTTGACTTCTTTATTTCATGAATGTAAGTTTGTACCTCTTAATCTCCCTCACCTATTTCACTCATCACCTCATGCCCCCTCCCCTCTGGCAACTACCAATTTGTTGTCTGTACCTATGAGTCTGTTTCTGTTTTGTTATGTCTGTTCATTTTGTTATGCCTGTTCGTTTTGTTCTTTGAGGTTCCACATATAAGTGAAATCACATGGTATTTGTCTTTCTCTGTCTGACTTTTCTCACTTAGCATAATACCCTCTAGGTCCATCCATGTTGTCACAAATGGCAAGATTTCATTCTGTTATATAGTTGGATGATATTCCATTTGATCTATAGCATGATTCACTTTATACAAACCAGACTGCCTCTCCCTTAATATCTGTTTACATGATCTTTGATTCTGGATTCTCATCTTCAACTCTTCTCAACTATCATTTCATCAAAAGCTAGGTAAATAACTCTCTAAATAAAAATGAAAAGACTGTGAACATAACATTTTAAAATGAAAAACAAAAAGCAAGCTGCAGGAAATACTTAGAGCATAAACCCATTTGTCGTTTTGGTTTTTTTTTTAAGATTTTTTTTTTTTTTTGATATGGACCATTTTTAAAGTCTTTATTGAATTTGTTACAATATTGCTTCTGGGTTTTTTTGGTTTGGGTTTTTGGCCACAAGGCATGTAGGACCTTAGCTCTCCGAACAAGGATCAAACTGGCACCCGCTGCATTAGAAGGCTAAGTCTTAACCACCTGGACTAAGTCCCTAAAACCATTTATCTTACAAAGACATATCATGAGTATGTATTATCTATGTACATGTATAAAGAAAAGGGTATGAATGCTATACCAGCTATTCACAATGACTGAGGCAAAGGAATGGAATTTAGAGTTGGACAACTATACATTTTTACTCTAGATTTTCGATATTATTTGATTGTGAAACATTATTAATATGACTTTTAAAAAAATTATTAAGCCTACTTCCTAAAATAATTGGACTCTGAGCAACTTTACAACATTTCTAGCATCTGGCATTGTGTGTGACCTGGTAGGCATCAAAAATTTTTAATGCAAAAAGCAAGGTAATTCTTCTTCAACAGGAAATACTTAGAGCTATTTTTCTTATTCTAAGAGTTTGTTTAAACATTAAATATCAATAGTAATAAATACTCATGTGCCAATTACTTCAAAAAAAGTCACATTAGAAACATAAGCTTTAAATACCATCATTTTTAGATAGTGTTGTTTATTTGGAGTTTTACCATTTTTCATTCTCAACATACACTAGCATCTTGGTCAATAAACAACACAATAAATATGCCAAAAAGAGGAAAAAAATCTCATTGATTAACACCCACTAAGAAAGAACTAATTCCACTGCCTCTTCTCTAAGCAAGAGTTTAAAAGGGGAGAAAGTATGTATCCTATAATTCTGTCAGTTATACCTCAATAAAAATGAATGGGCAAGTACCAAAATATTAAGAAGAGTAAATCTTAACTCCCTTTTCCCTTCAAACTGCAACTGTCAGCTGTGGATGATTCCTGAAGTTATCTAATGAGGATATATGGGAGTGGGAAAGTTTGTAAATAAAAACTGAAGTTATAGAAGAAATTCCTTGCCCTCTGTCCCAAGCAAAACCAACCTGAAATATTACAACATATAATCCATTTTTCTTAAAATTCTATTTTTATTTTACCCTACTGTAAACACTAATGTAAAAATCCAAAAGGAGATAATGTATACTATAAACTAATGGAAAAACCCAACATAAGCATCAACGGAAGAAAGGGCCTAGAAGCAATCACATTCCAACCGGTAAGCACATTTAGTGCCTAGATCTTGGTTCCTAAATACCATTCTACAATAAACAGAACCAAGGCTTCTTGGAGAAGCACTTGACTGCACAGCAGGGGCAGGGAAAATGCAAGAGCCTGGAGCATCTGATGGTGTCAGGAAGGAAGGACTCAAAAGAGTATGGGCATGTCGAAAGGGTATAGGATGTCTCCTGAAAGAGCTCCTGATGTCCAAGGCTGAAACACTCTGAGCAACAAAATAAATAGTAATGGGACTTCCCTGGTGGTGCAGTGGTTAAGAATCCGCCTGTCAATGCAGGGGACACAGGTTCGATCCCTGGTCTGGGAAGATCCCACATGCCCGGGAGATACTAAGCCTGTGCGCCACAACTACTGAGCCTGCACTCTAGAGCCCATGAGCCACAAATACTGAGCCCGTGCACCACAACTACTGAAGCTTGCGCACCTAGAGCCAGTGCACCACAACAAGAGAAGCCACCGCAATGCGAAGCCTGCACACCGCAAGGACGAGTAGGCCCCGCTAGCCACAACTAGAGAAAGCCCACGTGCAGCAATGAGGACCCAAAGCAGCCTAAATAAATAAGTTAATTAATAAATAAATAGTAATAGCATTGGATAACCTACAGAACAAAATAATACCTTTGAGTTCAAATATGAAGGAAAGAAGGGAGGGAGTGAGCAGCTCTCCCTCCCCAAAGAATTACAGTTAATGAATGTAGGATGAAGAAAATAGAAAATAAGCATTACAACACCACAGTAATAATTATTGTAGGTAAGGTTCACTGATGCACATTAAAATCAGTAAATGAAAGTTTGAGGAGAAGCAGGATATTGGCTCAGTCTCAAAATATATCCACCAAGATATTAATTAAATTATAAACAGAAAAACAGTAACTTTACAGTGAAGAAATCCAACACACACCAGCTGAACCAAGCAATCGAGGTTAACATCACCACTACGGCATTCTGCAGTATTCTTGCCAAAAATATATAGCCTCAATCTAATCATAAGAAACCATCAGAGAAGCCCAAATTGAGAGCTATTTTACACAATAACTAACCAGTACTCTTTAAGCCTGAAGGTCATGAAGACAAGGAAAGGCTGAGAAACCGTCAAATGTTAGAAGAGACTGAGGAAACATAACTTAGTGCAATGTGGGATCCTGGATTGCATCCTGGAACTGAAAAAGAACAGTAGTGGGAACATTGGCAAAATCTGAATACAAGTCTGTAGTTCAGCTAATAGTATTGTACCAATGTTAATTTCTTAGTTTTGATAATCTTACCATGGTTAGTTAACATACCAATGTTGGGTAGGTGATGGGTATCGTTCCTTCTGTACTATTTTTGCAACTTTTCTATAAGTCTAAAATGTTTCAAAATGAAAAGTTAAAAACAAAACAAACCAAGAGCTTTAACTGTTTGGAAATTTAAAATCACACATGCATTTTACAACAGGATCTTTAATCACAAAAGACACAGGAATAAGGTTTAACTACTATAGAGTTTCAAGCTTGGGAAAACTAAAGAAATAGGAACAATTTAACACAAATGGAGGAGGATGGAAAATTCTTCTAAACAATAATGCTGGCTCTGTTCAGAAATTTTCCATTCTGCATGCTAAGCACGTCCCCTGACGAATGCAGCACACATTGACCACTGGCTTTATATACCAAACCCTGCTAACAAGACCTTCTCACAGCAGTTCCACTGAAGTATTTCAAGTCATGTGGTTTCAAAAGTACTCTTTAAAACTTTCACAAGTAGGTATCAATCCAATTGCTTTTTAGCTCAAATTGTTTTTCTCAGTTCTAAAAGTCACATTCTACTAATAACCAGCAACCCAGGAGACTCTAAAGGAAAAAATAATACTTTTTCGGAGTATATATACATATGTGTATACTCACACACGTCTTTAGGCATGCGCAGGTGCATATACATGCATAGGTGTATATATACATATATATGTGTACATGTGAAACTAGATGGAATCTATGAAATCATTGCCAAAGTGATACTAACCAAGGTCTAGAAAACAGCATGAAAATTTTATGTGTAGGATATTTTAAATGATATTTAAACCACTTTGTTCTCTTTCTATACTTGGGCACAAGGGAGAGATATCTGAACTCTAAACTTGTAAAGCAATGAAGAACTTATACAACATAGCTGGTGAGAATACAAACAGCTACCATCCCTTTGGCAGGCAATTTGGTGATACCTAGCAAAATCTTAAATACATGCTTTAATCCAGCAATCCCACTTATGGGAATTATAAATACAAGTACTAAATTATGTACAAGGTTATTCAATGCAGCATTGCTTGTAATGGCAAAAGATGAGGAAAAACTGAGATGTCCTGTCAATAAAGTAGATTTTAATGGCAGATGGGATATGTGATCCCTTTCCCCTGGCCCTTCCTCAATAATTCTGATGTATCATTCATCGCCCTTCACTCCGTTGTTTTCAATTTTTTTCTCTCGGACTCCTCTTCTAAGCACACAAACAACCCAGTCTCGCGCCTTCTAAGAGTATTTTTCCCTTCACCCTGCCGACTGAAAACATCTTTTCACTGTCCTCCCACCACAACCACCTTTCTTGAGTAATATACACTCTCGATTTCCTCCTTCGTGAATATAATTCAGTTGGATGAACAACCTTACCTTAACATTTTTGCCCATTTCCACCCTAGCATTTTTTATAATACATTTTCAACAGAAAATGTCATTTAACATAAGAAGTTCCTTTTTACCAATTTTGCTAGTGGCCCCCCATTAAGAAATTTCTGTTAATGATACAATATAAAATTCCTCTGCTTTCTGCCTTAAACTGATCTCTAAACTCGATTTGAGGACCATCAAAAGGTGTCAGGTGAAGCTTCATGTAAGCTGTGGCATTTAGATTGGCCTTGAAAGAATACTTCTACTGGTGGTAACCTAAGCAGGATACAAATATGTATGTGGGAAAACTATATAGAAAAGGATGCACAGGTGTGGAGTTCAGGAAAGGGGTCAAGGTCAGAAATTCAAACTTGTGAACACTGATGGGTGAATGGTATTTACAGACATGAAACTTGAGCTACCCACATTAAGTAGAGGAGGGGGCTAAAATTTAAGCCCTAGAGAACTACATTTAGAGGTGCAAAAGCAGCAATGGAAAAGGACCTGTGAAGAAAACCAAAGAGAGAGGG
>NW_020171981.1:6172785-6218307 GCF_003031525.2 Neophocaena asiaeorientalis asiaeorientalis
GGGGGGGGGGGGGGGGGGGGAGGGGGAGGGGAGAGAAGAGAAAGAGAAAGAGAAAGAGAGAGAAAGAGAAAGAGAAAGAGAAAGAGAAGTATCCTGGGAGCAAAGTGAAGAAAACATTTCAAGAAGCAGAAAGTGGGCTTCCCTGGTGGCGCAGTGGTTAAGAATCCGCCTGCCAACGCAGGGTCACAGGTTCGAGCCCTGGTCCGGGAGGATCCCACATGCCACGGAGCAACTAAGCCTGTGTGTCACAACTACTGAAGCCCATGTGCCTAGAGCCCGTGCTCCACAACAAGAGAAGCCACCGCAATGAGAAGCCTGTGCACCGCATTGAAGAGTAGTCCCCGCTCACCACAACTAGAGAAGGCCTGCGCACACCAACAAAGACCCAACGCAGCCAAAAATAAAATAAATAAATTTTTTTACAAAAGAATGATAAAAAACAATTAAAAAATAAAATTAGAAGAAAGCTAAGTTGGAAGGACAAATTTTATTTAAAAAAAAAGCAGAAAGCATTCAAATGTGTCAAATGCTGCCACAAGGCAAGATGGGAATGAGAATTTTCCATCACACTATTTATTTATTTATTATTTATGGCTGTGTCCGGTCTTCGTTGCTGTGTGCAGGCTTTCTCTAGTTGCGGCGAGCAGGGGCTACTCTTCGTGTGGTATGCAGGCTTCTCATTGTGGTGGCTTCTCTTGTTGTGGATCACGGCCTCTAGGCATGCGGGCTTCAGTAGTTGTGGCACGAGGTCTCAGTAGTTGTGGCTCATAGGCTTAGTTGCTCTGCAGCATGTGGGATCTTCCTGGACCAGGGATCGAACCCGAGTCCCCTGCATTGGCAGGGAGATTCTTAACCACTGTGCCACCAGGGAAGTCCCCATCATACTATTTAGAGAGATGGATATTTTGGGTAACCGTGAAAAAAGGCACATTGGTGCAGTAGGTAGCACTGAAGTCTCAGAGGAATGGGATGAAGAGAAAAAAAAACATTCTTCAAACACACCAAAGTCTGTCCCCACCTCGGGGTCTTTACAGATGCTAGTTGATCGTCCTGAAACACACAGTCCGCTGGACCTTTCCATGCACCTGTACCTTCTTCATTTCAGGGCACAAGTCACCACCTCCAAGAGGCCTTCCTTCATCACTCTAAAATAAGCACTCCTCCTTACTAATTACTCTCTAGCCCCTTACTTAGCTTTTTAAAAATAGTACATAACACTACTTGAAATTCCACGATTTCATTTATTTGTTTGTTTGCTGATTTCCCCCACAAAAATACAATAAGAAAAGGAATAATATGTACAAATACTTCTTTTTAAGAACAACTTGTATATTTTTCTAGGTGCATGAGTCCTGGCAGATTTTCCAGTACAGCTGTCCCTTGGTATCTACAGGGGATTGTTCCAGGACTCCCTGTGCATACCGAAATCTAGATGCTCAAGTCCCTTATATAAAATGGTATAGTATACCTGAAGATTTCAGGTATACTATATAGGACTGGATTAAATAACAATCTTCTCTTTAAGGTATCTTTTTGTATAGTAGTGAAAATACAGTTACCATATGGTATACATTTTTGATGTCCTAGAAGTATCCCTGCTACTTAATTTTGTTCTGGGAAAGGGACATGGCAAGTAGGCGATTGAGAGCTGGGTGTTTTGGAAGATCTATTAAACCAACAGGCAGGCTAAAAAAGTCAGTGTGGCCATAGGGCTAAGAATGAGAAAGCCTCCTAGTGGCATCACTGTGGACACTGAGCAGCTGCATAATTACCTTCTAATAAAGTGAGCAAAAAAGAAAGGAGAATGAAAAAAAGGTGAGGTTAGGCCTACTGTTAAAAATACTTTTCAGTGAGAGCAAAGCTATGAAATATTTATTGACTGTTCACTGTTTTGAGCACATTTCAGAGGTCAATGGAATGATTCTAAATGCCTCTACCTACTAGAGCTGAAAAACAGACCATTTACATTATCTTCAAAAGAGTCTTTCTAACACCTAAAACAAATAATTCATTTGACAGACATGTTCTGAGTGACGATTATGTGCTAGACACCTTTTCTAAGTGCTAGGGATACAGCACTAAACAAACCGCATGGCTTTGGAGAGAAACAAAGTAAATAAGTAAATGAATTCATAATTTAGAAGTATCATAAGAGCTATCTATATAAGTACTTAAACCATGATAAGTAATTTGGAGAAAAAGAGACCAGAAAAAGGAGATAAAGACGTAAGTAACTCACCTGTATTCACTGTAGGTGGCCTGTTTGTTTTATGACAGAGTAGATTTTCTAATGTAACAAGGTTCCTTTATAATCAGTGTTCCCTTTATAAATATTGCACTTTATAAGATATATACTGTAACTTCAATTATTCTCAATTATTAGTATATCTCCACTCTTAGAATATATTATTATTTATATTTATAACTTATTTGGTGACAAGATCTTGGTCAAGAACATAATCTATAATGAACTAACACCAGGCCTTTTTAGCTAAACACAATGAACTTTGGGATATTGCTTTATGAAGGTTTTGAGGAACGTATCTTGGGGGGTTTTTTTGTTTTTTTTTTAAGTGAAGCCCTACTAAATTGTGAAGCTTCCTAACAGTGAACCAAGGATTTCAGGTGGCAATAATTTTCGGTTCACTGGTCAGCCCATCCTAAATTCATATAATGTAAATCAAATAGAAATAGCCTAAATCAAATAGAAATGTTGGTCATTAGTGTGACAGCCAAGATGTAACAAAGCTTGACTCTGTTTTCCTATATAACTTGAAAAAGTATAATAGAAAACTAAAACTCTTGGGAAGAGCTCATTTCCAATTTAAAAAAGGCATCTGTTTTACGAACTAAAAATGTGTACATACTATTTCATTTTATTATGTTCTGGTTGCCTAGCACTTCAATTTGGATAAGAAAGCTTATAAAACATAAATTGAAGGTTTTCACAGAATAAAGCTTACCTTCAGGCTGGTATGAGAACGTGGTTGACTTAACTCCTGAAATTTCCATTGCTCTGATCCAGGGGTCTCGCCACCTTTCTGAGTGTCAGGTGTAAGCAATCCATCTCCAGCAGGTAACGGGAAAATCCCTAATGATATAGGGCGTTCTTTTCTATTTGGAGAGGGGAGAAGAATTAAGCATTAATTCGTTTTTAACTGTTATTCATCATGACTGTAAGTAATAAGGCTGGGCTGTCACTGCTCCAGAATTATCACTCTTAAATAATTCTGTCTGCCTATCTGAACAAGCAGACTTACCAAAGAGAAAGGACAGAGTCTCAGAAGCTAAATTAGCCCCAGGGAATCAACTAAGAAAGGCAGTAAAATATAGTTTAGGAAATCTTATTAAGTTACTGATGAGTCCCTTACCCCAACTCCTGCTTTTAGACTTCCCAATTCCTCATGTTAATCCCTAGATATTTACCATGCCTCTTCAGGGTATTTCTTTTCTGCCTAGAGGAAAATCAATATATGGTCTAAATCAGGGCTACTGATTAAACGGTAAAAAGAACATGTGGACCAAAAAAATGTTGCCTGCCATTTCAGTAAACAAACAACGTTGCCTGCCATTCAGTCATCAGCCACTGCAGCCAGCCCTGACGGAGGGCCCTGAAGGGAATTCAGGATGGAGAAAAACAGTATACTGACCCTAGATAGTTAAGACGCATATCAAAGGAATAATTTCAATGAGCCCAGACTCCTGCATGTTCCCATACATAGAAAAGCATTAAAATCATTAACTTGAGATGTCTGTCTTTTGGGATTAGCAGAAATCTTTTGATGTTCCACTATATGTTGTTTTTTATCTATTTATTTATTTTTCTCAGCAAAAACTCCTATATATCCTGGTTCCTCCCTTTGCCGGTTTGGGACGGTTCCTCAGAGCTATCTGAGAGGCTGCCCTGCTGGGCTATAGTCCTTAGTAATGTCTCTGAATAAAACATTAATTCTCAACTTTTAGGTTGTGTGTGTGTGTGTGTGTGTGTGCGTGCGTGTGTGCGTGCGTGTGTGTGTGTGCGCGCGCGCTTTCAGAGTTTTATCCCCTAAAGTAGGAAAGCTGTATTGTTCTACAGAACCAATATCTGAGACCCTTTCCACCACATTATGTATGAGAAAACAATTGTCAGTTTCTCCAAACAAGGAGGCCAAAAAATTCTATGAAAGACTGTAGAGTTTCCAGTGCTTTGTGGGAAATTCCAGTGAACAAGAGTTTCAATTTTAATAATAGAATTTTAACAAGAAACACATCCTTTGTTAATGCAAAGGACTTTTAGAGGGTAGAAATAAGCCTGGGTCATCCTGGGTCATTAACTCAAATGGAAATTAGCAAGAAATGAGACACCAAAGGTTTGGAGCTTCTAGGAACCATAGTGCTGCCGGTAAAAAATGTAAGTTAGAACAGAAACACTGAGGTTATAAATAAGTAATATAAATAAATAATAAATTGGAAAATATTCAGTTTTTCTAAATAAGTCTTTATTCTGTAAGCTTATTTTCATACCAAGAAACTTAAGCCACTTTTGAAATGTGCCCTCACTGAACACAAAGGGTACACTGCTTTCATTCCTAATGACAATCAGAAAGGATCAGTACAACTGTCAAACACCTCCTTAAAGATTAGGTGAAGCAAAAGGGTTGAGAGACTGCATTTTATTAAAGTTGTAGGCACAAGGAAATAGAACAGGACTTTTCTCTATCAAGAGTTAATTATTTATAACTTCTTCACACTTGGGGTACTTTTCCTATTTGATTTGGGAGGAAAATTCAAACGCATGTAGGCAGCATAATAAAAGGCTAGATTTTAAAACCAAATCTAAGTTTGTCTCCACGACCTGCCAGAACAACCAAATAACAAAGTAGTCGGCTATTCTTTCTACCAGTTACTCCCAAATGCTGGTTCAGCAAGAAAGTTGTCATAAGTCCACAGCGAAGAGGCATTATTTATTATATCCTTACTGGATAACACAGAACACGTTATACACATACATGCTTCCACATATCATAGAACCTGTTCTTTCTTGAGAATGATTTCACCCCCTTGCCACATCTTTTCTGCTTGATTTTAAAATGCCCTTTATTTCACCAAATGATGGTGACAACGATTGGAAATTTTGGGTGGGGAACGTACTTTGGGAACTGAAAAATCTAAGGGTCTAAGAGCTACTAGAGATTATTTATTGTTTTTTAACATATCTTAATGACTTTAGCAAAAAGTGACCAGGAATTTAATCAGATGGAAGTTAATGGAAGGCTCTCTAACCCCAAGTGCAAAGAAAGACAATACAAACTTCATTCGAATTCATCACACTGCCAATGATAAACAAAATACAGGCCAGTCATGAGAATTATCTTCCTTTATGAATGACAACACAATCATTTTCACACATGTTAAATACTGGAAAAGTTGGGGGAAGGAGTCAGCTGTGGGTCCAAGTTTTACTTTCCTACTCCTGTTAAATACTAAATCTACAATCCAAAATATAAGGAGAATTCAAACCTTTGTACTGCTTATATTTATCCTTCAGAACCTGCTTGACAGGGAGGGAATTTTTCTTCGGAGACTGATAGCTGTCAAGAGGGTCAATGATGCTCTAGGTTACACTGTTCCAACTCTGGAAAAATTGTATTACTACACACATCTTTTCTCTCCTTTTTTTACTGACAAACTACGTAAGACTTGGCGGGGAGGGAGAAGGACATGTAATTGTGCACGTTAAGTAGAGTCCTATTTTCAAAAGGAAACTCCGAAAAGTGAACATTAGTCCTGTACTATATTGGCATGCATGTTTGATACTCTATATATTAAACGCTTCGGTAAAACTCACAAAAGAAACCAAAGAATGAAATACATGTGGGAAAATATCAAGTGGCAGATTTAAACCCCAGGTGTTTCAATAATGCATTACTATCTAGAAACAAAGCTATCATCAGCTATCAGAATCCTTGTTACATATTTTTTAAAACTGCCATATATCCATTTTTAAATTGGTTATTTAAATGTTATCTTATGTGCATAAATAACTTTGCAAATATGTTTTGAAACAGCTTTATTATTCCCATTTAAAACAAATAATAATTAATAAAATCTACTGTACATATTATAAAGAGCAGTAAAAAGGTTCCATTTGTTCAACACCCACCATGTGGCAAGCGCTCAGATGGATGATTTATTTACATTATCTCATTTAATCCTCATAAGGAAATAGGAATTATTTTCCCTGGTTTCAGATTAGGAAAAGTGATACTCAGAGACTTTAGGCACTAGTAATCAGCAGAAATGGGATTCAAAGTCAGGCCTGTTTTGACTTCAAGACCCATGTACTTTCCTTGGAACTACCTATTTCTTGACAATTTAATCTTAATATTAAAGACTGAATATGGAAGACTTTCTTCAATCAGATCAACAGCAACTTTTATGTCAAGGAACTTTTTGAATTTAATCATAAGTTATTTTATGAATAAAACAGAGCTAAAATAGCTTTGCTAAAAATGTAGTAGATATAAGTGACTATGAAAATTATTTACTTGTTTAATTTACAATATATCTTGTGACTGATTGAATACAAAATAATCATCTCACGTGTTATTTAAAACGACCCAATGGGGTAAGAACCTCAGAGGAGGAAACTCTGGCACAGAGAGTAAGCACCTTGCCAAAGGCCCCACAGCTCGCATGTGGCAGAGCGTTTGTAGCCAGGCAGTCTGACTCCAAACCTCTCACCCACTGCACAGCACTGCATGGCACAGCACTGCACTGCATGGCACAGCACAGCACTGGCATCTTAAATGGGACGGAAACCTAAGCCAGCCCTTTAAGACTAATCTTATTTTAATAGTCTAAATATTCTTGAGTCAAGGTATTTTTCAATTTCCTAAAAGCCTACATATACATACATACAAATACTTTATGTATTAAAATATACACAAGTAATAAGATTTGCTCCTGATTTTTATAAAATCAGGAAATAAAAATGACCAAGTACCTAGTTTTAAGACCATATTTGAAATTTAGTTTTTGGACCTTAAACTAATGTTGAACATGAATGGACCTATGAATAAAAAAAGAACACATTGAGGGAATTTACTACTTTAAGTCCACAATTAGGAGTTGAGTTTTAAGTAAACACTTATAAAAAGCTATACACTATGAACCCTCATTTAAAACGATGCACAAATCAAAAATCTCAACAAATCAATTTTAGTTTGATGAGTTAGAAAACAAAAGAAACCAAAACATTAAATCTCTAAAATACAGAAGATGGTTCTTAGAGCGTGCAAGTAGAGTGAAGAGCAGAAAAGCTACAGAGATTAATGACTACCCCCCACAAGCGGGCATGGATATTTGTCACCCAAGTCTACAAAGAAAAGGCAACATCTGACAAAACAATAGTGAATAGGCTCTGTAAAGCTTTCATAACTTTGATGTGTAAATAATTGGGGGAAAAAATGAATTCCTTGCCCTAAAAGGTTTAAATCCTTTTGCTTTAAAATATATTTTGTTTCAGAAAGAAAATATTTAAGTTGTCAGTTCCCATGAGCTGCTATCAAAAACTGCAAAAACTGCAAAAAGGATGCCTGAACCTCCATCAGTCAAAGGATAGTTGGAACAAAATAAACACCTATGGCCTGTGCCTAATCAACTACAAGTCCCACCATAAAAGATTATTTGCTCCTAAATATTCAGATACTAAACGAAGAGACTGTGCAAATTTAGACCCAATGCTCGACTCCTGCTCTCCCTTTACTCTTTGAACACTGCTTAAAACAAGACCACACTGATCTTGTACTTGTGTATAAGTACAATCTGAAAATCTTTTTCTTAAGTCGGTGCTTTCCAAACGCCAAGCCGTATCCCTAAGTGATAGCCCATAAATTACTATAAATAAGAAATGAAATCTCAGCTTCAATCCATTTTCCATTGTTTCAATCTGCAACAGAAATGGTTACAAAGAAGACCCGTGAAGCTAAAAATTCAAGAAAAACCAACTAAACAGGGACTTCTAAGAGAGACTAAAGTACCTGAGTATCCTTGGTAGGTTCTGCGTCAGAGCTGGCACTCCGGTAGAAATAGAAAAGTGCACAAGCAGCAAAACAGAGAGAGACACTAAGATAGCAGAATTAATGACCACCGCCCCGCCAACAAAGCCAAACACAAACAGCAGCATGCATCCAGGACTCATGGCGCTGTGCTGGCATGGTGAAACACCGGAACCAGGAGGCCTACACGGGGGCCAAAGGGGTATCTTTGTAGTGAGGATCTGTCATTCAGCTGCTGCCACAAAAACAATGCCATCAGCAGCAGCTTTCCACTCCATCCTGCAGCAGCTCCGAAGCGATGACGTCATCCCGCTCTCCCCACCTCATAACCATAGAGCTGCTGCTCCTAGCATTTATGCAGCAATCCAGAGCAACGGCAAGCCTATTAACTGTTTTCCTCTCCACTAAGAGTCCTGGCTTAGCTCATTGGCTACAGTGCTTGGAGATCTACATAATTTATTCACACTCCCACATCAAACAGAAGTCTTAGCTACTAACCCTTTCAAACATGCCTCTCTGTAACAAAAAGGACTTTTAAACCAATTATACAGGAGAAATGAAAATTTTTCAGCATTCTCACAAATCAGACAATTTTAAACCTACTGTAATCTTCATTAAATATCAGAAATCAATCAAAATACCTCGATATGTTGCCATATAGCATGGCTCACAATTTACCTCTTCATTAGTGAAAGCTGTTCTGTTTTTCCATGCTACTCTCTCCGGTAGCATTCCAACTACAGTAGAGCTTTTTGAATCAGCTTAACTATTGTTCCAGGATTAAAGAACAGAGAGAAACAGAAACAAACAGATTATTTTACTACCCTTTTTCCCAAGGCAAAAATGTATTAAAAAGCTTACCTAATTCTACTATGAGCTGTGGACTCTAGTTGATCACCCCCTGAGAGCTGATGAAGTTTTGTTCTTTCTAAGTGTTCCATATAATTATGGATCATCTATTTTGAAGAAAGAAAAGAATACACAAAATTTTAAGACTAATACCTGGAATAAAAACATACTGTTTTAGCAAGGGAAACCTTTTAATATAAATTTCTTATTTATCAGACTACAGTTCCATGTAAAAGAATATTAAGGATGAAATTTTCTTTTAACAGCAAAGGAATATGCAAATGCTTACATTTAAGGATGCTAGTGCCCGCAAAAGTAGCCAACATCTTGCTTAGCATAGCAAAAAAATTTTTTCGAACCCTGGCCACGCTTTCACTGCTGTGGCCAGGGTTCGATCCCTGGTCGGCGAACTGAGATCCCGCAGTGGCCCAGTGTGGCCAGATAAATAAATTTTTTTTTTAAGTATGCTTTTGTTGTGAAAATTTTACTTGGCATGCATGCATATACAAAAATTAAGAAGTATGTAAATCAATTTGAAACTGTTGTTTACTTCAGATAAACAAAAAGATGAACTCTGATGCATGGATTAAGATGGGTAATTCTATCAAATCAAATTTAAAAGAATCAATCAGGCTGTTCCCCAATTAAAACTAGCCCAAATAAGAAATGTATCAGACAAGGAAAAATTAATACAGAATCACATGGATATGGTATATGAAAGTATTTTTAAAACTTTTAAATTTAAAGATTTTCTCTTTACCACCATTTAAAGAACAGTTTTGCAGAAATACAGTTTTCGTCTTTGTGTCCGTGAGTCAGAAATAATGAGCTGTTTCCTTCTTGTATCAGGGAAAACTTTAAGGGAAAAAATTTAAATGAGACTAGTATAACAAAGTGATGGTTGGGCCAAATAGATACCAATTTAAATTTTCAAAAGATTTTAGAAAATCTAAGTCAAATTCTTTTATAATGGAGAGTGATTATATGAATTTGATTCATTCAAATGGAAGAATCTAAGTTTCTTTAAGCATTCAAATGAATAGAAATCTCCCCTAGACTGCTTTTATAATAATCTATTGATATTTATTCAATATAGACAAATAAAAAGATTAAATAAAATGCAAAGATACAGAATCAGTTCTACCCCAAATAATGCATTCTATAGATTGATTCTTGTCTTAAATGAATACGTTAAAAATGTTTTAATTTAGAAGATGTTGAATTCCAAACCTTCTTCAAATGACTGACCCAAGTAACTATTTCTGACATACCAAAATGGTCTACATAATGAAATTGGTTTCAACCCAATTAAACTAACACTTAATAGGACAGAACAACAACAACAAAATGGCAGCTAATATTTATTGAGCACCAACTACAAATCAGCCAGTGCATGTACATTGTTTCAATTAATCCTCACAACAACAATATGATTTTCTAGATAAACTCCAGTTTAAGGAGGTTAAAATAACTTGCCCAACTTGACCAGCTAGTTAATGATTAACTGTGCTCTAACTGTCAGTTGGCTTTGTGGCCAGAACTCAGGTCCATCTGACTCAGTCATCAGAGTAGTTAAGCATTACAGGACTCATGGTGTATCTGCCCTTTCAGTCAATTCTGGAGGCAGGCAATAAGTTCATTGTCCTTTCTTCCTCACTCCCACAAGAAAACCCCACATCCTAAAGCATTTCCTGATGTCTGAAATAAAATATGCACAAAAAAGTAGAAATAATAAATTGTACATAAAAATTTAAGTTTTAATTACAGGGCTTCACAGAGTAGCTCTGGGTTTTTTTTAATAAAAAACTGAGTAGGGGGCAATGCTGCCAGGTAGAAAAGAGAGGTAGAGTAAAATAGGATACGCTTTAGATAACCTACTATTGGGTCCACCAGCCCCATCCCTCCTTATCTCAGAATGGCAACTCTCAATTTTCTCCGGAAAATTAATTAACATTAATTCACACATATCCAGGAGTCAATTCAGCAACAAGTAGCTGGAGTCATGAAGAAGGGTCCCAAGCACACTGTTTAGAACATCCCAACTCCCCTCCCACTTAGAGAAATCTTCACAGCAGAGGTTGACTGTCAACTTTGGCTAAAACTGAAATGCAAGGCAATAGTTATTAGAAAAGCAAGGCAAAAATAGAGGCTTTGAAGACAAGTGGCATGAATCCTTTTAATTCTGTTGGCCTTGAATCCATCCATATGCAGCTCAAAATCCTATAAGTATATCCACAAAGCCACTATTCTTAAAGTGGTTGAGATGGCATAAAACAAAGAGGCAAAGAAAATTTTCTAGTGCATTTAACGTCCATGTGTTTCATAACCTAAAAGCATTATTGAAAATTCAGGCAAGGGAATCAGACAGACCCAGGTTCAAATCCAGTCACATACTAGCATGGAATTTGGGACAAATCACTCCATCTTCTCTTTCTAAGCTTCAATCTGTAAAATGAGGGTGGATTATAAGAATTTACTCAGAGGATGAGATGAAAATGCATTTAAACAGTCCCTGATGTAAGAACGGGGTTCAAGTTTTTAGTGATTAATATAACAGTATGTATATTTCCTCCAATGCCCTCTTCAAGATATGTCTTCTTTCAAGCAAATTCAGTAATGTGTATAAAATTTTGAAGTTAATTAGAGAACAGTTATTCACATTACAAAAAGAGCCAGAGACTTCTCTTAAGCAGCAAACAATGCTTTTGATAAAAGTGCTTTTAAACAACTTTTTTGTAGCCTATAACAAAGGTTACCTTAGTTAGAAGTAACAGTGGAAAGATTAAGGTTAAATCCTTCAGACTTCCTTTCCCTGAAGGTTTTCAGAATTTACCTTTAAAGGACACCTAGTTCTTTAGCATTGGATAGCTATTTATAATTGCTAATTGAATTGTATTTCTAGTACAGCTGTATAAACACAGAAAAATGTGGGCTAGAATAGAAAAGACCCACATTTTAAAGCAGCCATATCTGTGTTATATAAACCTTCCTTGAGGCAGAACGAAAATACAGAGAGCCTATCAGGGCAGAGGATAGAAGCTGCTTAGGACTAAGGGTGGGGACCCTATGAAAATGCTACATGTAAGATCTGCCTTGGTTACTAGAGAGACCCAAATCTCTGCCTTGGTATTTAGGATTTTCCTGAGATCTTTTCTTCTTCCTGGGCTGTCCTTCTCTGAAGGATCAGAAATAGAAAAATTATTATATCTTTTCATTTGAAATTAAGATGTCAGGTTGCTTTTTCTGCTGGAACACATCTTCACTTTTGCTAAATACGTATATGAGAGAAAATATGAAATTTCACTTTACAATGATTTTTTTTCTAGACTGCATATTTTATACATATTTCAATTTAACAATCCTCAACTATTACAAAGGTTAAAACTTCAGTGAAAAAACAAAATGACTATTCATTATTCATCACTATCAACTATTTATGGCACATAAACCTATTCCCCCAAACATGCTTATAATTATCAGCATTGATAAGCACTACCAGTACAGGGCATTGTTCAGGCACTGAATTGAATGGTGTGAAAAGAACCAACAATAGACCTTTAACAATCAATTGTTCTTTAACAGTCTTAATATCTACCAAGTATCTGTCTTATTAAAATGTGGTTATTTTTTACATACTGAAAAGGCTGCTGTGTAAGCTGTTCCTGTTTTTCAAGAGCTCTATGGTTCCAGCCCTCTGTGGCCAATCTTTTTCCTCCACCACTAAATATCAATTCTGTGACACTTCATGCTTAGTGTGTGGTTATGTAAGTTAAAACAGTAATAATCAAACCTCACATGTCAGGAAGAAATTCCAACACCTCCCCAAGAAAGTGTTAAGCACACTAGTCTCCAAAGCAAATGAAACTGAGTGTGGTGGGGTTTTACATTCCTTAAAAGCAACAATATAGGTCCCTACCAGAGGCAGGATAAGAGATCACCCAAACTAGTGAAAGGAAAATGGAAGCTGAAGACTGGAACCATCTGTATCATGGGAAAGACTGGACTAGCAAGGGAAAGAGAGCAATTATTTTTTTCAGGTAACAGTGCATGCATCTATGAAAATTCTATTTATTTAGGTATGTGAACCCCAGAATGACCATGATACACAGAAACAATTTTCACATTAAGGAGATAGAAAGAAACAAAGGAAACATATAAAAAGGCTGACAGAAAATCATAAAAAGAAGGTTAAAAAACCCTCAGGTACATTTTCTAAATTGCTTTGAAGAGATTATGTGCTAGAGTTGTTCATCTAAAATACTGAAATTTCATGCAGAAAACCTCTTTTAGAGTCATTTTAAGACATTATAATTTATTTGTTATGAGCTTGATGCAAATAAGTCCTTTATACTGTATTATAAATGTAGAGGCTCTGACCAACAATTTACCAATCCATCATTTCCCAACAGGTAACAAAACAAATTATATCTATTCTCTCATATTAGTATCACGTATACTTTTTATTATGCACACATTAAGTTTTTACTTAACCAGCCAAAGACACAAGTATTGGAACTGCCTTAATAATTACATTATTCTGTGGCACACTAATTCACCACATGAAAACTTAATGCCAGATAAAAGACATTAAAAGTCAACATTTGGTAACTAAGTACATGCTACATGAAATTTAAAGTCTTCTCAAAACAATCCCCAAGGATTATACTACTAGCTGATTTTCAAAGAGAAATTAAGACACAATTTCTAAGGTTAATTTCTGTATCTCAATATTAGCATGGTAAGAACAACCTAGAAACCCACCTCTGTGTGTCTTTGATGTAATGCATTATATTCCTTCTTCAGTTCTGCTTCTCTTTCTTCAAGTCTGCTAACTGAAATTAAGATACATACACTTAATCAAAACAAAATATAAGAAATTCACTTGAAAATTCTATCTTTAAAACTTGGAATGGGTTATCCATAATCCTTGATAACTTCAGGACTCATTGCTCCATATGAAATTCTTCACAAAGCTAGTGACCTCGTTTCATTATCCTTAATAAAACTTTTGGAGAAGGAATAAACATAATTTTTTAAAAAACTAAACAGCCGATTGCTTCTCCTAATATGTATATGTTTATCAGGTCATCCCCATATAAGTAGGTTTTTAACATGATATAGAATTACCTCTTGGAAAAACACTTTACAAATCTCCTCATAGAAGTTTTAACCTGGGACTAGGGTCCAAATCATTGATTTCTAATATTATTCCAGCTCTTTTTCACTACTGAGCAGTATGTGAACATGTCACTGTTTATAAGTACTTTCTCTACTTCAGGTCTTAATTTCAGGGACTCATCTTCTTTTATTTAGCTCCCTCTGCTGATGGAGTTTGTGTGAGCCACTACGTGGCTCATGGAGCACAACTTTGATACTTTAAAAAAAAGTTTTAAGATCCCAATATATAGAATGTCAGAACAGGATTTCACAGGAAAGAATGGTATCAGAGAGGAGTGATTCTGAGAGAAGATGGAATCCAAGCAGGACCACGAAGAAATTACAGTACCCAAGACAGATAGTGATGACAGTAGAGCAGGCAGGCACTGTTATCACAGAGAACGGAACACAAAACTGTGGAGGTGGCAAGGAAGAGGGGAGACCAGCCAGCCTGGAGGAGCCCATACTGGATAAGGAGCAGTGGGAGACAGTCTGCTGGGGAGAAGTAAAGCTGGTGCTAAAGGAGCTTGTCAAGATACTCATTTAAGTCTGTCTGAAAGCATGAGAGCAGTTGTAAATGATCTCTTGGTATAAGGGTCAGCTAGCTATAAACATGCAAGGTTGTTTGTAAGTGACAGCCAGTGACTGTGTCAGTTGGCTGTAGAAGTAACTACTATGAACTATAACAGCACATGCATGAATGTTTTCATATGCCTAATATTAACACACCAGACACCATACATCACATAACTTGTGCTGCCTGGTAAACTCATTTTTGGTTTGTGTAGCTTTGTTTGAATATATTGAAAATATACCATTAATTAGGAAACCTGTAGCTTTGACTTTTGATTTGTTTCTAATCAAGCCTATGTGTTGGCTCATTAAATTTGCAACAGTCAGTAAACACACTACAGGATCCACAGAGTCACACTTTATCGTGCCAGGCAAGGTTTGAGGACATGGGCTGCTCATCTTATCTTGTGGCTGAAAGCAATAAAAAGCAAACCTATAAGGCAGCTGTCTTGTGATAACACAACAGATACTGAAACCATAATAAATTTTAGTGTAGCTTCTGTGATTTTTATTTAAAAACAGGAAATCCAAGCAACTTACCAATTAAATTAATCTAAAAGCATAATCCTAAAGCTACTGAGTGAACCATAAGTATCTTTAATTGCTCATCTGTGTGAATCAAAATTTTCCTGGTATTGTGCAACCAAAACAAAAAATTGGAGGCTGAGACTAAAATAAAATTCCAACTATCATCCATAACCCTCAATTTCAGATTTGTGCTCAACAGTAGAGCCCCATTACTCTTGTCAGCTAACTTGGTATAAATTCATAAGATAAATTTATATCACCATCACTACCACTACCACTAACAGCTAACATTATATAGTACTTGTTATGTAACATGCACTGTCCTACGTACTTTATATTAACTAACTTGAGCCTGACATTAACCTTATGACGAAAGTTTAATACATTTCATTTTAGAGATAACGAAACTGAAGTAAATAGGGGTTAAGTATCTTGCCCAAATTCACAAAGCTAGTAAATGGCAAAACTACAATTCCTAATGGAAGAGACTAGATCCAGAATCAGCTTTTAATTACCATGGTATTCTGCCTCTCAAGAGATACTCTTTTAATCTGTTTTATATATTGGAGTCAACTTTAAAATTTCACTTTGGGGAAAAAAAGTATAGAGAGTACTCCTTTATTACTTGAAATAAAAACCCCTCTGTCTGGAAAGAACCTAATCACAGATACTACAAAACTCAAAGTTATCAAACTGCCAAGTAAAATATGTACCCAACTTTATTAATCATGATGAAATGCATATTAAAGCCCAAATGTGGAAATTCCCAGGTGGTCTAATGGTTAGAACTCTGTGCTCTCACTGCCGAGGGCCCGGGTTTGATCCCTGGTCGGGGAACTAAGATCCCATAAGCCAGGTGGCGTGGCAAACAAACAAACAAACAAACAAAAAAGTAAAACAACAAAATGCAACACTACTACATACCTGTCAGAATAGCTAAAATGAAAAACAGTGTTGGTAAGGAACAAGTTCTGGTAAGGAACTTTTATACACTGCTGGTGGGAGTATAAATTGGTACACCCAATTTGAAAACTGGCAAGATTTAATAAAGTTAATATTTGCCAACCCTATGACCAAACAAGTTCATTACTATGAAATATGCCTACGTGTCCACCAAAAGGCATTTAAGACAATACTCAAAGCAGCACTATTTGTGCCCCAACCTGGAATCAACCCAAATATCCACCAACAGCAAAATGGATAAATATTCATGCACTGGAATACTATATAATAATGAGAATGAGGAAATTATTGCTGTACACAACATCATGGACAAATCTCACAAACAGGATATTGAGGAAAAGCAGCAGAAGCAAAAGAATACAAAGTTCATATACATACATAACTAATCTAAAAGTAATCTAATGTGTTAGAAGTCAGGATAGTGGTTACCTTTGGGGAGGAGTTATGACCTGATGAATTTACTGTGTATACAGCCCAACCCCACCCCAGTCCAAACATAATGTGTACCCATTCACACAAGCACTTTCCTTGGCTTGAATACTCATCATTCTTTATGTTCTCTGAGAACTCCTATAAATTCAACATATAGCGCAGGATTTAAACAGACTATTCAGAACCATAACAAATAAGCTGTATTGATTCATCATTAAAATGTACAGGGAGATGAGGAAAAAATGTTACCAGATTGGAGAATTATAAAAAAAAATAGGGCTTCCCTGGTGGCGCAGTGGTTAAGAATCGGCCTGCCAATGCAGGGGACACTGGTTCAAGCCCCGGTCCGGGAAGATCCCACATGCCGCAGAGCGGCTGGGCCCATGAGCCATGGCCGCTGAGCCTGGGTGCCCGGAGCCTGTGCCCCGCAACAGGAAAGGCCACAACAGTGAGAGAGGCCCACGTACCACAAAAAAAAAAAAAAAAAAGAAAGAAAGAAAGTGAAGACAATACAAATAAATGGAAATATATACTGTGCTCATGGGTTGAAAGAATTAATATTGTTAAAATGTCCTTACTACCCAAAGCAATCTACAGATTCAATTCAATCCCTATCAAAATACCCATAGTGTTCTTCACAGACTAGAACAAATAATCCTAAAATGTGTATGGAACCAAAGAAAATCCCAAAGAGCCAAAGCAATCTTGAGAAAGAAGAACAAAGCTAAGGTATCATGTTCCCTGACTTCAAACCATACAACAAAGCTATAATAATCAAAACAGTATGGTACTGGCACAAAAACGAACACATATTATCAATGGAACAGAATAGAGAACCCAGAAATGAACCAACACTTATATGGTCAATTAAACTATGACAAAGGAGGCAAGAATATACAATGGGGGAAAGATAGTCTCTTCAATAAATGATGCTGAGAAAACTGGACAGCTACATGTAAAAGAATGAAACTGGACCATTTTCTTACATTATATACAAAAATGAATTCAAAATGGATTAAAGACTTAAATATAAGACCTGAAACCATAAAATTCCTAAAAGAAAACACAGGCAGTATGCTCTTTGACACTGGTCTTAGCAATTTTTTCTTGATGTATCTCCTCAGGCAATGGCAACAAAAGCATGGATAGACAGTGGGGATATATCAAACTAAAAAGTTTTTGCACAGCAGAGGAAACCACCAACAAAACAAAAAGGTAAGCTACTGAATGGGAGAAGATATTTGCAAATGATATGCTGGATAAGGGGTTAATATCCAAAATATATAAAGAACACATAAAACTCAATATCAAAAAACCAAACAATCTGATTAAAAAATAAACAGAAGACCTGAACAGACATTTTTCCAAAGAATACATACTGATGGCCATTAAGCACATGAAAAGATGCTCAACATCACTAATCATCAGGGAAATGCATATCAAAACAACAAGGAGAGGGGCTTCCTTGGTGGCACCGTGGTTCAGAGTCCACCTGCCGATGCAGGGGACATGGGTTCATGCCCTGGTCCGGGAAGATCCCACATGCCACGGAGCAGCTAGGCCCGTGAGCCATGGCCGCTGAGCCTGCGCGTCCGGAGCCTGTGCTCTGCAACAGGAGAGGCCACAACAGTGAGAGGCCCGTGTACCACAAAAAAAAAAAAAAACACAAGGAGACATGATTTCATACCTGTGAGAATTGACTATTATCAAAAACAAAAGAAATAAGTGTTGGAAAGGATGTGGAGAAAAGAGAACCCTTGTATACTGCTGGTGGGAATGTAAATTGGTATAGCCACTATGGAAAACAGTATGGAGGTTCCCCAAAAAATAAAAAACAGAACTACCATACAATCCAGTAATTCACTTATGAATACTTATCTCAAGATAATGAAAACACTAATTCCAAAAGGTATATGCACCCTCATGTTCATGGCAGCATTATTTACAGTGGCTAAGATATGGAAGCAACCTAAGTGCCCATTAACAGATGAATGGATAAAGAAGATGTGGCATATATATATACATATATATATATATATGAAGTGGAATATTGCTCAGCCATAGAAAGAATGAAATCTTGCCATTTATGACAACATGAATGAACCTAAGAGGATATTACCCTAAGTGAAATAGACAGAGAAAGACAAGTACCATATGATCTCACTTATATGTAGGATCTAAAAAACAAAAGAAATACAACAAAACAGAAATAGACTCTTAGATACAGAGAATAAACTACTGCTTGCCAGAGGGAAGGGTGGTAGCAGAGGAGTGAAATAAGTGAAGGGGATTAAGAGGTACAAACTTCCAGTTATAAAATAAATAAGTCATGGGGATGTAATTATAACAAAGAGAATACAGTCAATAATATTTTAATAAGTTTGTACAGTGACAGCCAGTAACGACTTAGAGTGGTGATCATTTTGTGATACATAAAAATATCAAATCATTATGCTGCACACCTGAAACTAATATATTTTAAGTCAATATACTTCAAAATTAATGAAATGGTAATAAGCTTCTCTAGCATAAGTATTATATACTTCCATCTTCCTCTTCACTCCAGTACAACTACTTAGTCTACTTACTTGAGGCCCTAAAATAATTTATTTCTCTATCCCATTAAAATTAAATAGGTTTTGGGACTTCCCTGGTGGCAGAGGAGCTAAGAATCTACCTGCCAATGCAGGGGACATGGGTCCAATCCCTGGTCTGGGAAGATCTCACATGCCACGGAGCAACGAAGCCAGTGCACGACAACTACTAAGCCTGCACTCTAGAGCCCACGAGCCACAACTACTGAGCCTACACACCACAAATACTGAAGCCCGCACACCCTAGAGCCCATATGCTGCAACTACTGAAGCCCGTGTGCCTACAGCCCATGCTCTGCAACAAGAGAAACCACCACAATGAGAAGCCCATGCACCGCAACAAAGAGTAGCCCCCACTCACTGCAACTAGAGAAAGCCTGTGTGCAGCAACAAAGACCCAACACACACACACACACACACACACACACACACACGCACAAATTAAGTAGGTTTTTTTCTTTTGTATAGTTACATCCAGATGTATTATACAAATCAAAACAAGACCACTAATATATTACCAGTTAACTAGTAGACAACCATATTCAAAAGAATATGATTCAAAGATAGTTCAAATATTAAGTTATCTACTTCTCCACTTATGAACTAGTAACTAGACACATCAGGATGCCAATGAGAAATCCAAGGGATATCTTCCCAAAGTGGATGTTCATTGTATTCAACTCTACAAAACTAGGTAGGCTTTCAGACAGCCAAGGAAGAGTTTTGGTTGATTCTAGTTCTGAGACCAGCAGGATAAACAGGCAATTAAAGGGGTCGGGGGTGGCCATAAAATGTAGTATATAACCATATAATGGAATATTATTCAGTCTTAAAAAGGAATTAAGTAACGATACACGCTACAATGTAGATGAACCTTATGCTAAGCGAAAGAAGCCAGTCACAAAAGACCATATATTATATGATTTCATTTATATGAAATTCCAGAATAGGTAAATCCATAGAGACAGAAAGCAGATTAATGGGTACTAAGGGCTGAGCGAAAGCCAGGAACCATGAGTGCTAACAGGTATGGTGTTTCTTTTTGGAATGATGGTGTTCTGGAATTTGATAGTGATGATGGTCGTACAACTTTATGAATATACTAAAAACCACTGAATTGTATACTCTAAAATGGTGGATTTTATGGTATGGAAATTACATTTTTTTAAAGGGGCAGGAAGTGTCATTCAAAGTCTATTCCTTAACATAAGCATCGGAAAATTGCATCTCAATTTAACAGTAACCTATTTTTTTAAGTAAAAGTCAGGAAGTTAAGGGAACAAAAAAGAAAATCTCAACACTTAGTAAATGTTTGTTGAATAAATGAATGAATATTCAGTGAAGAGTTTTAAAGCAATAATAAAAATTAAACCAGAGTAACCTTGAAGTTATTAAAAAATCAGATGAGAGTACAAATCATAAATGCTATATTTTCATTAAAGTTTCCTCACCTTCTCTTCCTCAGGTTATTCACAGCAGAAAGAATAGGCACATGATTGCTAAGCTTTAGTTACATTCCCTCCCTTGCCTCAACACTTGAGCAAAATCATGTACCACCTACTAAGGCCGTTAGGCTAAGGCAAAGACTAGCCGATACTAACCAAAGCAGTTTCTCTTTCTCTTGGGACACATAGCTAGACTATACATCCCAGCCTCTGTAAGTGAGCTTCTAACTGAGTTATATAGCCAATGAAGTAGAAGCGAAAGCTATGTGTGCTACTCCTAGGCCTGGCCCAATAAAAACCTTCCACACACAATCCTCCATTCTCTTTCCCCTTCCTCCAACTCAATGTAGGTATGACAAACTCAGAGCAAAGTTGGAAAGGGCCTGTGTCTCCAAAGGAGCCACCCATGTATCAGAAACATCCAATTTAAATTTCACATAGGGAGGAAATTCCCTGGCGGTCCAGTGGTTAAGACTCAGCATTTTCAGTGTTGTGGCCTGGCTTCAATCCCTGGTTTGGGAAGTAAGATCCTACAAGCCGCGCAGTGCAGCCAATCAATCAATATAAAGAAAGTAAGAAGTTTCACATGAACAAGAAATAACATAACATCTGAATCATTATATATGTCTTTTGCAGCTTGTTTGCTACAGCAACTAGAGTTACCTTAACTCATACATTAGCTTGTAAACACACATTAAAAACCTTCTAAAAGGCATTCTAAATTATCAAAGGCGTGTCACTTCATGGTGCTTAAGAATAGTTTATATCTTTGTTATTCTGGATGACTTTCTGAATGTTGTTTTGGCCATTATTTTCTCCAACCTAACATCTCCAGCAAGTATCTTGACAGAAATTATCTATGTCTTCCCACATTTCATGTTTTCTTTATCTGTACTGTGATTCTGAATATTAGTATTATGTTTTTAGGTGTATGAGTTAACCACCAAGATCATATAAAACAAATTCAGAACCTCTCACTCTTTTCTTAAAATACTTACATCAGTACAACAACACAGTCAATGGACTCAAGTTTTCTCAAGGCCTAAGTCACATGAGATGGTATAGTGTTTAACTGAAAAGTACCTTTAAATGCTGGGAAGAGCCTTATCTTCAAAGTCCTGTATGCCACCCAGTAATCAGTAAGGGGAAAAGAAAGAGAAGTAGAAGGGAAGGAAAAGTTGGGAAAGAAAGGCCCACCAGGGCAAAGATGGTAGACATCTCCCCAAACCTCAAGTATCATAGAGTTAACCTATACCTATACTGTTGTATTATATCTGAAATGTTTAAACAAGAAAAGATTGTTTCTTGTTTAATAGTTCCCATGTGAACCCAAACCTCAAAATGATCTCAGGAAAAATCCTCAAATCATATGATTTTACTCAAACTAGCTACAACCTGAGATTAACTTGAAGTAAACAAGATTCTGCTCACCCTTCCTATCCCCAAACAACAGATAATCTGCCAATTTTTTTAAGCTGCTAATATTCTAGGGAGAAAAAAAAATCAAACAAATCAAGGCATTGAAAACAATAAGGGGGTGGGGGAAAGATAAAAGAAGAATCAAAAGACTAATTCAAAATGTTCCCCTTATAATAGCTAATGAAGATACTTCGGCCTCATTTTAAATGCTCTTTCTTTCCATTCATCTTTCCAAAGAGCAAGAGGATATGATTAAGGCAGGAAGAGCCACCTGCTCTACCTGCTCAAAATCAGAGCTTACCTCCTTAGATTGATGGCCTTTGCCAAGTTTGGAACACCTTCCATCTCTGTTGTCTTCTGCCCCATCAGACTGCTGATAGGCCTATGGGGGGAAGAAAGAGAAACAGACCTTCTAGAATGCCATATCCAACTCGTTATTTGCCTTCTCAAAAGGAGTCATCAGTTCTTACTAATCGAGGAAGGCAGATAATCCAACTGTTACTTGGCCTCAGAAGATTGACATTGGTCTTTCAGAAGCTTTCCTTACACAAGTTAGCATCAAACGTCTCAACAGGTAAGCAAGAATCAAGTGCTCACTTAAGAGCAAATAAATCACAGACACAACCACATCAAAACAGCAATAAAAACCTCTGCTCTGCCAACTAAGTCCTTCACCATGTCCCTAAACTTAAAAAGATTTTTCAGACAGACATTATATGCCACCTAAAGTCTATGTAGGGAGAGTCCATGCTTTCCCTCAGCACATATTCCTATGTATCACCTTCAAGGTCAAGAAATACTTCCTCATGATCAACCAAAAACAACAAATTCATTTTCTCTGATTTAATCTTCCAAATTTACAAAAAAACAACTTGGTATCTTCCTTACTCATTCCTTTGTTTGAAGAATAACCAAATCACTCATGTTTATTCTGTTCTCTAAGCTAAATCACCATCAATCCTTTAACTCTTACTCATAAAATTAATTTTCCATGAAACCTTTAGTTCTAGATATTAATTATGAACTACAACCTTAAGTTTCTCAGTAAACAACAGTAGACTTCAGAAATGAACAGTCCAAATACAGATAATAAAACATAAAACAGGTCTGAAGACCACATAGATATTACCTAATGAAGCAGAAGTAATAAAATGTTAGTGTTTGCATAAATTATCTTGTGCCCAATTATCAGCTTTCCCTCTCATACACAAGCTCTTTAAAAAAAATCCTTGGGCTTCCCTGGTGGCACAGTGGTTAAGAATCTGCCTGCCAATGCAGGGGACACGGGTTCGAGCCCTGGTCCGGAAAGATCCCACATGGTGTGGAGCAACAAAGCTCTGCCCCACAACTACTGAGCCTGCATTCTACAGCCCATAAGCCACAACTACTGAGCCCACGTGCCCCAACTACTGAAGCTCACGTGCCTAGAGCCCATGCTCCGCAACAAAAGAAGCCACTGCAATGAGAAGCCCGCGCACTGCAAGGAAGAGTAGCCCCCGCTCACAGCAACTAAAGAAAGCCCGCGCGCAGCAACAAAGACGTAACGCAGCCAAAAGAAAAAAAAAAACCTTACATAAGTTTATTAAATATACAGATATTCTTAATATCACAAAGATATTAGATTCAAGTTAAATGAACTAAAAAACTAACTTTCTATATAACAAGTTTTATTTTTGTAACTTTTTAAAATAAGGAGATATAAATCTGAATCTCCTCAAGCTGCCTTAATAAGAAGTATGCTTTCAACAAAAATATAAATCATCAGTTTTCTACTTTCATCATTCTAAAAATACTGTAGAAAGGGACTGCCTCTTGACAAGATAAAATTAAAATGAAAGAAGTAACCTATTACAGTATTATGGAAATTCTGAGAGTATTAACATTCTTTGCCAATTGCAAAGTGAAGGAGTTAATAAAGCTTTTTATTTGCCTGAAGGTATTTTTTTAAATAACTTAAAAGATAGTGACAGAAAATATTTAGGCCCTCTCAACTATTAACTTTGGTGTGAAGCTACACCTGTTAACTGAAAAAGATTATTTTTCTTCTGTGTTGTGAAAATTTTCAATTTATCAATAACATCACTAACACAGCCCTTGCTTATAAATAACTCCCAAATCTGAAGTATGTTTTAAGCCATTTATTCCTTTAAAATTAAAAACATGTTTATGATTATACTACCTTCCCATTATTTTCCATTATTTTCTAATGGTGTGCTAATTCTTATGACCAAAAAGGAGAGTTTTCCTTCCAATAATGTGTTTCAAGGTAAAGGCTTGAAGGTATTTTATTAGACTAAAATCTATACTAAGTTTAAAAAGCAAATGAATGTTATATGGGAGATGGGAAGTGTAGAAAGGTCAGAGTATAAAACTCTAGCACAAATGTCTTCAGGTGTCAAAAATATTTTTCCATTTAACTTATTTATTTGGCTGCGTTGGGTCTTCATTGCTGCTTGCAGGCTTTCTCTAGTTGCAGCGAGCGGGGGCTACTCTTCGTTGCGGTGCTCAGGCTTCTCACTGTGGTGGCTTCTCTTGCTGCAGAGCACGGGCTCTAGGCACACGGGCTTCAGTAGTTGTGGCTCATGGGCTCCAGAGCACAGGCTCAGTATTTGTGACACACAGGCTTAGTTGCTCCGTGGCATGTGGCATCTTCCCGGACCAGGGCTCGAACCCGTGTCCCCTGCATTGGCAGGAGGATTCTTAACCACTGAGCCACTAGGGAAGTCCCCATTTAATTTTTAAAAATGGATTTTCATTCAAAGGAAGAAAGGGCAGATTCAGAGATTATTTAAGTAGCTTAAAATCACTGCCATCTAAACCTTGCCATCTTCTCCACAACTCAAGGAAAAGGTCATCTCTTATAAACTCAAGTAGCTTGAGGGCAACAGAATTTTCCCAAGAGAAAATCAAATAGATAATAAATGGTTTTCTACATCAGCTCTGGGTGTAAATAATGATTCAAATTCATAAGTTATGATAAATAATGTGGAATTTGCTACTAATTCTTCCTTCTCCAATTCTGTTCATATAAAAAATGACCAAACACTACTAAATACCAAGAACCACCACAATGTTCATATTCCTTGCCCTAGTTCTGTAACTATATCCTAAGAAAATTACCAAAAGAGGGCAATCTACAGGTGTGAAAAAATATTCACTGTAATATGATACACTACACTGCAAAAAATGTCCAACCAATCAACAGAAATTTTTTGTTTTTAAAAAACTTCACCTATATTTATTTTTATCAATTCATTCATTCCTTAATTCCACAAAGGATTTGAGATCGTTTACAAGAACATATCTTAACAATTCACTATATATGTATAAAATGTGGAACAGGAAAAAAACAATTTAAATATGCCACCCAAGTAAGGCCCAAACCAGTTGTTATGGTTGTACTTCAAAATCTGTTCTGAGTTTCTGAGTAGCCAAGTTAAAAAAACAAAGTAGCCATTAAATAATTCTCATTAGAGAAAAGGAGAAAGCACACACAGTTCCTCAGGGAAAACAAGAATTGTTAATAGACGGCATAGCTTCTGGATGATGGGTGTTGACACGTTTAAAAAATAAAGATTATACAATAAGGAAAATACTTATGATAATGTTAAAGGAAAGATGCAAAATTATATATACGCTCTGCAGTGATATAAAAGCATGGTACATACAGAAAAGACGAGACGGTCATACACATAACCTTTTTCCCCACAAAACTATGATTTCTTTGACTGTAATGACCACATCATATTCTTCTGTGCCAAAACCATGCCTAGAGGCTGAATGCTAGGCAGATAGTAGTCGTTTTTTATTTTTAACATATTAAAATGTCTGTATTTACTTAAGATAGTATTTGGCTTACAAGAATAGAAATAATCAGTATATAACAGAAATAATGAATATAAAAAGTACTTTCTGGTGAAGAACTCATTGCTGCCACACTGTGAATGGCCAGGTTGATTGCTTACACCTTACATAGCTGAAAAGCACTAACGGCCTCAATCCACAGCTTCCTTATCCCACTCCACATATATTTCAGATTCTTCCTTAAGGTGTACAAGATGTTAACTACCAAGAAGTATTACTAGTATACCCAGATAAGGAACAATATGTGGCCTTTTAAAAATTGCTTTATTTATGTTGGAAAAGCCAAAATAATTCTTATGTAGTTCAAATTTTGAAAAGAGAGCAACCAGATATCTCCAAAATCAAACATTACCATAAAATTATAATAAATTTTTTATATCATCAAAAATTTAAAAATCGTACCACAACAACCTGATAGATTCCATACCATTAAAAGCTGTCAAGTATGTTCTTTAATTCAGTCCCATTTCTTGACTTCTCTTGCTTCTCAAATAGCAAGTAACTACAACCAAAGTTTCCCCTTTTGACATAAGAAGTAGTCCCAAAGCAGAACTTGGACTTTCATTGTGGCTACTTTTTAAAAGGGATATGTGCCCTAAAACACATCAATCAGAACTGACAGTCTTTTAAAGTTAAAGACTCTAACATATTTATAAAAACAAACATGGAAACTGGACGATATTGTTATCATACGGCACTCAAAAAATAGTACTAAACACAAAAAACTGCACGCATCCTTCCTCTCTATAGGTATCATCATCAGTAATTTCTTTGGCCTGAAATGCTTATTTAAATACAGATGTTCAGAACACTAAAAAACACATTTAAAACATTTAAAAAGTTAAAAAAAATGTTGGGTTACAATAAATCTAATAAAAACCACTATACAGTCTTAAAAAACCAAAATTACAATATTAAAGTCCAGATATTCTGTATCCTATTATATAAAAAAAGAATTAATATACTCTGACATACATCCATTTAAATATGTTTTCATCTTTTAAAAAAATATATTCCCAGTCCCGTTTTTCCAATAGGATAGGGCACTGATGATACCTAAAGATTACCTCCTACCACCACCATTTTAAAAAATAAAGGGGCTTTGATTCATATTGGAGATCTGGGGAAGGTAAAACTAAGGTGGTAAAATGAAAAAAGTCAAACTATTTTCACCACCACCCCAATTTTTTTCAGATGTTTAAAATGTGGTAAAATAAAGACTCAGAAGAAAAATTTTAGATATATGTAGATTTCATATTATATTCATTTAGAAAAAAATAGAAGAGCGAGGAAAACAATTAGATGGAAAAGAGAAAGATTCCAAGGTATCAAAGAAGAAGGGAGCAAGTTCCAAAGCATAAATGAAAGGAGACTCATTATAGCCTTAGCTCATGGACCAAGAGACTATCAGCTTTGTGCATCTCAACGGTCAATTCTGATTAATCACAGTTTTAAGTTCTTTAACTGTTACTTAGACAACAAGATTTATTTCAAAATGGAATAGCAGGGGGAAAAACGGGGATAGCAGACATCCAGGGGGAGAAATTCTTGAGAGATTATATTAATAACAAAAATTAAGTTCTCAGATCAAATATAGCTCAAGACCATATCCAATACTTGGTGATTAATTTACTCATCCCTTCCATAGAGAATTATCAATTATTTTTAAATGACACCTTATTTTTAAAAAATTGTCTTGAATTAAAAATAGGATACATGGTAATCAATACTTCTGAAAGAGAAATGAGAGAATGAACACCAAAGAACATGACAATTCCAAAAACGGTAGGTATGACTCACTGGACTGGAAAACAATCTTAATTTAAAAAGCTACTATATCAAGTACAAGGTAATTCTTCCTTTAATATTTCCTATCATAGAAGCAGATTATTTAGTGCATCAAAAGATTCTAGAAAAGGAGTTCCTTTCTAAGTCAAAAGAAAATTTCCTTATCCAAAACTTGATACTCCTCAGAAGTCAAGAGGTAAACGTACTTGGTACAAGAATGAGGTTGGTTCTGTCGAAACTGCACCTTTAGTGTTTTGTTCTAAAATACTATAGTCCCTGATATGAAAACGCAATCAAGTTAGGATTCACTGTTAACAAAGGCAGGGTACAGCACTCTAGGTATCTACACGCCTAAAAGAACAAAGACATGACACATGGCTCATTTTGTCTCACTCTGGTGGCCTTCCATTACCAAATATCCATTGGCTCCCTTCCATGACATCTGCTTAATAGCCATTTGAGTTCTCCTTGAATTCTAGAATGCCTAAACTCCAGATTCCCAGTGATTCTAGGTTTTAGCTCTATTGGACTCTTCCAGAGTCCTAAAGGGAGCAGCCAGTTATCATACACACTCTAAGCCTGGTAGTGAAGGTTATCCTTCATGAATGCCAGTCCTTTTACAGCAGGTGTCACTATGTAACCTTCATGGGTGGTGTGGGAAGAGTAACTGCGGGCCATCTAGAAGTTTACAATCCTGGGAGGGAAAACTGGAGAGTGATCTGCCTGAATCAAACATGAAAATATGCCATAAAGTTTCTTTTTTGAATTTTGACTTAATTAGGTCCACTTTCATTAGACAAAAAGGGGAAGAAGTCCTTGGAATTTGAAACAATAACTATATTTGAATCAAGAATATATGAAATTATATTAAAAATGAAATGGTTCTGAAAAATGTCATTCTAGTCCCCTCAATGTCCTCGGTTTTCCATAGAAAGGAATGAAAAAGAATTCAGTAATTTTTTTATACATACTTCAAAGTTTCTCTTACATTTTTTTTTTCTCTTACATTTTTAAATTTCAAAGCAACACAGAAACCAATGGAACTTTGTGTAACTGATCAAAATTTGAAGAAATGATTCACATGTACACATCCCAGAATCCTGCACGATGGATACAGCATAATGTTAACTACTATACAATGTAAGCTACAAACAAAAGCTGAGGGCTAAATTGAAGAAGAGAGTCCTATAGGTGTCTGACTTAGTCATTTCTGCAGACATAGGAACCACATGAAAATGTGAACAAAAAAGAATAAACCAAGCTCCCAGGTCTCACTCTTGAGGGTGAGGTGACAATTCCAAGCAGATATCTGGAACTGTAGTCAAATGTCAGGATGAGTCATTCCACTCTTTAACATATTTTACTTACTCTGGTCAGCATAGTTTTTGGCCTTGAGTTCAAGTTGTCTTGTTTGAGATTCTAAAGATTCCACTCTGGTCTGTAAATCCTTTTTTTCCTGTTCTTGAGAGTCTTCAAATTCAATGAATTTCTAATAAAGAAGAAAAATACATTATTTTCATTAGATAAATGAAAAATTTTTAACATTATAAACCCCTGTGTTTCTTGGTATCAAGAATCACAACTTGGCATTAAATACTCAAGAAGATCTCAGAATCATGAACTTAGGTTGATTTTTAGTTTCTCTATAAAAATTAAGGTTTACAGGACTTCTCTGGGGGTCCAGTGGTTAAGACTCCGTGCTTCCATTGCAGGGAACACGAGTTCGATCCCTGGTCAAGAGAACTAAGATCCCAAATGCCGCACAGCACAGCCAAAAAATTAAAAAAAAAAAAAAAAAGTAATAATTAAGGTTTAAAATCTCCAAATATAGAAGGGAAAAGATGACAAAATAATATTTATGAACGTGTTTCCACTTCATTATAACAGGCATTCCAAAGAAAATACATAGATTGGTTCAAGATGGTGGAGTAGAAGGACATGCTCTCACTCCCTCTCACAAGAACACCACAACCACGACTAACGGCTGGACAATCATCGACAGGAAGACACTGGAACTCACCAAAACAGATACCCACATCCAAAGACAAAGGAGAAGCCACAGTGAGACGGTAGGAGGGGCGCAATCGTAGTAAAATCAAATCCCATAAGTGCTGGGTGGGTGACGCACAGACTGGAGAACACTTAGACCACACAAGTCCACCCACTGGAGTGAAGGTTCTGAGCCCCACGTCAGGCTTCCCAACCTGGGGGTCCGGCAATGGGAGGAGGAATTCCTAGAGCAACAAACTTTGAAGCCTAGTGGGAACTGATTGCAGGACTTCGACAGGACTGGGGGAAACAGAGACTCCACTCTGGAGGGCACACACAAAGTAGTGTGTGCATCGAGACCCAGGGGAAGGAGCAGTGACCCCAGGGGAGACTGAACCAGGCCTACCTGCTACTGTTGGAGGGTCTCCTGCAGAGGCAGGGGGTGGCTGTGTGTCACCGTGAGGACACTGGCAGCAGAAGTTCTGGGAAGTACTTCTTGGCGTGAGCCCTCCCAGAGTCTGCCCTTAGCCCCACCAAAGAGCCCGGGTGTGCTCCAGTGTTGGGTCGCCTCAGGCCAAACAACCAACAGGGAGGGAACCCAGCCCCACCCATCAGCAAACAAGTGGATTAAAGTTTTACTGAGCTCTGCCCAGCAAAGCAACAGCCAGCTCTACCCACCACCACTCCCTCCCATCAGGAAACTTGCACAAGCCTCTTAGATAGCCTCATCCACCAGAGGGCAGACAGCAGAAGCAAGAAGAACTACAATCCTGCAGCCTGTGGAACAAACACCACATTCACAGAAAGACAGACAAGATGAAAAGGCAGAGGGCTATGAACCAGATGAAAGAACAAGATAAAACCCCAGAAAAACAACTAAATGAAGTGGAGACAGGCAACCTTCCAGAAAAAGAATTCAGAATAATGATAGTGAAGATGATCCAGGACCTCGAAAAAGAATGGAGGCAAAGGTCGAGAAGATGCAAGAAATGTTTAACAAAGACCTAGAAAAATTAAAGAACAAACAAACAGAGATGAACAATACAATAACTGAAATGAAAAATACACTAGAAGGAATCAACAGCAGAATAACTGAGGCAGAAGAACGGATAAGTGACCTGGAAGACAGAATGGTGGAGTTCACTGCTGCTGAACAGAATAAAGAAAAAAGAAGGAAAAGAAATGAAGACAGCCTAAGAGACCTCTGGGACAACATTAAGCGCAACAACATTCGCATTATAGGGGTCTCAGAAGGAGAAGAGAGAAAGGACCCAAGAAAATATTTGAAGAGATTATAGTCAAAAACTTCCCTAACATGGGAAAGGAAATAGCCACCCAGGAAATAGTCCAGGAAGTGCAGAGAGACCCATACAGGACAAACCCAAGGAGAAACACGTCGAGACACATAGTAATCAAATTGGCAAAAATTAAAGGCAAAGAAAAATTACTGAAACCAGCAAGGGAAAAACGACAAATAACATAAAGGGAACTCCCATAAGGTTAACAGCTGATTTCTCAGCAGAAACTCTACAAGCCAGAAGGGAGTGGCATGGTATACTTAAGGTGATGAAAGGGAAGAAACTACAACCAAGATTACTGTACCAGGCAAGGATCTCATTCAGATTTGATGGAGAAATCAAAAGCTTTACAGACAAGCAAAAGCTAAGAGAATTCAGCACCACCAAACCAGCTCTACAACAAATGCTAAAGGAACTTCTCTAAGTGGGAAACACAGGAGAAGAAAAGGACCTATAAAAACAAACCCAAAACAATTAAGAAGATGGTAATAAGAACATACATATCGATAATTACCTTAAATGTGAATGGATTAAATGCTCCAACCAAAAGACACAGGCTAGCTGAATGGATACAAAAATAAGACCCATATATATGCTGTCTACAAGAGACCCATTTCAGACCTAGGGACACATTCAGACTGAAACTGAGGGGATGGAAAAAGATATTCCATGCAAATGGAAATAAAAAGAAAGCTGGAGTAGCAATACTCGTATCAGATAAAATAGACTTTAAAATAAAGAATGTTACAAGAGACAGGGAAGGACACTACATAATGATCAAGGGATCAATCCAGGAAGAAGATATAACAATTATAAATATATATGCACCCAATACAGGAGCACCTCAATATATAAGGCAACTGCTAACGACTCTAAAAGAGGAAATCGACAATAACACAATAATAGTGGGGGACTTTTAACACCTCACTAACACCATTGGACAGATCACCCAAACAGAAAATTAATAAGGAAACACAAGCTTTAAATGACACAATAGACCAGAGCAAAGGAAACTACAAACAAGATGAAAAGACAACCCTCAGAATGGGAGAAAATATTTGCAAACGAAGCAACTGACAAAGGATTAATCTCCAAAATATACAAAGAGCTCATGCAGCTCAGTATTAAAAAAACAAACAGCCCAATCAAAAAATGGGCAGAAGACTTAAAGAGACATTTCTCCAAAGAGGACATACAGATGGCCAAGAAGCACATGAAAAGCTGCTCAACATTACTAATTATTAGAGAAATGCAAATCAAAACTACAATGAGGTATCACCTCACACCAGTTAGAATGGGCATCATCAGAAAATCCACAAACAACAAATGCTGGAGAGGGTGTGGAGAAGAGGGAACCCTCTTGCACTGTTGATGGGAATGTAAATTGATACAGCCATTATGGAGAACAGTATGGAGGTTCCTTAAAAAACTAAAAACAGAATTACCATATGACCCAGCAATCCCACTACTGGGCATATACCCAGAGAAAACCATAATTCAAAAAGACACATGCACCCCAATGTTCATTGCAGCACTATTTACAATAGCCAGGTCATGGAAGCAACCTAAATGCCATCGACAGACGAATGGATAAAGACGACGTGGTACATATATGCAATGGAATATTACTCAGCCATAAAAAGGAACGAAATTGGGTCATTTGTTGAGACGTGGATGGATCTAGAGACTGTCATACAGAGTGAAGTAAGTCAGAAAGAGAAAAACAAATATCGTATATTAACACATATATGTGGAACCTAGAAAAATGGTACAGATGAACCGGTTTGCAGGGCAGAAATAGAGACACAGATATGGAGAACAAAAGTATGGACACCAAGCAGGGAAAGCAGCAGAGGGGTGGGGGAGTAGTGTGATGAATTGGGAGACTGGGATTGACATGTATACACTGAGGTGTATAAAATGGATGACTAATAAGAACCTGCTCTATAAAAAAATAAATTTTTAAAAAAGCGGAATTACTGTCTTAAAAAAATACATATACCTACTCCAAATATATAAATCCTTTAACTTAACTAGTATACTTACATATTCATCTGAGTTCAATACATAATTTTTTACATAATTTTGTATATAATATGTAAAAGAAAAAACTAAAGGATGGAATATCAATAAATATATTTAAACGATTATTTGATTAGTGAACAGTCTTCTAAATTACCTGAACCATGTGCTAGAAATATCTCCACCAGTCAAATTTAATTTATTAAAATCATTCTCATGATGGAGAGATTATCAATAAATCTCAGTCTTCACCTTGTTTTTTAAATTGTTTTATCTGCATCACTTGACAACTGATCACTCGCTCCTCCTTAAAACTTTTTTTTCTCCCAGTTGGGGTTTTTCCTTGTTTTCCTTTCACTTTGCTGGCTGCTCCTTCTTGGTCTTTGTTTGTTCTTCCTCTTGTCCCCACCTTCTTAACACTGGCAAGCTCAGTCCCTGGACAACTCTTTCTCTTCATTGTTTATTCTTATTCCCTGTGATCTCATCCAGTTTCAAAACTTTAAATACTAAATGAATGCTGACAACCTCCAAATTTCTACCCCAGCCTCTAGCCCAGACCTGAATTCCAGATTTGTAATGTCCAGTTGCCTTCTGGACAACTCCATCTGAATGTCTAATAAGAACCTTAAACTTAATGTCAAAGCCTGCTCCTCCTGGTCTTACCTAGCTCATTAAGTTACTGTGGTCAGTTGCTCAGGCCCAAAATTCTACTCATTCTCTAATACGTGATATCCAATTCAACAGCAAATCTACCTTCAGATCTGACCCCTTTTCATCATCTCCATCACCATCCTGGTCTGTGCCACCGTTATCTATTGCGGGGATTAGTGCAGTAGCAGTAGCCTCCTAACTGGCCTCCTTACTTCCACCCTTGTACCTCTACAACGCATTTTCCATACAGTAGTTAGGGTGACCCTTTTTAAAAATCAGATCAGTGTACTCTTCTGCTTGAAATCCTCTGATTGCTTGCATTCTCCCAAAGTCCTTACCAGAGACCCCCAGGATGAATACAAGCTATCATCTTCTTACTTCTTTGACATCATCTTCTACTACTCTTCCCCCAGATATCCAAACGGCTTGCTCATCCTCACCTCCTTAACATCTTTGTTCAAATGTCAGCTTTTTACTAAGACTTTTTTTGCCCATCATATTTAAAACTGCAATATGTACTCCCTACTTCCCTTCCTGCTTTTTTTCTCTATTGCACTTATCTTCAACTAACATACTATATGCTTTAGTAATTTATCTTATTTATTATCTGCCTTGCCTCACTAGAACGTAGGTTCCATGAGGGCAGGGATTTGTTTTGCTTGCTGTTGTTATTCCCAGTGCAAAGAATGATGATGGCACATAGCAGGTGCTCAAATATTTGTTAAACAAATGAATACATAAATGAAAAGACTTTCACAGTAAAAAAACTAAAATCCATAGAGAAAACTGTATAATTCACAAATAAACTTAGATATCACTAAATACACTCTAGTTTTAATATGAAATTTGCTATTACCTACTTTATCTGTCCTGAAACTTTTCAGTCACTGTAGTGGACATTGCTTTTTGTCTTGTACACACTGTCTTCCTTTGAGGAACTTCTCCCCAGTTTCATGCGAAATCTATTCAGTCCATGCCTTTCGATTCGTGAGGACTCCATCTCCCTACGGGTGGGCATATGACCTGAACCAGACTGATCAGAGTCCTCTCTGGGACATTTGCCAGTTTTTAGGAAGAATACAACCTCTCTTCCTCTGGAATCCCAAACTCTTAAGAATCTAGCAGGCTTAAGCTGCAGAGGGACATCCTTTTCAACAGGTGGAAGAAGCATGCCTGAAAACAAAGCCAATGTTAAAGGAAAACAACAAGGGGGCAAAAACCCTAATTAAAGATACCATTTGAGTTCCTAGATTCAATATTTCCTGAGGCTGGCATTTCCCAATTGTTTTATTTTTTCAGTGACATAAACCAATAAATTCTGTTTTATATAAGCTTGAGTTGGTTTCTATCACAAGAAACTAAAAGCATCCTAATATATTCAGCTACTTTCCCTCAAGAACCATTTTATTTTCTCATTTTATTAGCCAATATTTTCCTTATCTTTGAAGCCTGAAACCTCCAACATCTGTAACACTGGTTCTTAATCATTTGGAGTTCCACAGACTGATTTGGGAATTTGATATATCCATGAACCATGTTTCCCCAGAAGAAATGCCCTCACCTAACCCAAATTCTACCTATTTTTCTCAGAGGCTCAGAGACCATTTAAGCCCTTCCACAAATCCCACATTTAGCACCCCTGCCCTTTTCTGTGAAAATATTCCATATTTGTCATTGTTTATTTTTTGTAGAATATTAATCTAAAAATGATTACATAAAGAAGGAGTAAAGGTTACAGTAAATGTAAGAAAAGAGGTAAACTTGACAAATCATTCATTCACTCAAGAAATGACTACGTTAAAAAGGGGAGGGGTGGGATTCCCTGGTGGCCCAGTGGTTAAGACTCCACGCTACCACTGTAGGGGGCGCGGGTTCGATCCCTGGTCGGAGAACTAAGATCTTGTATGCCACGTGGCACAGCGGGAAAAGAAAAAAAGAAAGAAACGACTACTTACTTAAACTACTTACTATGTGCCAGGCACATGGAATATGACTGTGAGTATCATACTATCCCTGCCTTCCAAGAGTGCTCACTGGCTACAAATTGAAGGCAGGCAGATGATACAAAGGTTACATTGAACAGAAAAGCAGCATTATGTAACAGGATGTTGCTGATGAAGTCTGAGTAAGTTATTTCAACATTTTACCTGGGGACAGAAGCAAAGACTAAGAATTAATAAGAAAATGTAATTATTTTTTTGCCTGCTTTGAAAATGATGCTCCCTTGGCTAACGGAACTGCCATATCTGGGCAAATAACCAGAAAGTCTTATTTCAGCGTTGTGTGCTATAGATAAAATGTTGTTTTAAAGAACATACAGCACCATAAAAAGAAACGAAATTGAGCTATTTGTAACGAGGTGGATGGACCTAGAGTCTGTCATACAGGGTGAAGTAAGTCAGAAAGAGAAAGACAAATACCATATGCTAACACATATATATGGAATTTAAGGGAAAAAAATGTCATGAAGAACCTAGGGGTAAGACAGGAATAAAAACACAGATCTACTAGAGAATGGACTTGAGGATATGGGGAGGGGGAAGGGTAAGCTGTGACAAAGTGAGAGAGTGGCATGGACGTATATACACTACCAAACGTAAAATAGATAGCTAGTGGGAAGCAGCCGCATAGCACAGGGAGATCAGCTCAGTGCTTTGTGACCACCTAGAGCGGTGGGATAGGGAGGGCAGGAGGGAGGGAGACGCAAGAGGGAAGAGATATGGGAACATATGTATAACTGATTCACTTTGTTATAAAGCAAAAGCTAACACACCATTGTAAAGCAATTATACTCCAATAAAGATGTAAAAAAAAAAAAAAGAACATACAGCAGATGTTTACCAAGTAACACCTAAAATGCTGTGCTATTAAACTCCTAACAAAACTTTTACTCCTAACAGATTGGTGGTTGCCAGGGGCAGGGAGTGGAGGTAGAGGATATGGATGAAGGTGATCAAAGGGTACAAACTTCCACTTACAAGTCCTGGTGATATAATGCACAGCATGGTTACTATAGTTAAAAATACTACTGTATTGTATATTTGAAGGTTGCTAAGAGTCGATTTTTTTTTAAGTTCTCACCACACACACAAAAAGTATGTGAAGTGATGGCAATGTGTTAACTAACTTTTTGTGGTAATCATTTTGCAACATATACCTTTTCCAAATCATTACGTTGTACACTTTAAACTTACACCACATGTCAATTATTTCTCCATAAAGCTGGTAAAAAATCCAACTTTACCACTATCCCGCCTTTTCAGAACTCCTTTCTGAATGACAGAAGAAATATCGTCACAGACACACAGCTTCATTTCTTAGCGACCCAGTTTGGCTGCACAAGGGCATGAATAATCCAAAACTATTTAGCAGTCACTATTATATGCTTACTCTTCAAGCCGACCTACACCTAGATGGTTCAAGCTTCCGCTTTCTTCACATTTTATTACTTAAAGTAAATATCACCTTAAGTAAACAGAGCAAAAAGAAGAGAGATTTTTTTTTTTCCCCAAAAATGATGTGACCATTTTTTGGACTGGCAGGGTTATTTAACTTCAAATGGAAATCTCTTGTTTCTGCAGTTTCCCTTCACAGGAAATGACTGGAAATAATGAAAATACTCCAAAGCAAATACATAATCCCAGGCCTCTCCTTCAAGCAAATTAAAACAGATAAACTTAGAGACTTCAAAATGAACTGTTTCTCTCAAGGGTATATATGTTTTTTCCTTTCTTATTCTAAACAGTGGATCTTAAGCTTTTTGGAATCATGAACTGCTTTGAGAATCTTATGAATATAGACCTTTCCCCAAGAAAATAAATATATGAAGCAGGGAATTCCCTGGTGGTCCAGTGGTTAAGAATCTGCCTTCCAATGCAAGGAACGCGGGTTCGATCCCTGGTCAGGGAACTAAGATCCCACATGCCTCGGGGCAACTAAGCCCGCGCGCTGCAACGAAGATCCTCACAGCCAAAAATAAATAAATAAATGTGAAGAATTACAAAGTATTAAAAAATATATATGAAGCAAACTAGTCATTCAATTTCAGTGCATCTTCAAGCTCTATAAGAAATCAAGAATGATTTTCCCCATTTATAAAAATTATAAATGTTGATTGTTGCTTTTTAAAAATGTTTTTAAATTTCTCTCTTGAAAAATCCCATTTTGTTTGTTTATTTGGAGGAGGTGGGCTGCACCACGCAGCTTTCAGGATCTCAGTTCCCCCACCAGGGACTGAACCCGGGCCACAGCAGTGGAAGTGCCGAATCCTAACCACTAGACCACCAGGGAACTCCAGAAAATCCCAATTCTAAATGTGTATTAAATCTTGTTTGGAAATGTACAGCTGCCACCTTCAATTAAAATGCTAATCACTATTGCACAACAAAAATAAATATGCCTCAGTTCTGATAAGGTATGTTAATAAATCACACAGGGCCCTGAAAGCCTGGTAGGATAAACACTTTTTTTAAAAATATTTATTTATTTATTTTATTTATTTTTATTTTTGGCTGCGTCGGGTCTTCATTGCAGCATGCAGGGCAGGATGTTTTAGGTGCAGCGCACAGGCTCTTCATTGCAGCACGAGGGCTTCTCTCTAGTTGTGGCGCACACGTTTTCTTCTCTAGTTGTGGCACGTGGGCTCTATAGTTTGTGGCACTCGGGCTCAGTAGTTGTGGCGCGCAGGCCCAGTTGCCCCGCGGCATGTGGGATCTTAGTTCCCCGACCAGGGATCGAACCCGCGTCCCCTGCACCAGAAGGCAGATTCTTCACCACTGGACCACCAGGGAAGTCCTGATAAACACTTCTTAACAGCCTTCAAAGAGTAATCAAGAAAAAGTAACAAATGATTGAAATTATCTAAACTGTCATCCAAGAAACATATCTGTCAAACAGGCTAGTTTTTAGCAACTGTTTTGTGAAATATCCCTGATAACACAGATAACCTTGGGAAGAGACACTGCTATAGGGTAGGGTAACTCAAAAACACAATACTGATAATAAGTACAAAAAACTTCAGAAGATGACCTGGTTCTATATGGCACTTCGCCATAATGTGAAAGTGAGAAACATAAAAATTTAAGAAGAAGAAAATTGGAATAGAAATAGAGAAGGTGCCATGAAATTCAATCAGCTGCTAAAATAAGACTGTTAGCAGAAAAAGGTTTAGATTCCTGGTCCTAATAGGAGTCCTTTTTCCTGGGTGTGGGTTAGAGGTAGAGCATAAGGGTGGTAATGAGAACTGTTCCTTTTTTCTATTCCTAACCTTCTCATACTATAGTGAAAATAATCAGGCAGTAGCTGGCATGGATTACAGTAAGTAGAAAGTTCTCCAACAAGCCTTTCTACTTCTCTTCTACATTCAGAGATCCTAGGCGGGCTAGTTAGCATATGTTGAGTACTGCTGAACCTCTTTGTAACTTTGTAGACTACAAACACGTCTGACTCTTGTTTTAAAGTCTTAACTTACTTCAAAAGACATGTCTGCTTTCTAGTCCTGTATTTTCAACTTAACACACAAACTGAGATAATATAAAAATAGGAACATAGCCCATTCTGTCACTTTCTAGTCAAAGAAAAATTGTTGTCACAATTAAATAAAACCACACACTTATTTACAATGACTGTTCTCCAGATGCCGGCAGAAATACAGAATAGGCAGTGAGGTAGTACAAAGATATTTATTACAAACTACTCGGTAATGACATTCATAAGATTTACTCTTAACTTAAATAACATATTAACTAAAAATTCTTTATCCACCCAACCAGTCCAAGCATTTACTTCATGACAGCCACCAAAGAAACACAGTAAACAGTTATCAACATAACATGCTAAGTACTACAATGGAAGCAAGTACAAGGGGCAATAGAAACATAGAGGAATAAGCAACTGAATCTGTTTTAAAAAAGGAGAAGCCCTTTCAGCTGACTTTAAAAGAAACAGTTTATCTAACAAAGTGGGGTAAAGACACTCCAGGCAGAGGTAACAGCACATGCAAAGGCATAGAGGCATAAAGATCGGCATGTCCAGCATGTCCAGGGAGATAAAATTTGGGATTGGAATTTCAGTAAATGATGTAATGGGTAAACCATTAGCCAAAGAATATGTTGGGGAATCTCTCCTCTGATTCACAAAGGGAATAAGTGGGCAAATAAGGTTCCATTTATCCATCCACCCTTTCAACACACAACTTGAGTATTCTAAGGTGCTGAGAATGTAGTAGATTGCTAAACAGATCTGCTCCCTATGCTCCATTGCTTGAAATTTGGCAGAAGAAAACAGACATTAAGTGTGTGTAACTGACGGGAATTCCCTGGTGGCCTAAGTGGTTAGGACTCAGCACTTTCACTGCAGGGGGCCCGGGCTCCATCCCTGGTTAGGGAACTAAGATCCCTCAAGCTGTATGATACAGCCAAAGAAAAGTAACTGACAAAAGACTGATTTGTGAAGATAAGTTAACACAAAAGTTGCCGCTGAGGTTAATGCTGATGAGGGATGGCTGGTATTTCTGTTACTTTTTTTTTTTGCTGCAGCAGCAGCAGTCATAGTTTATTTGGTAAATAAATCAAATTAGTACACTATACTATATTACACGCTTCACAATACAGAGAATTGTGTCTTTTTCATAGAGTTAAAAGCTGAAAACTGCAAAACATTTTTTTTTTTTTGCGGTACGCGGGCCTCTCACTGTTGCGGCCTCTCCCGTTGCGGAGCACAGGCTCCGGACGCGCAGGCTCAGCGGCCATGGCTCACGGGCCCAGCCGCTCCGCGGCATGTGGGATCTTCCCGGACCGGGGCACAAACCCGTGTCCCCTGCATCGGCAGGCGGACTCCCAACCACTGCGCCACCAGGGAAGCCCAAAACACTTTTTTAACCGTTTGTTTTTATTTTCAGAGAGACAATTTTTTTTTTTTGGAGTATGTTGATTTACAATGTCGTGTTAGTTTCAGGTGTACAGCAAAGTGAATCAGTAATACATATACATATATTCCACTCTTTTTTTAGATTCTTTTTCCATATAGGCCATTACAGAGTATTGAGTAGAGTCTGTTACTTTCTAAATGACATCAACATGGGATAACAACACAACCTTGGTTTACAAGTCAGTCTCAGGCTCAGGCTTATACATGATGTGATACTTGCCAAGACTTTCTGAAATGAGGAGTTAACATTTCAAACTCTGAATACAAAATGAGACTTTAAAAAATCATAGTTCAAGTTCATACACAATGCAACCACACTGTAATCACATGACACAAGAAATAGTACAAGATATCAGAAAAGTTATACATATAATGGGAAACTAACTTGATATGACTCAAGGAAGATATTCCCGAGACATTGAAACTGAGACCTGAAGCCTAAAAGAAAAAGTTTATAAAGTAAAGAGCAAAAAGTTCATCAAGCTGAAAGAAACCAAGGAAGTCCAGAATGGCCAAGCTTAGACATCTGGGAGAAAGAATGGCCTGAGATGAGGATGGAACGTAGATAAAGAACAAATCATATAGGGCCTTACGGGATACTGGATCACATTAAGGATGTTTAAATCCACTCATACCTTGGAAAGCTCAGTCTGTGAGGATACGGAGAAGGGGCTGTGCTGAGGAGGGAACAAGAGTATCTGCAGGGAGACCAAAGGTTACCACAGTAATGAGAGATGATTACGTGCAGTAGCAGTGAGAATGGAGAGATGAGGAAGAATTCAAGACATTCTGGAGGTAAATAAACAGGATTGGTGACTGAATGAATGTAAAGGAGAAGAGAGAAGGAAAGCTCAGGAAAAAGTCTAGCTTTCTGATTTGGCCAATGGTGAGGATGGTGGTATCGCTTATCTAGGATAAACAGATGCGGGAGAGGTATGGGTAATATAATAGAACTGATTTTTAATATCAAGGTGAGCTACCTGTGAGGTATTCAAGCGCACCATATGGAATATTTATTTGTAAAGGTATCTCATTATTAGGAGTGTAACTGGTACAACCCACGTGGAAGTTAGCAACGTGGATCAAAGTCCTTAAAGAATGTATGAAAAGAGTGTTACTTTTATCATACTTTAAGAGCTTTAATATATAACGTTATATATAGTGTGATCCCACATTTACAAACTGGAGGAAGAGTAGACAGGCAAAATAAAAGCTTTGGAGGCATGTATTAAAATGGCTGTTTAGCAGTGGTGGGATTTAGGATGACTTTATCTTTCTTTAACAGCCTTATTCTTAAGTAATGTAGGGTCTTCCCTGGCAGCCCAGTGGTTAAGACTCTATGCTTTCACTGCAGAGGGTGCGGATTCAACCCCTGGGCAGGGAGCTATGGTCCTGCATGCCATGCATCGCAGCCAAAAAAGAAAACAAAAAAAACCCCAGTATTTTTAGGCAAAGTAATTAGGATTTTGGAGGCTCTACCCTAGCCAGAGACATTTTAAAGAAGAAAAAGAAAAAGTAAATGAATGCTCATAAGAAGCCTATAAACATTCATATTGATTTAATGTCACAACTTCTGCCAGAGGCATAACTTTATAAAGATCGTCACCCTCCACTACATTTGGCAAATGGTGGAGGCAGGGCAATATCAAAATCAAGGCAAGTGAGGGGCAGTTTTTCAAATTATAAAACCGTCCTACCCCTGGAGAATTCTGGTTACTCCCTCCAAGCATAGGAGAGTTTGTTAGATCCCTCAGATATGCTGGTGTAGAGTACACATCACCCCCCAACCCCTCTGTCTGTCTGTCTCTCTCCCTCTCTCAGTTTCTCTCTCACGCTTTTTTAAAAAAGTGTTGGGAGTGGGATAAAAGCCTGTGAACGGGCTTTTTTAGCATGTGTTATAAATACATCTTCACTGGATACCCTTTCTCCTCTCAATAACTAATTAGCCAGAAACAAATGTAACTCCAGACAGAACTCTCCTGGGAGCAACTAGATACTGTTTAAAAGAAAAGAAAACAAAAAAAGGCAGTAGACAATACACACTCATGTCAGGATCTAAAAAGAACAAGCAAAATGGTTTCAAGTCCAGATGGCTTATAGGGGCTGTTTTGCCCTACTGTTCTGTAGAAAAACAAATACTTTGAAAAGGCAAAGAAAAAAAAATCCCTAGAAACTGTTGTTTATTGGAGAAAGATGTCAAGAGACAAAAAACAAAAACAAACAAAACCCCATAACCTTTAAAATAGCAACTTTGAATACAGTAGTTCTCTAAAAATACCGCTAAATAAAAGGCTGACTTACTGCTCAGAATCCACCCAGATATTATCCACCCCCCATTTACTCTGCAGAGTGGAGGAAGGAAAATATTTCCATTATTTTAAATAATCATTGCTATCAGTTAAGTTCAGTTAAATGAAATTGTTTTTCAATATAGTATCTTTTAAGAAATAAGAGGATAAACCATATTATTAAACAATGCCTGAGGGATGTGATTCCCCTCTCCCCATCCCTAGAAAAAATTCTAGAAATTTTTAGAAAAAAATTTGTAATACAAATGACTCCATTTCTTCAAAACTAAATAACAAGGGGGTAGAAAAGGAGAACAGTTACAGATTAAGAGGTGCCTAAGAGGCATCTTAAACCAAGTATAAATATGTGGACCATCTTCTTTCAACCCTAATTGAAACAATCAACTATAAAATTACATTTATAAGACAATTGGGGAAATGTGAACACTCATTAAATATTAGCTATTATTAAGACTAATCAAAAAAAAGAATCATTTATAACTTAAGTATGATAATGTTTGCTTTATTTTAAAACTTTTAGAGATACGCTGGTGTACAGTCTTTGATCTGCTTTAAAATTATGGTGGAGGGACTTCCCTGGTGGTGCAGTGGTTAAGAATCTGCCTGCCAATGCAGGGGACATGGGTTCGAGCCCTGGTCCAGGGAGATCTCACATGCCACGGAACAACTGAGCCCGTGCGCCACACTACTGAGCCTGTGCTCTAGAGCCCGCGAGCCACAACTACTGAAGCCCGCACGCCTAGAGACCGTGCTCCGCAGCAAGAGAAGCCACCACAATGAGAAGCCCTGCACTGCAACGAAGAGTAGCCCCAGCTCGCCACAACTAGAGAAAACCCGCACGCAGCAATGAGGACCCAACGCAGCCAAAAGCAAATAATAAATAAATAAATTTAAAAATTTTAAATTATGGTGGAGATGCTGAAGGGAAGTGGGGAGGGACAGATGGAACAATACTGGCTTGATACTGATAACTGTTAAAGTCGAGTGATGGATATGTGGGAGTTCATTATACTATTCCCTTCTACTTTAACACTTGGATATTTCCATAATAAAAAGTTTAAAGAAATAACTTGGAACAGAATTACTTGTAGCATTTAAGTTAATGATGAAATTTTGTAGTAAGAGCTTCCTGTCATTAAAAATCAAATAAATATGCACAAAGAGGCATGTACAAGGACATTTGCTGAAGTGCTATTTGTAACAGTTCAAAACTAGAAGACAACTTAAATGTCCATCAATAGATAGTGAACAAGTAAATTATGATAGATCCATGTTATGGAAACCATGTAATTAGAGAATCAGAGTGAGAGTAAGGCTGAAAACAGGGGGAATGATTGGGAGAATAAAAGCACTAGTAAGTAATGTCCCTAGCAGGTCCCTAGCATCATCCCAGAGCAGCCAGGTGGTCCTCTTTGCCCACCCACACAGAAAATAAGAAGTTTGTTTTCTTAATAAACTCAGTAAGAGAGATTCTAGACTAGGGGAGAGATACCAGGCACAGCCAGGTGCCAAATGAAAAGAGAGAAATTAAATGAAAATCTATATACCAAACAGTAATACTGACAGTCCCCTTTCAGTTCCTGCTCTCACTCAGGTTCTCGTAATAACTAGGTTTATCTACCACTCCACTCCCCACCCCCAGAGAGATTAATCTTTCCTTGGAAAAACTCAAATGTCTCTGAGAAAAGACCATGGGATAATACCGAAATCTGAGTTCACAAGACACAATAAATTGTGCCTAGGCACACAAAACTTCTGGCCATCCTTCTTTAGTGTCTTACTCTTAAAACGTGAAGGGATAATTAAGGGTTATCAGGCATTTGAAGCTCCAACCTGAAAAAGAGAGACCTAATATCAGGAAAAAAGAGTGAGGGGGGGGGGGGGGGGGTGGAGGGAAGCTGAGGAAACAGACAAAGCAGGGAACAAATAAAAGCTATAATTAATATCCTCAGAGACCAAAGAAAAGTCATTGCATCCATGAAACCAGAACAGTATACTATTTTCAAAAGAATTGGCGAAGAGGGGAAAACAAAAACAAGGGAGAGCTCTTAGAAACTACAAAAGCATGAATCAAAGAATCTAGCACTTGGGGGCTTCCCTGGTGGCGCAGTGGTTGAGAATCTGCCTGCCAATGCAGGGGACACGGGTTTGATCCCTGGTCCGGGAAGATCCCACATGCCGCAGAGCAACTAATCCCGTGCGCCACAACTACTGAGCCTGTGCTCTAGAGCTTGTGAGCCACAACTACTGAGCCCACGTGCCGCAACTACTGAAGTCCGTGTGCCTGGAGCCCATGTAGAGGGAGGGAGGAGGGAAGGAAGGGAGGAAGGGAGGAAGGAAGGGAGGGAGGAAGGGAGGGAGGAAGGAAGGAAGGAAGGACCTAGCACTTATCCTATCTTTCCTGTACACACTATACCTTAGGGTAACCAAACCGTTGATGAGGAGGAAGTTTTCTTTTATAAGAAAATTCAGCTAGGGACTCCCTGGTCGTCCAGTGGGTAAGACTCTGTGCTCCCAAAGCAGGGGCCCGGGTTCTCTCCCTGGTCAAGGAACTAGATCCTGCATGCAGGCCTCAACTAAGAGTTCGCATGCTGCAACTAAGAAGTCTGCATGCTGCATCTGAAAAAAAAGATACCGCATGCCGCAACAAAGATCCCACGTGCTGCAACTAAGAC
>NW_020171982.1:0-20049 GCF_003031525.2 Neophocaena asiaeorientalis asiaeorientalis
AGCACTGAAATTGAAACTGTGATTAAAAATCTTCAACAAACCAAAGCCCAGGACCAGATGGCTTCCTTGGCGAATTCTATCAAACATTTAGAGAAGAGCTAACACCTATCCTTCTCAAACTCTTCCAAAGTATAGCAGAGGGAGGAACACTCCTAAACTCATTCTAACGAGGCCACCATCATCCTGATACCAAAACCAGATAAAGATGTCACAAGAAAAGAAAACTACAGGCCAATATCACTGTTGAACACAGATGCAAAAATCCTCAACAAAATACTAGCAAACGGAATCCAACAGCACATTAAAAGTATCATACGCCATGATCAAGTGGGGTATATCCCAGGAATACAAGGATTCTTCAATATATACAACTCAATTAATGTGATATACCATATTAACAAACTGAAGGATAAAAACCATATGATCAACTCAATAGATACAGAAAGAGCATGCAACAAAATTCAACACCGATCTATGATACAAACTCTCCGGAAAACAGGCACAGAGGGAACTTACCTCAACATAATAAAGGCCATATATGACAAACCCACACCCAACACGATTCTCAGTGGTGAAAAACTGAAAGCATTTCCTCTAAGATCAGGAACAAGATAAAGATGCCCACTCTCAGCACTATTATTCAACGTAATTATGGAAGTTTTAGCCACAGCAGTCAGAGAAGAAACAGAAGTAAAAGGAATCCAAATCGGAAAAGAAGAAGTAAAGCTATCACTGTTTGCAGATGAAATGATACTATACATAAAGAATCCTAAAGTTGCTACCAGAAAACCACTAGAGCTAATCAATGAATTTGGTAAAGTAGCAGGATACAATTTTTTTTTTTTTTAGGTGTGGCTAATTTTATTTTACTTACTCTTTTATTAACATCCTTATTGGAGTATAATTGCTTTACAATGGTATGTTAGTTTGTGCTGTAAAAAAGTGAATCAGCTATATGTATACATATAACCCTGTATCCCCTCCCTCTTTCATATCCCTCCACCTTCCCTATCCCACCCCTCTGGGGGGACACAGTGCACCAAGCTAATCTCCCTGTGCTATGCAGCTGCTTCCCACTAGCTATCTATTTTACATTTGGTAGTGTATATATGTCAATGGTACTCTCTCACTTCATCCCAGCTTACCCTTCCCCCTCCCTGTGTCCTCATGTCCATTCTCTATGTCTGCGTCTTTATTCCTGTCCTGCCCCTAGGTTCTTCAGAACCACTTTTTTTTTTTTTAGATTCCATATATATGTGTTAGCGTATGGTATTTGTTTTTCTCTTTCTGACTTACTTCACTCTGTATGACAGTCTCTAGGCCCATCTACCTCACTGCAAATAACTCAATTTCGTTTCTTTTATGGACGAGTAATATTCCATTGTATAAATGTGCCACATCTTCTTTATCCATTCATCTGTCGATGGACACTTAGGTTGCTTCCATGTCCTGGCTATTGTAAATAGTGCTGCAATGAACATTGTGGTACATGACTCTTTTTGAACTATGGTTTTCTCAGGGTATATGCTCAGTACTGGAATCATATGGGTCATATGGTACTGGGTCATATGGTAGTTCTGTTTTTAGTTTTTTAAAGAACCTCCATACTATTCTCCATAATGGCTGTATCAATTTACATTCCCACCAACAGTGCAAGAGGGAACCCTTTTCTCCACACCCTCTCCAGCATTTATTGTTTGTAGACTTTTTGATGATGGCCATTCTGACTGGTGTGGCGTGATACCTCATTGTATTTTTGATTTGCATTTCTCTAACGATTAGTGATGTTGAGCATCCTTTCATGTGTTTGTTGGAAATCTGTATATCTTCTTTGGAGAAATGTCTATTTAGATCTTCTGCCCATCTTTGGATTGAGTTGTCTGTTTTTTAGATATGGAGCTGCATGAAGTGCTTGTATATTTTGGAGATTAATCCTTTGTCAGTTGCTTCATTTGCAAATATTTTCTCCCATTCTGAGGGTTGTCTTTTCCTCTTGTTTATAGTTTCCTTTGCTGTGCAAAAGCTTTTAAGTTTCATTGGGTCCCATTTGTTTATTTTTGTTTTTATTTCCATCTCTCTAGGATGTGGGTCATAAAGGGTCTTGCTGTGATTTATGTCATAGAGTGTTCTGCCTATATTTTCCTCTAAAAGTTTTATAGTATCTGGCCTTACATTTAGGTCTTTAATCCATTCTGAGTTTATTTTTGTGTATGGTGTTAGGGAGTGTTCTAATTTCATTCTTTCACATGTAGCTGTCCAGTTTTCCCAGCAACACTTATTGAAGAGGCTCTCTTTTCTCCATTGTATATTCTTGCCTCCTTTATCAAAGATAAGGTGACCATATGTGCATGGGTCTAGGCTGTGCTGTACAGTGGCGAGCCACAACTACTGAGCCTGCTTGCTACAACTACTGAAGCCCTTGTGCCTAGAGCCTGTGCTCCACAACAAGAAAGACCACCGCAATGAGGAGTCCACACACTGCAATGAAGATTAGCCCCTGCTTGCCTCAACTAGAGAAAGGCCACATGCAGCAATGAAGGCCCAACACACCCAAAAATTTTAAAAAAAGTCATGTATCACAATGTTCATTGCAACACTGTTTACAATAGCCAGGACATGGAAGTGTGCATCAACAGGTGAATGGATAAAGAAGATGTGGCACATATATACAATGGAATATTATTTAGCCATAAAAAGAAATGAAACTGAGTTATCTGTAGTGAGGTAGATGGACCTAGAGTCTGTCATACAGAGTGAAGTAAGTCAGAAAGAGAAAAACAAATACCGTATGCTAACACATATATATGGAAACGTAAAAAAAAAAAAGGTTCTGATGAACCTAGGCTCAGGACATGAATAAAGATGCGGACGTAGAGAATGGACTTGAGTACAGGGGGAGGGGGAAGGGTAAGCTGGGACGAAGTGAGAGAGTAGCTTTGATATATATACACTACCAAACGTAAAATAGATAGCTAGTGGGAAGCAGCTGCATTGCATGCGGAGATCAGCTTGGTGAGATGCAAGAGCGAGGGGATATGGGGATATATGTATACATATAGCTTATTCACTTTGTTACATAGCAGAAACTAACGCAACATTGTAAAGCAATTATACTCCAATAAAGATGTTAAAAAATTTTTTTAATTTAAAAAAACAAACAAAAAATGTAAACTAAGGAAAATGGTGAATAAGAAGGTTCAAGTATTGAAGAATCACAGTCATTTAGCATTGCAGATGATCCAAGAGGTCATGTGGTCTACTTCCCTTCTCTATAACTGAATATGTCCTACAAAATGTGGAATACATATCCATGCACCAGCTTCTTGTACAGGAAAGTCACTACCTCACGAAGATGCTCATCTCTTTTAATTCAGATCAAACATTAGAAAATTCTTCCTTAGATGAATCTGAACTCCAGCTAACCTACTAGTCTCCAGTCAGTGGTTCAAGTTTTATTATTGCAAGTGACAAAAAAAAAAAGTTTAATCCTCCTAATATGCAACATTCCTTTAAATCTTAGTTTGTCATGTCTTCCTTTAGCTTCTCTATTTTCAAATATACTCCCTCAGGGTTTTAAATTTGTCTCTTACCTCCCATGACATCCAGGTCCATTGCCATCTGGAACACTCTGTAATGGATCTTCTTCAGTGTTGATGTTCTTTAAATGTGCCCAGAATTGAATGTGCTACTCTAGGTATGCTCTGATGAGGACACAGAAGAAAAGTGACATTCACTTCCCTTGTTTTGGGCACTGTACATCTTGTAATAGAGCATAGGATCAAATTATGTTTTTTTCTGGTAGCCCTGCTTTATTATCTAAAATCAATTACTCTTTCATCTTGTCTGAGATGGCAGGAGCATGGGAGAATCTAGAAGCAGGGAAACAGAAAAAAAAAAAAGATTTTTATAATATTCTAATGCATCAGATGAAAAGGAAGAAAGAGATACAAGAAATTATTTAGAAAAAATAGTAGGCAAAGTAATGAATTAGATGTGAATAGTAAAAGAAGGGGGAAGAAAAGCAAACACACTGAAATAACTAGGAGTTAAAAACGAGATTTAGGAAGGAGGAGGTTGGGAAGGAGGTATTAGAAAGAGGTGAAGAAGATTCTTTCAGTTTTGTTGAAATGTTCACAGCTAGTTTCTGTTTTTCATGATGGAGAAAGGAGAAAAATAAGCTACTTTGGAAATAGATCATGTTCAGATGTAAAATGGGACAGAGGGAGGAACGCTGTTTCTTATGTACTGTTTAGATCCATGATGGGAGAAGAACAGATGGTTTGATGGTTAAGTTAAGCACTTAAAGTGAGGCTGTTCTTATCCTAAACTTATTCCAAACACCCAAGTTTTTTGAATCTGCAATATGACATTGGAAATATCACAATCAGGAAGCTTTCAAATGAGATTTCTGGCACTTCCTGAGGCAGTTGTATTCTCCAAAGACTGTTTTAATTAAGACTCAGGAGATTAATCTCACTGCTGGTGGCTGTTGTGGTATGAGCCCACACCTTCACCAAACAGATCAATTCACGCAGGTAACTAAGCCAAAACCCTTTAATATCAAGTCCCAAGGATTTATGGCTGTTTTCATCACCAAGCCTGTAAAGCTCAAGGAATCATGCTTGAAAAAGCAAGGGCTAACCCTTCACGAGGTAAAGAAACTAAAGAAAGCATTTATGTTACAGAAGACTGGCTAGCAGCGTATAATAAAATACATCTGGCCTCAATTCCAGCTCTTTTACCAATGGATGACTTTGGGCAAGTTATTTAATCTTCTGAGCTCTCGTTTTATGATTTGTTCATAAATGCATGCATTCTTGCACTCATTACTTCCAAATTAATTAAGTGCCTACTATGTTCTGCACAGATATTAAGACATAGTGCTACTCCAAGGAGTTTCTACCTAGTGGGAAGAAGCACATTGGATTATAGTTTTCTCTCTACTTCTTTTAAAGTGATGTCATGTGCAAAGCACTACATTAAACATTTTACATAGTATTTGCTTATTTATTTTGCACAAAAGTTTGATGAAGATATTAGTATCTCCAATTACAAATGAGAAAACTGAGAATTAAAAAGTTTAAGTAATCCACCCAGTTAATGATTTAAAGCAAGTATTTCTAATCCTGGTGCTTTTGTTCCCAACCTCTGTACCACGCTACTTATATGTGCCTAAGTGCTGGGGTGGGGGACGAGAGGGGACCATGGGAACCCCTGATGGGGCTCCCACCACAGGCCATAACTGAAGGTGTAGTAAAATATTTATTTCACAGTGTTTGGGAGAGGCTTTTACTTCCATAGTGGTTCAGGTGAAAGGATAGCACAATTTTAAAATGGACACAAAGTATGTCTCGTCTTAAATTCCTTCAGCACGTGAAGATGCTACTGAACAATCTGACAACGCAAGAAAGAATAGGGGATGTGGAACATGTGGTCCAGGTGCTCAGGAGTGGAAGGCAACTGTGGGGAATTGGGGAGGAGAGGAGGGAGCCGGGTGGGAATACGTCCTTCCACACAGTCACCTTCCCAGAGCAGTAGGGCCCATGAGATGGCGGAAAAGGCAGACTTATGGACTGGATTTCAGTGAAAAATGATGCAGACTAATGATGCAATCCATCCCAGGAGGAAATAACGTGGATCAAACGACAACATATTACCTATGGAGTGCAATGGAACAGGCGTTATCCCATGAACTTTGGTGAAGGTATAAAAAGAGTGCGTTTCTCCTAGTTATTTGTGACCAGAATATACTCACAATTTTACTGTTCAATTTAAAGTGCTCCTTGCCACCCCTGCATCTCCCTTATCCCACCACATCCCCCCATCTGTCAACACTTTTGACATAGATTTGCCGAATTTGCTTCCCAGTTTTACAGCACTGAGGTCTTCTCTGTATCCAGCAGTACTGAATGGAGTTCACTGATAACCTCTCACAACCAGGCACTTCTCTTTTAAATGGGCTGCCTCTCTCCCCCTTCTGCTTTCATTTTTTAGTACCGTGTAATCAGTCTTCAGCTTTTTAAGTCGATTCTGAGTAGGCTCAAATTTTTTATTAGTAACAGTTTATGCTTCTGCCTTGAGCCCTAGTAGCAAAAAACGACATACATTTTAATAAAGCATCTTGCCATTTTGTCCTGTTATTTGCATATATGAATGTGTGAATATGTGTAATCACATATATGTATATACAATACGTATTACGTGTAATACACACACACACACACACACACACACACCCGCACGCACATACACAAGATAGATGTAAAAGGAACAAAGAACCAGAGGAGGAGGGACAATGACAAGAGATGAAAGGAGTTGAGGTTGGAACAGAAGCTAAATGTGGGAAAATGTATAACAGAGAGTATTCTGATCTAGGGACATGTTGTTCTGCCAAGCATTAGGGAAGGTGGACAGTGTCAGACACCAATTTCTTGTTCTTATCAGGTGTCAGGATTTGCTGTGTTACGGAACAGCCATTATGGATTCTCAGACGTCATAACTTTAGGAGTTTCGGGATTTCTGTTTATCAAACTGGAACCAAGGAAGGAGATAAGGGATTTGGGGGGCCACGTAGTTGCTGCCATAATCAAGCACCATGGACAGGAAACAATTCTGACATGGGCAGGATAAGTGGCCATTCTGCAGTCAAAGAGTATTAAATGGGATTCAGGAAGCATGGTTCCAGTCCTGACCCTGAGACTGAGAAACAGGGAAACAACACAACTGATCCAAACATTTTTTTTCAAATAGTGAAATTACCTGTTGACATATATATACTCCTTCGTTTCATCTGAAAATTTTCCTATACAAAAATGCAATTATCCCACTTTATAAACAAGAAAATGGAGACTCAGCAAGTTAAATTAACTGGCCCAGGGCTTCCCTGGTGGCGCAGTGGTTGAGAGTCCGCCTGCCGATGCAGGGGACACGGGTTCATGCCCCGGTCCGGGAGGATCCCACATGCCGCGGAGCGGCTGGGCCCGTGAGCCATGGCCGCTGAGCCTGCGCGTCCGGAGCCTGTGCTCCGCGACGGGAGAGGCCACAGCAGTGAGAGGCCCGCGTACCACACAAAAAAAAAAAAACTGGCCCAAGTTAACAAATCTGATAAACTAATGGAGGCAGGCTTTGCACTAAGAACCTCAGGATTTCAGATTACAGCCCTCTCCACTCTCCCACCTCACCGCCTACCTAACTAGGGAGGTCACACAGCCGTTCCAGCTGTCTTGAACCTCCAGGGGTTTGCATGTAAAATTAGATAGCTTATCTAGATCAGCCGTTTCCAAATGTGTGTATGTATATGTACAAACGTGTGTATGTCTGTATATGTGTGTTTGTGCGTGTGAGACAGGCAGAGCCTCCACGATCACAAAATCTTACACAGACTTTGCCGGATGTAACGGACACTGGCAGAGCTGTGCTGAATAAAGACTCTGGTGTCTCACCCCCTCCGTCCCCACTGTGACCATGAAGAGATGCCAGAAAACATACAACTTTGCAGAGAAGAGTTTGAAAACCTCTGTGTAACATTCTGTGAACAAGAGTGTGTGTGTGTGTGTGTGTAGGTGGGAGGTGGTAAATACACTAACATGGCCTCTTTCTATTGCTCATCTTCAAAAGACTGGTCACAGTTTCACAGTGCGGGAATTCATTCGAAAGATAATTATTAAGCATCTATAAGAGTGGAATCTGAGAAGCCGGTCTCACTTCTGTCACTTGGAATTGGCAGCTGCTTCTCTTTCTAGAAGAAAGACCCATAAAAGATGCGGTTGTACAAATCCACTGACCTGGGTTCTAGTCCCAGCTTCAACACTAAGCCGTGTGATTTTGGGAACCTCTCCACTCTCCGGACATGGTTTCTCATTTATAAAATGAGTGTGATCTCTACAACCCCTTCCAGCTTTGACATTCTATGATGTTATGCCTATTTTATGACTTCAAAAAAATTAGATTTTTTTTTTAATTTCCACAGTGCTACATCCTATGGGCTGACAGTCACCTGCCATGGATGAAATTACTTTTTCATAACTACTTATTTGGTGCTCGTTTTAAATTTTTAAAGTATCCCCTTCAGGGCACAAACACATTTCTATATCCAGCTATTTAAATGTGAGGTAGGGAAAGGCTTAAACTCATAATTTTGCATTCTAATTCTGTAGTTTGGACTTTTAGTCTGGGTGTGAAGTCTGTGCAGGAAGAGCTATGTTTGAGAGTTGTGTGCCATGAGCAGTGTACACTGGGGCCTGGGGAAAGGAAGAGGAAGAAAGGCAATGTGCCCCACTGACAGAAGCCAGGTATGGGCTCTGGGAAGGAATTTAACATCTTCCTTACCTCAGCTGCTCTTCCTTCTCACCTTTCACCTTCTCACCCATTTTCTGAATAGACGTCTGTGATTTTTTCCAGAAAAATCCTCTATTCAAAGTACATAAATTGCACAAAGGGTAAAATATTCTTTAGTATAATGGACACAATGCATGCATGCATGCAAACTAAAGGAACTATTAACCTAGATTCATTTTTAAATGTTTAATAGGGTAACAAATACTGGACAGGCTGAGAGTAAAAGGTACTCATACAATGTGGTGACATTGTAAAATCTACAACCCTTTGGATAAGTAACTGAAATTCCAAAATCAGAATGACATTCCTCGTAATACTAGCCAAGAAAGTACAAAAATAGTATTCATCTCTTCACCAAATATTTATTAAGCACTTGAGTCATAATACCAAAAACTATTTAAGTTGGCCCCAAAAATAATTGAAATTTATCTACAGTAATCAAAAATTAAAACCAATATAAATGTCCAAATATAGGAGATGGATCTAGTGTGGCATATCAGTTCACTCAAATATTATAAAGCTACTTAATGTTAAAATATATAAGCTGCTTCACATTAAAATATATACAGAACATGAAAACTACTGAAAATGTTTAGGCTATCATGTTAAACAGAAAAGCAAATTATAAAATGGTTTGTACACTAGTATCTCAAACCATGTAAAATATGTATTCATATGGCCAGCGATCTGCAAGAAATATGAAAAAGTGAAACCTAAGTTTTTATTAAAGTGATGATATTGTGTGTGATCCTTCTGAAGATGGTATTAAATGATGATATTATAGTACCTTCGTCTAGCAACAAAAGGGGGCTGTGTCATTCCCTAATGATACATTGTGTGAATGTGATAGTATTTAGCTACAGGAGAGACTTCTTAAGGTTCATGGTGATTCCAGTTCTACAATGTGGCTGCCCGAGTCCTGACCATTTGCGTGTACCAACTACATAGAAGATTATATAACCCTTCGGAAACTGCTGATACTTTCACAGCTCTAATTCTTTCTCTAGGGTAATATTGGAAAGTGGCTCCTTTGCAGATTTCATTTTCAAACCTTCCCCCCGCCCCCACTCAGTCTCTTTCTAATGAACTTTCTTTAAAACAAAAAATCCTTCCTGAAGTTTCATGCTGTAGTACCACCTGTGGGTATGAGTCCCCATGTAAGGATGTCAAATTTAATTAGATTGCGCTCTCTGTTATTTAATGACTTAACTAGGCTCACAAGTCCAAGATCATAACCTCCCTACTAGGCTTCCAAGTTAGCGATTTCAAGGAACAACTATTCATGTTATCAAACCACAATTATTTCAAACCACGCCCAGAAAATAATAAAAGTGGTAATGCTCACTTAATTAGATCCTTCACCTGAAGATACTCAAGCATTTTACAAGATTTCTTCACTCAGTCATATGCATAACACATACGAGAAACAGGTGAGCAATATTAAAATGTACTTTTAAGGGCTTCTTAAAAAAAAAAGACTCATCCTCGATTACTTCCTTTTCTTTTTATAAGAACTTTTCAACTCACTTGCAGATTCCGATGCAATCTGACAAAAGGATATGCAATCCAGAACTAGATAACACAATAAACATCTTTTTAAGGCAAAGAGATATAGGGGACATATTTTTCCAGGTCCAAAAATGTTCTTTTATTCTGAAAATCTTTGAAGCCTATTCACTTTCTAGCTCTTCATTAATCATTCTGGTCTGTAAAGTAGACCAGAAACCAATAAACATGAAACCAGTGAAACAACATATAACAAAAATGCCAGGACCTGAGAAAAAGCCTTATCAACTCTACAGGAGTCAAAAGGCACACAGGAAAAGGCAGCCTTATATTCTGCCTAAGGGCCACACTCCTTCAGCCCATTTGGCTTGAAGCAACACGTGTGAGACCACGTTGCTCTGTGAGAGTGCTGCCAGCCCTAGAATGATCTTCCGAGTGACTCCTTATCTAGTTTGTTCACCACTGCTACCCAGCACCTAGGCCAGTATATCTTGCCTATAGTAAGTGCTTAGTACCAATCCATACTTGTTAAATAAATTAACCTATACTACTTTTGATTTATTGATCAGAATCAAATTTTCTCAGCTTGTAATTGAAATACTTTGCCCAGTGAATGGACTTTGATAGTAATTTGAACACACCAACTGTAAAGAGTACTTTACAAAACATTTTGGGGAAATTTGAATATGGACTATATAGTAGGTACAATAGTGGCGCCCAAAGGATATGTCTAAGTCCTGATTCCCAATATCAGTGAAGATGACTTTTTATGGAAGTAGGTTCTTTGCAGATATAATTAAGAATCTCAAGATGAGATCATCCTCAATTTAAGGTGGACCCTAAATACAATGACTGCTGTCCTTAGAAGAAGACACAAACCAAAAAAAAAAAAAGAAAGAAAGAAACCACACGGAGACACAGTTGAAAAAGTCCTTTGCAGACACAGACAGAGATTGGAGCTACGCTGCCACAAGCCAAGGGATGCCTGGAGCAACCAGAAGCTGGAAGAAGCAAAGAAGGATTTTCCCCTGGAGCCTTCAGAGGAAGGGTATCCCTGCCACACCTTGCTTTTGGCCTTCTGGTCTCCAGAAGTGTGAGAGAATAAATTTGTATTGCTTTAAGTCCCCTAGTTTGTGGTAATTTGTTGTGGCAGTCCTAGGAAACTAACATAGACCTTATAGTAGATGGTATTAAAGAATAAAGGAATTATTGTTATTTGTGTTAGGTGTAATAATGGTATCGAGGCTATGTAGGAAAATATATAAAGTTTTGAAATTACAAATGTCACTATTTAGGGGTGATATATCATATCTTCAACTGACTTTAAATACATCATCCAAATATAGATGATCTGACAAAACGTTAATAGTTGTTGAATGTAGGAATTAAATATTTGGATATTATTCTACTATTTCCTGTGTACTTGAAAAAATTAAATAAAATGCTGAAAATAAACATTGCCCTAAGCTGTCTTGTATTATGATATATGGTTCTTTAAAATAACAATCAGTTCTCCAAATAGACAATTTTTACCAATTATCTTCCAGTGTCCAAAAGAAAAGCACTAACCTCCATAATTTTTTCTTCAGCACTGCGTGACTGGCTTATTTAATCTTTCCACACTATGTTCTATGCATCTATCTGTCCAGCTTTCAAAATCAAATTGAAACGAAATTGAGCTATTTGTAATGAGGTGGATAGACCTAGAGTCTGTCGTACAGAGTGAAGTAAGTCAGAAAGAGAAAGACAAATACCGTATGCTAACACATATATATGGAATTTAAGAAAAAAAAATATCATGAAGAACCTAGGGGTAAGACAGGAATAAAGACACAGACCTACTGGAGAACAGACTTGAGGATATGGGGAAGGGGAAGGGTGAGCTGTGACAAAGCGAGAGAGAGGCATGGACATATATACACTACCAAACGTACGGCAGATAGCTAGTGGGAAGCAGCCGCATAGCTCAAGGATATCAGCTCAGTGCTTTGTGACCGCCTGGAGGGGTGGGATAGGGAGGGTGGGAGGGAGGGAGATGCAAGAGGGAAGAGATGTGGGAACATATGTATATGTATAACTGATTCACTTTGTTATAAAGCAGAAACTAACACACCATTGTAAAGCAATTATACCCCAATAAAGATGTTGAAAAAAATCAAATTGAACACTCTTCGTGGTACATCTTCAAATTCTTTTTCTCAGGTTACAACTATTTTTTTTTTCTGTAATTGGGGTATAGTTGTTTTACAATGTTTTGTTAGTTTCTATTGTAAAGCAAAGAGAAGTAGAGTTCCCTGTGCTGTACAGCAGGTTCTCATTAGTTATCTATTTTATACATATTAGTGTATACATGTTAGTCTCCATCTCCCAATTCATCCCATCCCCACTTACCCCGCTTGGTGTCCATATGTTTGTTCTTTACATCTGTGTCTCTATTTCTGCCTTGCAAACCGGTTCATCTGTACCATCTTCTAGATTCCACAAATATGCGTTAATATACGATATTTCTTTTTCTCTTTCTGACTTACTTCACTCTGTATGACAGTCTCTAGGTCCATCTATGTCTCTACAAATGACCCAATTTTTTCCTTTTTATGACTGAGTAATATCCCACTGTATATATGTACCACATCTTCTTTATCCATTCATCTGTCGATGGACATTTAGGTTGCTTCCATGACCTGGCTATTGTAAACAGTGCTGCAATGAAAATCGGGGTGCATGTGTCTTTTTGAATGATGGTTTTCTCAGGGTATATGCCCAGTAGTGGTATTGCTGGGTCATATGGTAATTCTATTTTTAGTGTTTTAAGGAACCTCCATACTGTTCTCCATAGTGGCTGTACCAATTCACATTCCCACCAACAGCACAAGAGGGTACCCTTTTCTCCACACCCTCTCCAGCATTTATTGTTTGAAGATTTTCTGGTGATGCCCATTCTAACCAGTGTGAGGTGATACCTCATTGTAGTTTTGATTTGCATTTCTCTAATAATTAGTGATGTTGAGCAGCTTATCATGTGCCTCTTGGTCATCCGTATGCCTTCTTTGGAGAAATGCCTATTTAGGTCTTCTACCCATTTTTTGATTGGGTTGTTTGCTTTTTGATATTGAGCTTCATGAGCTGTTTATATATTTTGGAGATTAATCCTTTGTCCATTGATTCGTTTGCAAATATTTTCTCCCATTCTGAGGGTTGTCTTTTCATCTTGTTTATGGTTTCCTTTGCTGTGCAAAAGCTTTTAAGTTTCATTAGGTCCCATTTGTTTATTTTTGTTTTTATTTCCATTACTCTAGGAGGTGGGTCAAAAATGATCTTGCTGTGATTTACGTCAAATAGTACTCTTCCTATGTGTTCCTCTAAGAGTTTTATAGTGTCTGGTCTTACATTTAGGTCTTTAATTCATTTTAAATTTATTTTTGTGTATGGTGTTAGGGAGTGTTCTGATTTCATTCTTTTACATGTACCTGTCCAGTTTTCCCAGCACCACGTATTGAAGAGAGTGTCTTTTCTCCATTGTATACCCTTGCCTCCTTTGTCATAGATTAGCTGACCATATGTGCATGGGTTTATCTCTGGGCTTTCTATCCTGTTCCATTGCAAAATTAATGCACAGAAATCTCTTGCATTCCTATACACTAACAATAAAAGATCATAAAAAGAAATTAAGGAAAAAATCCCATTCACCACTGCAGCAAAAAGAATAAAATACCTAGGAATAAACCTACCTAAGGAGGTAAAAGACCTGTACTCAGAAAACTATAAGACACTGATGAAAGAAATCAAAGCTGACACAAACATATGGAGAGATATACCATGTTCTTGGATTGGAAGAATCAATATTGTGAAAATGACTATACTAACCAAAGCAATCTACAGATTCAATGCAATCCCTATCAAATTACCAATGGCATTTTTTACAGAACTAAAACAAAATATCTTAAAATTTGTATGGAGACACAAAAGACCCCTGATAGCCAAAGCAGTCTTGAGAAAAAAAACGGGAACTGGAGGAATCAGACTCCCTGACTTCAGACTATACTACAAAGCTACAGTAATCAAGACAGTATAGTACTGGCACAAAAACAGAAATATAGATCAGGTTACAACTATTGATTTAACCAGTGAACAGTCAATAGGTTTCTCCCAAATTCTATCCCTAATTCTTCCCCCAAACTTCTTAAAGCATCTATACAGAACAGCAACCCAAATCTCCACATGCCTCCCTCCATTCTCCTGTCCATGAGGTGGCAGGCTGATAATCATGCTTAGCAGTCAAATCTCCTCTGCAGAAGATAGCCTGTCTCTTCAGCTTCTGAAAACAGCTGATTGTCTACCCCAGAGACACAAGATCAAAATCTGACAAACTGCCATTTATTTTACTTCTACTAGGTGATCCCAGCAAATGAAATTTTCTTTCTAGTATTCCTTGGATCTCTTTCATGCTGTTGCTGATCTTTGCTAGAGGGATAGAGCAGTCCATTTGCTCTATTTTATCACCAGAAGCTGTTCTAATTGTCTCTCAGTGACAGCATACTCTGGCCTACAGAATCTGTCTTTTGATCACTGGAATATCACTCAAGGCCCCAGCTGCACCACAGGCATGCCCTTGTCTAGAGTCAGTGACATCTAGTATTGGCTATTCTTCATCCTGTTACGGCCCACCTCCTTGCAGAAATATATATTAGATGGTTTAATCCCTTGAAGGATATCATTCTCTCTTTATTTGGGTAGTGTAGGCATGTCACAGATGGTCTTCATAAAGTGTCTGGCTGGCATTATTACAATGGGAAGACTATCTCTTCCAACCTCTCTTGCAGTGGATTCTGAGGAACCAGCCTCCACGGATTTCCATTCCCACAGCACACCACACACACCACCACTAAATCGTCTTTTGCAGCCCTTCCTTCCTTCTCCCTCCACTGTGTTTCCAATTCATGTCATGGATTTGTTTTCCCAGAAATATGCAACCAGTGTTTTATCCTGACTACTGGTACCCTATCACCAAGGTATTAAAAGTGTTCTCCTCAAGAGTGAACCATGGGGCTTCCCTGGTGGTGCAGTGGTTGGGGGTCCGCCTGCCGATGCGGGGGATGCGGGTTCGTGCCCCGGTCCGGGAGGATCCCGCGTGCAGCAGAGCGGCTGGGCCCGTATGGGTTTGCCACTCTGCTCCAAGTACTTCTAAAATCAACTCCCTTCATAGTGAGGCATCTGAATCTTCACAGAGTCACTGTTTAGGATTCATGAAATGACTTTACATTATGAACGCTTTCCAGAATAACCTGTACATATGCTTGTAAATGACACCTGCAGCTTCTGTTGCACTGCTCTTCACATAGGTAGAACCTTTTCATCTTTCTGGTCTCAATTTAACCACTCCTTGGAGTGGTCTTACCTGATCACCCAATCGAAATACCCATCCCCCAGGCATATTTTCATTGTAACACTAATCAGAATATGAATTTATATAGTATTTTGGGGTTAATATTTACTTCCTTCACTTGGCTCCAAGCTCCATGTCCATTTTCTTCATCACCATAAACCTAGTGCAGTACCAGACACATATCAGATGATTAAATGAGTACGTATAACATACATGCAAAGTCCATCTTTACCCTGTTTAACTGATGTCTGACATACAGTTTTAGACCCAAGCTTTTCTCTTAGAATAGGATTTTCCCTCTTCTTCTCTATTTCTCTTTTTCCTCTCCTATCTCTCCTATTATTTCTCTTACTATCATCTCACTCACCCTCCTTCCTCTTTTCTTCTCTCTTCTCTGCCACCCTATTTATGAATTTTACGGATGACAGCTCACATATGGAAGATATATCACCACTTACTATCAGGTAATGAACAACAAAAATGAGAGTTGATTCACATTTTAAAGGGTTATAACTTTCAATCACATAATTTTGCCTAGCATCCCAACAGCTGTGATTTTAAAAGTCTTATCAAAATTCAGTCATGCTGCTATTGGTTCAAAACAGACTGAAGATAAAGCACTCTACATTCTACTAATTCATATTCATCATATACAAAGATGTATCTATCTAAACACATTGATATATGTTTGTGCATAGGGAGCACAAGCTGGGGATTTTGGAGAAACTAGTGTAAGCCAGACCTAAAATGCAAAACATCAGATGTGCAAGATAAGTAAAGCCTGCCTTCAAAAGGGGGAAAATATCATTCGTGTTGGTTTCTCTAAATTTCGTTTGTTTGTTTTTTTAATCCTCCTTATTTTATGTGAGCCATAGTTTTCCCTCACTCATCAAAACTCTTCTTGAAGAGGTTGCAAAGTGTCAGAGAAGACATCCCTTCCTAAAGCCTCCTGTGATGATAAATCAATGTTGCCAAGGTTAAACAATGTATTAATCATTCTTAAAGATACGCAAGTGTGAAAGAGACACACCCAAATGTATAACTTCACCATAAGCATCAGTGGAATAGTTACAACTCATTTTCTGGAATTAGACAGACCTACGTTTGAGTTCAGGTTTCACCCCTAGTAATCAAGTCACTTTAGACAAAGCATTGGACTCTTTGAGACTTACTTTTCTTATATGTAAAATAAGGGTATAATAATATCTACTTAATATGGTGATTAAATGGGCCTGAAAGTTGATTAGTGTAATACAGTAGTACGTATATGGAGTAAATACTCAGTTAAATGATAGCTATTACTATTAATGTGATTCTCAGCAGTACTGCTATGTCGTTGCAGTAGTGATGGCGATCATTTGGTTTTTGTCAAATGTGAAAAGAATGTGGCAAAATAAGGGAAGCCCATTCTCAGTGCCGTCATATGGAAAATACGTCAAGTAAAGCAAATGTGGGTACTTACAGGAAAACCAGCCTGGACTCTCAAAAGGAGATTAACATTAATCCCCTCTTTACTCATGAAGAAAGCTGGGGGCATTAGGGCGAGCAGATAGCCTATTCAATATCTCTTCTAGTGTTTCCTACAGGCTCTTTCAAATAATAACTTGAGGAACCATTTGGGTGACATCAGCTCTATCACATTGCTCTAGGAATCAGTGAACACATCTGGATTAAAAAAGCTGTAAAAATGTTTGACAAATTCAAATCCAAATAAATGTCATGTTTCATAAAAATCTGAATAAATTCAGCAATTAATTTTCTCTAAATTTGTTTTCATTATTTGTTTGTAAGCTAGCTTTCTCATGGAAATTTCACAAACAAAAGATACCAAAATTTCTTTTGAAAGTGTTTTCTTGGGGAGATTACAGTTTTATTCTACCAGATTAAGATATTCATAGAAAAATGAACAGAAACATTTGCCTTTCATATCCTCAAATAACAACACAAGATTCAATTACCTATTTAAAGAGAATAAAAGGAAATCTAGAAGTTATAAAATATTCTCAGAGTAGTTATGAATAAATTCAGATCAATGTTAATACCACAGAGCTAAAATAAGCTGGAAATTCCTGCTTATTTTAAATTCTTATAGGCTAGACATAAAATTACTATATGGATATCACTGTGATGCACTCCTGAATACCAATAACTACAGGCAATTGACAATATACAAAGCATGCATTCCAAAATTTCATTTATAATTCAGTTGTTTGGAACTGGCGACAAGCTTCTCCCGTACAAATAGTTATAATTTGTGGTTAAGTTCATACATAAGGCCACACATGCTACTTTTACATGAAATCATTATAAAACATATCTACAGAAAGAAACCAATTAATAAATACTTTCAATATTAAAATATACACTAAAATAGTGAAATAAAAATAAAAATTTAAACTGGAATAAAGTTTATTATTTTCTATTTATTCAAAATTTTATGCACTGGAGAAAAGAATGGCAAAACTCAAAAGGGAAGAGAGGTGTGGTGTCTTTAGTAGAATTTCCAAAGAAGGCTTAAAGGTATCTTGAAGAGGTTATTAGGCCAGATTCTCTTTTTCCCTAAAAAATTTCAGATCTTACAGATGCTACAGGTAGGCTTTCAGAACCATATTTACATATCATCAGTTACTGACTAAAAAATGTAACGGAGAGAGAAAAAGAGAGGGTAAGTGAATTATAAGATGTGGGTGAGGTGGGGGGAGGCAGATTTTAATTAAGCATGCAGAAATGTCTGCAAACAAAGGAGATTGCCTAGAGGAAGTCTGAGCTATATGCAGAGAATGACAGAGGTCCAGGGGTATGTATAATCCTTTGGTAGCAGATTAAGAAAGTGCTGGGGCAGAAATCAGGGCCAATTTGTTCTAGGAGCTATCTACAAAATGACAGGGGGGCTGTTTCTTCATGACATTTTGGTTGCCAGAGAATGTACACAAGTTGGAAGAAGGTAAACACCAAGCAGGCTCTGCTGTGATGCACTTATTAAGCCTTTCATGCTTGTGGGTAAAACACTTTTGCTTGTCTTTACCAGGCTGACATGCAAACCTTATGATCTTAGAAATGCTCAACGCTCGCCGGTCCTCTCTAGCCATGTACTGGCTATTGGGTTTTAGCTTGTTAGCACATTATGATACTGCTTCTTAACTAGTGGAGCAAACACTAAATGGGTGGTAGAAAGAAGGACATTTGATATTATATTCATATATACTATAGTGCTATGCTCTTGCAGCTGTTTTCATGTATTTCAAAATTTGTTTGATTTCTGACTTCCCATCTGACAGTAGACCCAGCGAGAAGTCCAGAGAGACTCTATGAATAACCTTTTCCCTATAATGCAATAGTGCTGTCCCTAGTCTGTGAGCTATGTCATCTTCAGTTAAACAGTGGCTCAATCAGTGTGAAGACAGCCTTCGTATTGTTACCGTAGAAAGGTTTCTCCTTTGTGACTAAGCCTTTTCCAGCTGTTGAGATGTTCACCAATCGCTGCCTCAGCTTCTCAGAACCCACTCGGCTTGTCAGCGCCGATGCATTTACTGTACTAGTAATTAATGCCGTTAGCTTTGTAATTAAAAAAAAAAAAACTTTTTGCCTTTATATTCAGGGTGATAATGCTGCAAGTAAAAATTAATTAAAATGAGATGAATTGCCTTCAGTTAAACGAAACAGAAAAAGAAAGGGAGGGGTGGGGCGGGGAGGAGGGACCTGACTAAGGGTTTGCGGCATTATTAATGAAGCAAACTGAGGAGGCTGGGCTTCAAATTTTCCCGATTCTTTTTCCTTTGTGTTACAGTCTGGGTTAATGGAGCCCAAAACTATCAAGTTGGTGAGGGAATACCAAGAAGTTCCATTTTTCCTCCATTTGGCTATGGGTCACTATGAAGACCACAAACATGAACGTCCATGTTTGTCAAGCCCCTCTCTAATTTCCCCTTATTGGTCTGTTTGAAGTAATGGGCTGTGAAATTGGCTTCTATATTATTATTAATTACATCTGATGCCTGATTTTTTTTAACACTCGATGAAGCAAAAAAGTCTGGTTCTTTTTATAGGACAAAGTCCTGACAAATTCAGTCATTGATTATAACAGAGCTTGAGTAGGAAAATCTGACTTCTTCCCATCCTGAAAGCAAAGGCCCCGTGATCACCTTCCACTCTCCTGATTTTTCTGAATTCAGCCTCCCAAGTTTGTCTGAGGGGCACAGCTCGTTTAAATTAGCGTAACACACCAGCGTTCTTAATTTCACAAAGGAACAACAATTAATCAATAATCGTGTGCTAAATGAAATCCTGGTGTGTACCTTAGGGTTATTTCAGTAGTTCAAGGGATAGAGAAACAGTGAAAAAACCACCCTTGTGTTCGAAGAACTGATACACTCACTAAAAAAAAACACAGCCAAGCTGCATGAACCACTGACAAGTAGGCAACTGAAGCCTAAAGGCTCTGATGCTCTGAGTGAAAGGGGTTTATATAAAAGAAGGGGCACTGTGGTCTGGAGGTCAGTGATGACTTCATGGAGAGAATCAGCCAAAGAAAATGAGCAGGAAAAAAGCACACAGTTAAGGAGGAAAGAATTTTCATCAAGGCTAAGAACATATAATTTATATATATATATATATTTATTTATTTATCTCAAGTCATTGGTCAGGAAGGGAAAAACTACTGTCGGCAAGTAAATAATTGTGGAATTTCTCTAATGCTCTCGGAGGCTTCTTTTACACTCTAACAATTACTGGCAGACTCCTTTGGTTCTGTGTGGTATTCCATAGATTGTCACACATTGGACATTCTACCTTTTTTTTTTTTTTTTTTTTTTTTTTTTTTTTTG
>NW_020171982.1:20226-96975 GCF_003031525.2 Neophocaena asiaeorientalis asiaeorientalis
GATACGCAGGCCTCTCACTGTTGTGGCCTCTCCCGTTGCGGAGCACAGGCTCCGGACGCGCAGGCTCAGCGGCCATGGCTCACAGGCCCAGCCGCTCCGCGGCATGTGGGATGTTCCCAGATCAGGGCACGAACCCGTGTCCCCTGCATCGGTAGGTGGAGTCTCAACCACTGCGCCACCAGGGAAGCCCTATTCTACCTTTTGAAGCCTTGAATCTCTGATATGCCTTCGTTACATTTTCAGCCAGAAACATATTCCCACAGCTTATGGATGGGAATCATTACATGGTTCATCTCTCAAAGTTAGGGCCCGAGTCTTTGTGCATGAATTGAGCATATTTAGAAAAATAACACTTTGAACCAACAGCTCTCCATGTGGGTTTTGAAATTTGTACAGGAGATGCTGGGGAGCCTTCAGATAATCTCTTGGAAGTACTAAATACAGTTCTTCAAATTCCACAGTCATCCCACATTTGGGGCCACTTCACTAGCATCTCCAGGTAACAACTTTCCAAGAAAATGGTAGTAAGTGTGACCATATGACGTACTTTTTCAATGTCTGCTCTCAGATGTTACCAGTTGTAAAATTAGATTCCTCAGGTTTAAGAACAAAGTTGATATTCTCTTCGTAAAGCCATCTGTATTTGTGCAAAGGGAATTTCTAAAAGTCCCTTCAACCAAAGATGTTTAGAGAAAAATGTTCACTTGGTCCATTCAATATCTAGATGGAACCGTCTGTTGAGCCCTAGAGAAGCTGCCCAGATGTGTTATAAAGGCCTTGGCTTGGTTGCAGAGCATCTGCAATTTCCAAATAGGGGAAATCAATCCAAGCTCCAGCTAGTTCAGCCTGAGAACGAGAAAGTTTAAGAAGCTTATTATTTTTTTTTTTTAGCAGCAGGGTAGATATGCTGCCTGAGGCAAGGAAGGTCCTGAGTCTCAGATGAGCACAGGTCTTAAACACCAAGAAAGTAGAGCTATTAGGTGAAATGAAACTAGCTGGGCTTTGATGGATGTCAGATGGGCTTCTGAGCAGCTGCTGAACTACTCAAACTAGGGAGGGGCCTATACCAATCAGAAGCATCCTTTCGCTACATTAGTCAGAAATTAGAAAGCAAGGAAAATGTATTTAAACGCCGCCCCCCCACTTCCTGCCCGCCTTTATGATGTGTGACAATGTACTATCAAGTTGTGTGTCACTGACAAAACTAAAGTACACAGTTGATTCTCCAAATCTTTGGTTTTTATATGTAATAGTAAAAGTAATGTTATATATTAGTACAGAAAATGGAAATGACATTTGAACATCTATTATGTGTCACTCACTTTTAAAAGGTACATTATATATGTTATTTCATGAAGTTATCAAAATAATTACTGCAAAAATCATCTTCTCTGAAGACGTCAGAGTAAATCTAAGATATGGCCTTACTATGTATAGGAAATAATATACCTCCACAATTCCGGGGACTATATTCTATTCTTACACTTGGATTAAAGGACTGAAGGATAAATCTTGTCTGTATTATTTTAATCCAGATACTATATGGGATTTAGACTAAAATGAGTCTTACTTTCTAGCTTTAAGATCTCACTTCCAAACATTACTCTTTCCCACATACGTCAACACAAATTTTAGAATTATTTGATCTGGTTCTGTGAAAAATGCCATTGGTATTTTGATAGGGACTGATTGCAGTGAATTGATAGGCTGCCTTGGGTGGTATGGCCATTTTAACATTATTGATTCTTCCAATTCATAAGCATGGCATATTTCTTCACTTGTTTGTGTCACCTTTAATTTCTCTCATCAGTGTCTAGCAGTTTTTCAAGCATGGGTCTTTTACGTCATTAGTTAGATTTATTTCTAGCTATTTTATCTTTTGATGGCATTATAAATGGAATTGTTTTCTTAATTTCTCTTTCTGATAGTTGTTCTGATAGTTAACAACAGATTTCTGTATATCACTTTTGTATCTTGCAACTTTACTGAATTCATTGATGAGTTCTAGTAGTTTTTTGGTGGCTTCTTTAGGATTTTCTGTGTATAGTATCATGTAATCTGCAAACAGTGACAACTTTACTTCTTACTTTTCAATCTGGATGCCTTTCATTTCTTTTTCTTGTCTTGTTGCTAGGCAAGGACTTCCAATACTATGTTGAATAAAATTTGTGAGAGTGGGCATCCTTGTCTTGTTCCTGATCTTAGAGGAACTGCTTTCAGCTTTTCACCATTGAGTACAATGTTATCTGTGGGCTTGTCATATATGCTTTATTATGGTGAGGTATATTCCCTCTATACCTACTTTGTTGAGAGATTTTTGTCATAAATAGATGTTGAATTTTGTCAAAAAACTTTTCCTGTATCTATTGAGATGATCATATGATTTTTATTCTTCAATTTGTTAAGTGGCATATCACATTGTTTGCTTGGAGATAGTAAACCATCCCTGCCTCCAGGGAATAAATCCCACTTGATCATGGTTTATGATACTTTTAATGTATTATTGAATTCCATTTGCTAATATTATGTTGAGGATTTCTGCATCTATGTTCATCAAGTATATTGGCCTGTAATGTTCTTTTTTTGTAGCATCTTTGTCTGTTTTAGGTATCAGGGCTGGCTGGCCTTGTAGAATGAGTTTGGAAACATTTCTTTATTTTCAATTTTGAGGAATAGTTTGAGAAGGATAGGTATGTTTGGTAGAATTCACCTGTGAAACCATCTGGTCCTACACTCTTGTTTGCTGGGAGTTTTTGATTACTAGTCTAATTTTCATAACAATTCATGCTAATTCAAATTCTTTACTAGATTTTCTATCTCTTCCTAATTCAGTCTTGGAAAACTGTATGTTTCTAGGAATTTATCCATTTCTTCTAGGTTGTTCAATTTGTTTGCATATACCTGTTCATAGTAGTCTCTTATGATTGTTTGTATAATATTTCTATGGTATCAGTTGTAACTTCTGTTTCATTTCTAATTGCATCTATCTGGGCCCTCTCTTTTTTCCTTGATGATCTGGCTAAAGGTTTATCAATTTTGTTTATCTTTTCAAAGAAATAGCTCTGAGTGTCATTTACCTTTCTACTTTTTTTAGTCTTTATTTCATTTATTTCTGCTCTAATTCTTATTACTTCCTTCCTTCTATTAACTTTGGCCTTTGGTTGTTCTTCTTTTTCCAATTCCTTTAGGTGTAAAGTTAGATTGTTTATTTAACATTTTCTAATTTCTTGAAGTTGGCCTGTATCACTATGAATTTCCCTCTCAGAACTGCTTTTGCTGTGTTCCACAGATTTGGGAAAGTTGTGTTTACATTTTCACTTGTCTCAAGGCATTTTTTTATTTCCTCTTTGATATCTTCATTGACCCATTTGTTGTTTAGCAGAATGTTGTTTAGTCTCCACGTGTTTGTGTTTTTTCTAGTTTTCTTCTTGTAATTGATTTCTAGTCTCATAATGTGATTGGAAAAGATATCTGGCATGATTTCAATCTTCTTAAACTTATTGAAACTTGCTTTGTGACCTAACATGTAATCTATCCTGGAGAATGTTACATGTGCATTTGAATGTGTATTCTGAATTTTTGAATGGAATGTTCTGTGTATATCTATTAAGTCCATCTAATCTAATATGTTGATTAATGCCAATATTCCTTATTTATTTTTCTGTCTAGATGATCTATCCATTGATCTAAGTGGGATAGTAAAGTCCTGTACTATTACTGTCTTACTGTCAACTTCTCCCTTATGTCTGTTGACATTTGCTTTATATATTTAGATGCTCCTATGTTGAGTGTATAAATATTTACAATTGTTACATTCTCAGATTGACCCCTTTATCATTATATAATGCCTTTCTTTGTCCTTTTTATAGTCTTTGTATTAAGGTCTATTTTGTCTAATATGAGTATTGCTACCTCAACTTTCTTCTTCAGTCCCATTCGCATGAAATATCTTTTTCCATCCCTTCAGCTATCTTATGTCTTTTGATTGGAACATTTAGTCCACTTACATTTAAAGTGATTATTGATTGGTATATACTTATTGCCATTTTGTTAATTGCTCTCTGGTTGGTTTTGTAGTTCTCTGTTTTTTCTTCTTCTCTTGGTCTCTTCCCTTGTTTTCTGACGATCTTCTTTAATATTATGTTTAGATAACTTTCTCTCTCTCTCTCTCTCTCTCTTTTTTTTTGTATATAGTGTAGGTTTTTGGTAATGTTCATATATATTGACATTATATGATACTTGCCTAAATATGAATGCATTCTAAAGGCAATGCATTTTCACTACTCCCCCTCCATGTTTTTGACATAATATTTTGCATCATTTTATATTATGTATCCCTTAATTTCTTATTGTAGAATAGCTGATTGTACAACTTTTGTCTTTAAACTTTCATGCTAGCTTTTTAAATGGCTGATCCACTGCCTTTCCTATATATCTGCCCTTACCAGTAAGATTTTTTTCTTTCATATATTTTCTTAGTTCTGATAGTGGCCTTTTCTTTACTGCTTAAGAAGACTCTTTAACATTTCTTGTACGGTCAGTTTAGTGGTGATGAACTCCTTTAGTTTTGCTTTATCTCCCCTCCAAATTCTGAATGATAACCTTGCTGAGTAGAATATTCCTGGTTGTAAGATTTTCCCTTTTAGCATTTTAAGTATATCTTGCCACTCCCTTCTGGTCTGCAAAGTTCCTGCTGAAAAGTCAGCTGATATATTATAGGGATGTCCTTGTATGTGACTAGTTGTTTTTTCTTGCTGCCTTTAAAATTAAGATTAATTAATTAATTTAAAAAGATTAAGTAATCTTTTGCCATTTTAATTATGATGTATCTTGGTGTGGATCTCTTTGGGTTCATCTTATTTTGGACTCTGTACTTTCTGGACCTGTTTCCTTCCCTGGGTTAGGGATGTTTTTAGCCATTATTTTTTCAAATAAGTTTTCTGCCCCTTTCTCTCTCTATTCTCTTCCGGGACCCTTATAATATGGATGTTAATATGCTTGATGTTGTCCCAGAAGTTTCTTAAACTATCCTCATTTTTTTCCATTCTTTTTCTTTTTGATATTCTGATTGGGTGATTTCCATTATTCCTTTTTCCATGTTGGTTATGTGTTCTGTATGATCTAACCTGCTAATGATACCCTATAGTATTTTTTTCATTTTAGTTATATTCTTCAGTGCTTATTAGTTCTTTCTTATATTTTTTAACTCTTTGTTGAGGTTCTCACTGTGTTCCTCCATTCTTTTCCTGAGTTTGGTGAGCAACTTTTTTTTTTTTTCCCCCGGTATGCGGGCCTCTCACTGCTGTGGCCTCTCCCACTGCAGAGCACAGGCTCCAGATGTGCAGGCTCAGTGGCCATGGCTCATGAGCCCAGCTGCTCTGCAGCATGTGGGATCCTCCCAGACTGGGGCACGAACCCGTGTCCCCTGCATTGGCAGGTGGACTCCCAACCACTGCGCCACCAGGGATGCCCTGGTGAGCATCTTTATACCATTATTTTGAAGTCTTTATCAGGTAAATTACTTATCTCCACATCATTAGGGATTTGTTTCTTGGATTTTATCTTTTTCTTTCATTTGGAAAATATTCTTTGTCTCCTCATTTTTTTGACTTTCTGCATTTGTTTCTATGAATTAAGTGAAGTAGTTTTCCTCCTGGTCTTGAAGGTGTGGCCACAGAAGCATCCCCTCTGTAGACTGTGTGTGCTGGCAGCTTTGGCAGGCTGGCTGGACCTGGAGCAGCACAGAACAGGGGGTGTCCCAGGGCATGCTGCCTTGGAGCAGCCATAGCAGAATTATTGGAACTGAAGTGAGTACAGGCTACAGAGTCCCAGAGTGAGCAATGCCAGGGCTGCCATAGCAGGATAGCCAGAGCTGAAGTGAATGTAGGCTAGAGGGGTCCCAGGGAATGCTGTGTCAGGGATGCCCTGGTGGGATAACTAGAGCTGGCCTGGGTGTGCATGCGGGAGCCTGGGGGACACTGCACCAGAGCTACCTTGGTGGGATGGCTGGAGCTGGTGTGGGCCAGGGGCTTGGGGTGCACTGGGGTAGCCTTAGCAGGCCAGCCAAAATGCCTGGATCATCTTCCCATCTGTGTTATCAAGGTTGACACGGAATGCAAAATAGGTCACTCTCTGGTATCTCTGACCCAGGTGAGAGTTCCAGCAGTTCCCCATAGACACTCTAGGATTAGTAAATGGATTTTCCTCATGTATAGTTTAGGTGCCCTTTAAACCAGTGTGTGTAGAAGCTATTCAATCAGTCCTTAGTTCTCCTTCAAGAAGAATCACTCTAAATGTATGTTCAGATTCAGTGTGCCTATGCAAGGAGGTGTGTTCGGGGTCTTTCCATGCTGCCACCTCAGACTGTTTTCAAATTTTTTGTAGGTTCTTTATTTGTAAAGCAAAAGAGCTATACTAGATGATTTAAAAGATCATGTCCTACTCCAAAACACTATGTCTCTACAATTTAAACAAAATATATTTTTTCAGACACAATTTCCCCATTTAAAATAAGCCATTTCAAAAGCTGAAACATAAAATTGAAGACATTAAGATTTGTTTCTGATGCTGATGTCAAAACCCATCAGAATTAGAATCTGTATAGTTATAATTTAGTTAGAATACAAGGTCTAGTCGTAACTTAACATGCTACTAAAATCCACTCTCCACTCTTTACATTCTTCTTCAAAAAAATCAAGAAAAGGCGAGCCTAACATCAGTATTAGTAACAACATATAGATCCTATAAGTAGTGTGTTCCTTTTACCTTAATAAGTGCAACTCTTTGTTCAATACGCTAAAAAGCAAGTGCAGCATTCAAATCATTAGCAATTTGGCTAATTTTGTCCTTTGTTTTCTCTCTTCTTTTGCTTAGCCTCTATGGTAGCAAAGCAAAGCAGGTAAAAAGGAGAGCAAAAAGTTTTGCCATTACATATAAGGTAATGGAGTATGTGATGGAAACCTAGCATAGTTCTAGGCACATGAGCTTCATACATGTCTCCTAAGCCAATTAATACAGAGGTGCTGTAATTACAGGATATCTACTTCCATCCTCTTCATTTATTTTCACCTTTATTTACTATACATTCACACTAGCATTGAGTCCTCACAAAAACCTTAGAGACACTGCTAGCCCTATTTTATATATGAAAAAAAAACTGAGATTTAAAGAGAATTCTGAGTGGCCAGAGGTCATACAACTCACTGACTGGGACTCAAGCCCAGGCCATTTAACTCTGAAGCCCATGTTTTATATCTGCACAATTCAGCAACACACTAAACCAAGTTCTCCTGTGTATCTCAGGAAGATGTGTGATGGAGAGATAGAGTATCAGTGGGCTGACATACAAAGGCCAGTCCAAATAAATTCCTTCAGCAGGGTTGCTCAGCCTTGGCACTACTGCCATTATTGGAAGAATAATACTTTAATGTGAGGGACAGCCCTGTGCATTGTGGGATGTTTAACAGGTTCTCTGGCTTCTACTCACTATATCTTATTAGCATCCATACCTTCCCCCACCAAGATGGGACAACCAAAACTGTCTCTAGACATTGCCAATTGTTTCTCTGGAGGGTAAAATCACTGCAAGTTGAGAAGCTGTCTTCTAGAGGAATGATGTCTTTACTATGACCACCTGAGTCATCAATCCCCACAGTATTTATCACAGGCCTTCTGGGGCTTGGACCTTCCTGGTTCTCTCCTACCAAGGGATTGACTCCCTCAAAGGTTCACTAAACAATATGATCATTTTGGCCTTCTCTAAGCTAATCGAGATTTTTTTGGTCACTGCATCTTTGTTTTGATCCTGCCTGACATTTCTGAGAAATGTTTAAGATTCTAGAATAGAAGCATAAATTAGTCACAATTTTTTTCTGATCTTTTTTTTTTTACTATCCCTGCATAATTGTGATCTGATTAAATACCTGCCCTGACTGCAGGTAAGAGGGACTTACCCATGTTTGGGACCATGGCTAAGCAGACAGTACTTTCTGAGTACTTATCCCATGGCACATAACTCATGTGCAAGATATCCAGGAAGGCAAGGCACAAAGGATAGGAAGGAGATAACTATGTCTAACACTTTTATACAAAACCTATTTAATGGATGGTACTAGAGCCCCTTCCCCATGTTGTCATGTCAGTTTTCTAATCTCTCTTCCCTGTGCCCAATATAATCAGTCCATAAGATTTCAGTCCACCTGCCCCTCCTTTAAAATTAGCTAAGAAAACACAAAGCTGATATCAAGGCATCCCATATGTACTGGTATTTGCTGACTTGAGTAGAAAATGTGCCTAATAAAAAAATGAAATGATGACATGGCTATCTAGACATGTGTGGGTTTTTTTTTTTTGGAAGTAGCAATGCTAAACCACTCTACCTGTAGTCTTAAAAACAGACTGAGTTTTGTGCTTTTATTTTTCCTCTCACCCCATTCATCATCAGCATGACATTCTATAACCATAACCCAACTGACAAGGTTTTGATGACTCACAAGGCGAGACTGAATTTAGCTTAGTTCTCCCTATGTGGCAAGGTACAGTTATGCTATTAGAAACTATGGGTAGTAGACTTGTGCTTGTGTCATGTCACCTGTGATAGTCCAAGTCTATAATAAAGGGAATCTATTCCAGTTACTCTTCTGTGAGTGTTGCTGACCTCACCACAGGACTGTGAAATATATATAGTCCTCTATGGGGAGAGTAAAGTGGATGACTTGGGGTTCCAGTCATGGTATTCTGCTGAATAAATGTTCAAGTGGGAACACACGTGCACACACACCGCCATATGTCTCTGTCCTGATAAAGTTCACTCACTGAACTAGAGAAAAATGAAGTGACCTCCTGGCTCACTAGGCTTTAGAATTATAACTCGAGTTCCAAAAAGTCTAGAATACACAATCCAGAATATATGTTTTTTAAAAAGGGGAAGAAAAGACTGGTGAAACCAAGACCTATTGAAAGCCAGGAATCCTATTCTTAAATTCCTGATTAAATTTAAGACAAGGTACTATATTAGGGAATGTGTTGTTTGATTCATTGAATAACTTAACATGTGACATAAATAAGAAATGATTTAACATTTTAACTGATTGAAGCAGAAAAGATAAATCTGCAGAATAATTAAAAGGGACCAAAGTGTGTGTGTGTGTGTATGTGTGTGTGTATGCCTTCCAATTAGTAGTGGAATACAAGGTATATAATAGTTCTAGAAGATAGAGACGCATTTTAGATTTAGAATAATTTTCAAAATGTAATTCTTACTTTACCCATATGTAGAATACACTTAACAGTTTCCTAACTAATGGTCATCTAACCTCTGCTTGAACTCTTCCAGAGATAGAGGGCTCACTATTTAATATGTCTGATATTAATCTGACATCTTTCCATCTGACCCCCCCCTTCACATATCTCATTCTCACTAGCCCTAGTTCTGACTATGCAGAGTTAGTTCTACTAATTCAGAATTAATATACCCCTTCTTCCCATGCCAGTCCTTTATGAATTTGGAGACAGCCATGCCTGTCTTTCTTCTCTAAGTTAGGTTTATTCGTTTAGGTTACATTCCTTGCATAAACAAGTTTATGATTTACAAACTTTGACATGTGACGTTCCCTCAACTGGATATACTCTAGCTGCTATTGTTCTCTTCAACTTTTTTCTCACTTTTGTGATCCTAGTGTATATACAGTTAGTTACATATAAAAAAGCCACTAAGCATCATAAGTATTTCTTCATGTTTTTTAAAAAAGATTTTGTTTTTAGAGCAGTTTTAGGTTTACAACAAAATTGAGAAGGAGATACAGAGATTTCCCACATACTCTCTGCCCTTACCCATGAATAGCCTCCCCCATTATCAACATCAGTCACCAGAATGGTACTTTTTTTAACCTACATTGACATATCATAATCACCCAAAGTCCATAGTTTATCTTAGGGTTCTCTCTTGGGTTGAACATTCTATGGGTTTTGACAAATATATAATGACAAATATCATTATAATATCATACAGAATATTTTCACTGCCCTAAAAATCCTCCAGTCTCCGCCTATTCATCCTACCACTCCAATCTGGCAACAACTGATTTTTCTGTTGTCTCCATAGTTTTGCCTTTTTCAGAATGTCATATAGTATGTTGCCTTTTCAGATTGGCTTCTTTCACTTAGTAATTGCATTTAAGACTCCTCTATGTCTTTTCATGGCTTGATAGCTCATTTGTTTTTAGCACCGAATAATATTCTATTGTCTGGATGTACCACAGTTTATTTATCCATACAACTACCAAAAGACATCTTGGTTGCTTCCAGGTTTCGGAATAGAGCTGGTATAAATATCCATGTGCAGGTTTTTGTGCGAATATGAATTTTTAACTCTTTTGGGTAAATACCAGGGTGCACGACTGCTGGATCATATGGTAAGAGTATGTTTAGTTTTATAAGAAACCACCAAACTGTCATCCAAAATAGCTGTACTGTTTTGCACTCCTACAAGAAATGGATGAGAATCACTGTGGCTCCACATCCTTAACAGCATTTGGTGTTGTTAGTATTCAGGATTTTGGTCATTCCAATAGGTGTGTAGTGGTATCTCACAATTGGTTTCACTGATGACATATGATATGGAGCATCTTTTCATATGCTTATTTGCCATCTGTATATCTTCTTTGGTGAAATATCTGTTAAGGTCTTTGGCACATTTTTCAATTGGGCTGTTTGTTTTCTTATTATTGAGTTTTAAGAGTTCTTTGTATACTTCGTTTGTTTTGCAGTACGCGGGCCTCTCACTGTTGTGGCCTCTCCCGTTGCGGAGCACAGGCTCCGGACGCGCGCAGGCTCAGCGGCCGTGGCTCACGGGCCCAGCCGCTCCGCGGCATGTGGGATCTTCCCGGACCGGGGCACGAACCCGCGTCCCCTGCATCGGCAGGCGGACCCTCAACCACTGCGCCACCAGGGAAGCCCTGTATACCTTGGATAGCATTCCTTTATCAGATGTGTCTTTTACAAACATTTTTTCCCAATCTGTGGCTTGTCTTCTAATTCTCTTGATATTATCTTTTGCAGAGCAGATGATTTAAATTTTAATGGAGACTAGCTTATCAAATTTTTCTCCATGGACTGTATCTTTAGTGTTGTATCTAATAAGCCATCATATACTCAAGGTCAACTAGGTTTTCTCCTTATATTATCTTCCAGAAGTTTTATGGTTTTGTATTTTACATTTATGTCTATGATCCATTTTGAGTTAATTTTTGTGAAGGGTCTTTGTGTAGGTTCGTATTTTGTATGTGGATGTTCTGGTTGTTCCAGTACCATTTGTTAAAGAGACCATCTTGGCTGGGTTGTATTGCCTTGCCTACTTAATCAAAGATCAGTTGACTTTGTTTATGTGGGTCTATTTCTGAGCTCTCTATTCCATTCCACTGGTCTATTTATACATTCTTTCGCCAATACCAGGCTGCCTTGATTATTGTAGCTTTATAGTAAGTCTTTAAGTTTGTCAATGTCAGCCCTCTAAATCTGTTCTTCTCCTTCAATACTGTATTGGCTACTCTGGGTCTCTTGCCTCTGCATATAAACTTTAGAATTAGTTTGTTGACATCCATAAAATAACTTGCTGGGATTACTTTTTCTTATTTTTACAAAATCTTTAAAATGTAGGAAGTATTCTCAAATTACATAATTAATAGTTGTTATAAAGAAGTGTGTTCTGAGAACAAGTCAAGAAGCTCTACAAAAACAAATATCCTGTAATCTTCTCTTTGTGAAGGAGATATTCATGAATGAGTGATTGATTGAACAAGAATATACCTCTCATGAATGATATATATAAGACAAGTGGGGTCCAGGTCTCTTGAAGCTTCTATAAGACCCATAAGTTTCCATAAGGTCTTCCACAAGACCTTAATGAGAAAACCACATCACTGGACCTGGATCTGCTGCTTTGGGGATATCAAAACAAAACCTTGCCACTTAGCTCCAGGTAGGGTGGGGCGGGGGTGGTGGGGAAGAATCCATAGTAGCAAGATCCATAAAAAGATTTGTAGGGAATTCCCTGATGGCCCAGTGGCTAGGACTCTGTGCTTTCACTGCCAAGGGCCTGAGTTCAAACCCTGGTCAGGGAACTAAGATCCCACATGCTGTGCAGTGCAGCCAAAAATATAAATATAATTTTAAAAAAAAGATTTGTAGTAAGTAAGAATGCTATATTATTCATTTACATTGAGAAATATATCTGTCAAGTAAACCAAAACATTTATACTACACCTGGCTGACACAATCTCTCCCCTAGAGCAAACACTATAGAAGAAGGAAAATTGAAATTCACTTCAAGTGTAATTGAAGTTCACTTGATGAGCATGGAATCAGGGTAAAGCCAAAATGAAAAGTGATCAATACAGCTCGCAGCACCAATTACAGAAGTTGCATTCTTAACTTACGTCCATGGACTCTTGGGTTTTAAGGCAGCTGTGAAACCCAAGACACTGTAAGGAAAAAAGTGTATTTATATGCAAATGTTTATTTTTCAGGAGTGAAAAGGCAACAGTTTCATCAGATCCTCAAGAGAGTCCATAAAACAAACAATGTTAAGCGTTAAATAATACGTCTTGCCAAGTGAACAGGAAATCTTATGTCATCTGTACAGAAATCTATTTTCCTAACACAACTTAAAGACACACACGTTTCTCTTACACTCACTTTTTTCCAGGTTTTAGCAAGCCACCCTTTTTGTTAATATGCTCTTTATGTACACAATTTCTTTCTTTCTTTTTTGCTTTGCGGTACGCCTCTCACTGTTGTGGCCTCTCCCATTGCGGAGCACAGGCTCCTGACGCGCAGGCTCAACGACCATGGCTCACGGGCCCAGCCGCTCCGCGGCATGTGGGATTCTCCCAGACCGGGGCACGAATCCGTGTCCCCTGCATCGGCAGGTGGACTCTCAACCACTGCGCCACCAGGGAAGCCCCACAATTTCTTAATGTATACTCTTCCTTATATTAAAAACTGCCCATAAAAATATATAAAATTATGACACACATCACAGCATTTAGGGTATACTTGTTTCTCAAATTCCCTAGTCACATATTTAAGGACTGTTTCTGAGGGGTGGCTACATCTGCAATCAATAAATGTCATCCCCTGAACATCTTCATGTTCTAAGGGCATCACAGATGAGCTCCCAAATATGTGTTCCAGCAACCTTCAGAGAAGCAACATTTGCAAGGGCATATCTATTGATGTTGGGGATATAATCCTATGCAAAGAAAAGCAGATTTGTATTCATCACTTTTTACCTTTACATATCACTTTCGGTAACTTGAGAGCCTGGAAATTTGACACAACTATACAACTACCATAAGAATAGGACTTTCTCTTTAGACTCAACTTAACCGCATGGGTGGGTCTTCCCTTCTTCTCTCATATATTCAGACTGCACATTCCCTCCCATGTGTTGTTTTGCTCAATGGCTTCTATCTCTATGGAATACAGGAACCGAAGACTACCAAAGAAAGAAGAGTAGGATGAAACAAACTGCCAGGGAAAAATATCCAAAAACTCATCACAGAGAGAAGGGAAAAATTGAGGTCTCCACAGATGAGTGCTTTTAATTAGGAAGAGGGCTGAACGGCAAAGAGCTTATGCTAATAAGCAGCCTCTTTTAATCAGCTTATTAAAAAGAAACATTTTTAACATCCAAAATAGTTTCAAAAATGGTAATTATTAGAAAAGCATTAGCAGGTTGATGGTGGGGGAAGGAAAGATCTGGTCATGAACTGAAGTTAAAAAGCTTTTTGCATACTCGGGGCAGGCCCAGAGGTCCTAAAGAAGTGGGACAGCACCAGTGTAGTCGTGTTCTGTGTCAGCTTCATCTTTTTTCTTTCATAAAAGACTAACTCTTTTCTTTTCCAGGTCCCCTGGTTTCCCATTTTGCCTCCTTTCTTTTTCATTTTTTTTTCTCTTGCTGCCCTTTTATCATTTCTAACATGTTTCCCCCAATACGTTTCCTGCTTTTTTTTGTTATTCCAAGGCTTTGGTTCCACTTTCTTTGCTCTTATAAATATGCTTTCCTTGTGCACAGATCTTTACAGTCCAAACTTGAATTTTAACATGAAAAAAAATCTATTAATATTTGGCTTGTAAGAAATATTTCCAGCACTTTCACTGTGTTCTGTATCTAGTTAGAAAAAAACCTCCAAATAGTTATTGAATTATATTCCAATATGGATTAAAATATCAGGATATATCTTACCCTGAAGCAAGCTCCCAATTTTATTGTTAGTTAAGGTATAAGCAGAAAGCACAATCCTCTGAGTCTTTAAAAGAAAAGGAAATTAATGTAGGGTCTTGATAAACAGATGATGGGAGAGGATCAGAAGCCAACCAGGGGACACTGAGTGATTAGCAACATTGTTATAAAGACAGAGGAGATGGTACTGGTTGACCCCAGGGGCAACACCAGACCTATGCAGGCCTGTCCTTGGGATGTGGAGTCACAGAAGAGAGTCAGCTGCTGCCCAAGATACCAACTTCAGTAAAGAGAAGAGAGAGGGAAATACTCTAGCTGTTCCCTTTCTTTTGCCCTCCAATTTCTCACCATGCCTTCCACTGACTGAGCCCAGCAAGAGGCCAGCTTAACAGGAGGGAGGAGCCTTGGAACCAAAGCCTTTGGAAGTCAGACTCCAGCTACAAAGAGGGGAGCAGGACAATGTGAGAAATGGACCTGAGAAGTAATGGCCTTGGGGCCAGCGCACTCGGCTCTTTAGCACAGAAGGAAATGGAATCTTCTCTTTTTTCATTTTTCATCTCCCGTATGTTAGCAGATTGTCAGTGCCCGGGTTGAAACAGAATTCAAATATCTCTGAGACCCCAGATCTGAAATGTTTGGAAATTTCTTAAGTTCTCAAGGTCTTAAGTACTTAATGCATGTTTTAGCTTTGAACTAGCTACTTTGAAACAGTGAGGGTTCAAGAACTACCCTGTTTGTAGACAGAAATCTCCCCTCTTCATCCACATGGGATGAGAAAAACAACTTTTGAGAAAACAACTTTTGTTTTTCTGAGCTTCTGCCTAGGCATTTTATAGTATAATAGCTGTGCTCACACCTAGAATCTGGGCATTTGGGTGAGGACCGGAGTCTAGGGGGCCCGCTGTCCCTTTACTTTTTCCTGGGGACCTTTTAAAGTAACCATTAAGAGTTAAGCCCACAAAAAGTTAGTGACCTCCATGCCAGCCACCTTATAAGCAACAGGTGCTTGCTACCCGCTCTCTATCTCCTGCTCACTCGTGACCTGGAATGAAGGACTGCCCTTTCCCCAGCTCATGGCACCCCCTGCTTCTGGGATCTGTAAGTAATACATCTTGTGACTACTTCCTTTCTGTGGGTGCAAGGTATTGAAGATACATCTTCAGTCAAAACAATCCTGTGGTTCACTTCCCCAAAGTGGGAGCTTGGATGCTGAGGGAGCTCCCTGCTGCCCCTGTGTGGCTGTGTCATCTTGACCTCCTCAGTCAGCAGGTCATAATCTGCATGTTCCTAATTCAATACACCAGCTCCAGCTTCTCAGCACAACTGGCAAGGAGGATGGGATTGTGGGCATAGTTTGTATCCCCTTACAATGCCTTAGAGCTGTGAATGGCTTACTAACTTTCTCTTCCAGACTGCTCAGTCTCTCTGGGAAGGAAGCCCTGCTTGCTGGCTCTGTGGTGTACTGCTGCTGCCAGATGTTGCTGGGAGTCCCCACCCTAAATTGCTGTTGCCATTAAAGGTCAGACTCCCTGTAGAGACCAACCAGCAGGCCTCACTCTGAGATGGATATGTTTCCCTTTAGTCTCTAAATGAAACCCAGCTGGGTATCAGGTCTGGAGGTGATGGCTATAATCATATGCAAAACTCCCCACATTCAGCCCAGATGAGCTAACCTGGATGGTAGGGCTCTGACCCTATCCCCCAGGCAGGGACCAGGGCATGGGCTATCAGGTCCTGGGAGGCAGGGACCAGGGCGTGGGCTCTTGGGTCCTGGGAGCCAAGAAGAGTTCCCCTAGATTAGTGTCGATAAGGGAGGTGGTTGCTGGCCCCAACGTGTCCCCAGGGCGTTGAGCTTGGGGAGCCAGCCCTAACGCCTGACAGGGGCAACTCCATCGTGGCGCCTCAGGTGGGCAAACACTGCGGAGGCAGGTGCCTCCTATGTTGCTGCATTCCTTGCTGCTATTGCAAAATTCCCCCTGACCCCCTGGGATATGGGAAGTCTCACCCCTGGCGTGGTACAGCAAAACAAATACTCACTAAAGATGGGGCCACTGAGCTCAGAGTACCAGATCCTCTCAAGTTCCCAGAGGAGGTCAAAAAATCACTAGACACTTGTAAGACCCCTGCTCAAATGGCTTGGGACTTATTGCACACGGTGGCACATCAACATGCCAAATCGCAGGTGCTACGTTCTTGGGGCTTGGGAGCGTTTTCCCAAATACATCACATAACATTGTATTGGTGGAGGTGGACCCTGGCCCCTCAGACGTTGGTTTGGACACCCTAGGATGGGAGGCAGCAGCATATGAGCCTATGAGTTGGGGAAGAGGCAACCCTGTCCCAGGTGTTCCCTGTTACTATCCATCCTACCAAAATGTTGTATGAGGACAAGCATGAATGAGAAATGGAGACATAAAACTATACCATGCTAGAAATGCAAGGTTTTGTAGAAAAATTCATCCAAAGGGAGGAGGAGAAGGGTGCTGATTGGCTCTTACAGGTCTTTGGAACTGGCTCCGAGTTATTGCTTCCAGCAGCTGAGATGCACTAGCTGGCTGGATCAGCCAAAGATCCCCAAATTAATGCTTTGTTTACAAACAAACCCCAAGGTATTGAGGGACCAACTTATTAGAGACACCCTAGAGGAAACCCCAGACTTGTCACTGCAGCGAGGATGCTCCCGAATACATTGAGCCACCAGGGCTGGAGACAAAATAAAAAAGGGGACGGACTCAGAGGAAGAGCCAGTCCCACCAAGGTCTGGAATGCACCCAGATAAAGAGGAAGCTTCCCTCTCCTGACCTGGATATTCTGGCTTGGCATGGGGCCCACCATCCGTCAAAGTGATTACAACTAAGGCGCACTCCTAGCGAACAGCCCTGGATGAGGTGAAATCGGGGTAGTTTAGTGGGTATATCATTTTGCCGAGCATTACGCTCCCACAGAACCCCGGACGATCTCCAGTCCGGAGCAGGCACCATTGGGACCAGAATCTAAGGAGTTCTTCTTAAATGGCGCCTCCACACCTCATAAGATGCTGTTGCAAGTCATAGAAGTGTCAGATACAGTACAAGACGCGTTAGACCGCATCAATGCTGCAGCTAAACACGAAAAAGAGCGTTTTCCTGGAGCTCAGATCTTGTTTGCTGGTAAAGGTGAAAACAGCCCTGCTGCCCCTCAGCCAGGAACCCAAAGGAGGGGCCCTAAAGGATATGAGGGCTTCCAGGCCCCTTACTGGTCCTCGCGGAGGGGTGGTGCCTCAACCCAGCTCCTTCCCTCATGGGGTGACTAAGAGGCCTCTGTGTATTGGCAGCTCCGAATATGCTGGGTCCCTGATGACTTCAACTCAGGACGGCCTGAGCTGAGTTAGAAGCCTTTGCTTAGGTGCCGCAGGCTCTTTAGGAAACTTCCAGCCCCAGTGAGGGCAAATGCCGTCACCTCCCAGAATGCCCCAGCCCTGGCAGCAGGACCCAGGATCCCGTACTGTGATTCTAGAGAGTGGCAGCCACCAAGGCCCTTGCCCTAGGGACCAGGGTGTTCCCCTCCTCTAGGAGGCACTTCTCCATATACTGCTCTAAATATCCCTCTGGACACACAAAAGAGACAACATTTTACTACTTTCATGGACACTGGAGCCCCAGTTATACTGCTTCCTGGGAACCTCTCCAAACATAAGCAAGGGGCACCCTCTAAGTCACAAGCCATAGCAGGTAGAAGCGTAGAAGGCTTCCATTGGATGTCACTCTTGGAACAATCTTTATTAAGAACCTTTTAGTGGCAGTGGCCCCTCTGCTCTATCCTTTCCTGTTCTAGGTGTGGATGCCTTGATGCGCTGCCATGCCACCTGAAGCAAAACCCCGATTCCTGGCCTTCCTGGTGGGAGCAGCACATTGGGAGCTCATAAGACTGCCACTCCCAGATTAAGACAGCAAATGTGCCCCAGTGTCATTTGTGACAGGGGCCTGAAGGACTGTGGCCCATAATTCAAGATTTATTATAGGAAAGAGTCATTAAGCACACCATTTCTCCTTTCAATTCTCCCGTTTGGCTGGTATTAAAGCCCACTACTAATGAGTGGTGACTTACAGTTGACTGCCGAAATGTAAATGGTCAGGTGCCCCCATTAAGGCTCCCATTCCCAACACGGTATGGTTAATTGAGAACGTCAAAGGGCTCCAGGGGCTACTTTGCCATGATCCATCTAATATGCCCTATTCAGTATTGATCACCAAGGAGTCCCAGCTGCAATTCGCCTTCATGTTCAAAGGCACTCAATATACCTTTACCTGGCCGCCTATCTTAACAGCCTGGCTATTGCCCACGATCTTTGCCAGCAAGACCTAGATGCCCTTACAGTGTCCCCCTTGCACCATATGGCACTATATTGATGACATTCTAATCAGGGGCCCTTGGAGGACGCAGTGTGTGAGGCTCTAACACAGATGGTGATGCACCTGAAACATACAGGTTGGGCTACTGCCTCATCTAAAATCCAAGGGCCAGCCACCACTGTTAAATTCCTCAGCATTAAGTGGTCCTCTAAAGGCTGAGAAGTTCCACTTGCAGTTAAATATCAATTGTTAACTTCAGCCTCCCACTACGGCAAGCCCAAGTCTTAGGTCTCTTCACATTTTGGAAGCAACACATACCGCCCTTACCCATCATTCTTAGACCCATTTATGCAGTCACATGTAAATCCTCCACATTTACTGGGGGGAGGCTCAACAGCAAGCCTTACGGCTGGCACAGCAGTCAATTCATAAGCCCTCTCCCTGGTTCCCCCGGCTCCCCCTTCTGGGTTGAGACACTGGCCACCATGGACTATGGGTCCTGGAGCCTAAGGACTAAACGCAGCTCCTCCTGGCTGCCTGTGGGGTTCTGGACCAGATGGCTGCCCTTCACAGCCACCTGTTACACTCCCTTAGAATGACAGATTCTGGCTGCTCATTGATCTCTGTTAGAAACAGAGGCACTCACAGGAACGGAGCCTCTTCTGAGTACCCACATTCCCGTGAGGCCGCGGATAAGGGACGTCTCCCAAGAGCAACTCAGCACAGCTAAAAACGCCTCTTTGCTAAAATGGAGATGGTACCTTCAAGAACAGGCTGAACCTAACGTGGCAGGTCTTTCCAACTCTCAGGAGGATGTAGCTTCCCTGCTCCTCAGCCCCCTGCTCATGGGCCTTGAGGAACTGGTGATGGCACCCCATTGCCTAAGCCTCTGGCGACCTGGGATAGCCCCTGGGAAGAGCTGATGGAACGAGACAGGAAGTCTGTGTACTTCTCAGACGGCAGCGCCACCACCATCAGCGGTGAAGCCTGTTGAAGAGCAGCAGTGGACCATGCTGCCAGCAGTACCACACTCATCGGAGACAGCAAGCTGGGGTTGACTCAGCTTGCTGAGCTGGTGACAGTACAAATGGCTGGGCAGAGTGCTGCTGACCGTGATGAGCCTCTTGTCCATATTTTTACGGACTCAAGGGTAGTTGCAAACAAGCTAGTGCTTTGGCCAGGCCAGTGGCAGCAGGACGATTTTCACATTCAAGGCCATCCCACTTGGGGTCCCCCAGTTTGGAGGTACACCACCCAGGTACCAGTCACCATTGAGGTAATTCATGTCGCATTACATACAAAACTGTCTTTAACCGCAACATGGACGCTCTTGACCAAATCGAGGTCACCAGCCTTTCGGGGCTCTCAACCACTGACTCTTCGCCAACAGCTCTGCAGGCTCCACCCACTGCCACGAAACCACAGCCTCCCCCATCAGTCAGTCCTCACTCGGCTCCACCAATCTGGCCTTCCTTACTCACCACTTCCATTCCTTAATCCCTGGCAGAATGGTCCCATATCTCTTAGGGTTATGGGGAGATGCTGCCATCTGGGCCTGGGGCAGGGGTGTTTGGCTTATGGAAGCCGTTTTAAAACACATTGTTTGAAGTGCAAATTATGCTCCCAAACCAAACTCTGGAAACTGTCCCACCAGGCTTTGGTTCCACAAGGAAACCACCCTTTTAGCCCTTTGATTTCACAGGGCTACTTCCTCTGTCAGCAGGCACTATGGACTTCACTATTATTACATGTGGATACTTTTATCAGCTTACTGCTTGCTACACCCACCAGGTAATCTCTTTCTTTTCCAAGTGTATCCTTCCCCCATTTGGCCTTCCTTACATCACTGACTCAGACGAAACATCTCATTTTACCCACATAACACACCACTGGTCTCTCCAACAGAGCATCCAATGGAACTTTCATCTCCCATCAGCCGCAGGCCTCTGGTATTACTGATCGCCATTATGGTCTTAAAAAGTCCTTGCTCCTTAAGTTACAGGGTCGTAAATGTACTCCTAACTGGACTTCTTTGTTGCCAGAGGCACTTACCACTTTAAACTCCAGGCCATATGGCCACCGCTCTCCTCTTACCAACTAAGCTCGCCTGGCCACGCTGCCTATGATTGTTATAACGGGGGTATCTGGTGCCTTCATCTTACAGGACAATATTATTTACATTTTTCCCAATATATATTTTCCCCTTACAGATTTAAAATGTCAATCATCTCACCTTCCAATATTCACTGGCAACCCCCTGGCCCATTAGAAGAGCACAGACCCATCATTGCTGCTGCTGGACCACACTTACCAGCTTGATTCCAATGTATAGTGGCTTTAGTGGATGGCTCATTTCTCCTCACCATACCTCCCCACAGGTAGTGGAAATGATTGTGCCTGGACCCACTGAGAAACAGTATGGGTCTCTAAAAGAGGGTAAGAGGCACTCAGGTTGGTTGTCATCAGCAACATTAGAAGGAGACAGTGTGGCGATACAATGACAACACTTTGCCCAACCCCACTTTGGAGGAGGCCACCAATGAGCTAGTGACCCACGAGGGCCCCATAATAAGTCTTCAGTGGGCAAGCAAAAAACTATAAAATACAAATGCTCGCTGCTGCTGGCCTTACCCTGTGATTTTTATACCATCTGGGTCATGGAGCTTCTTCTCCACCCTAGAAAGGCAACACCAGAAAGCTGCTGGAATAATTGCATCCCAGGATGGGGGTCAAAGTGGTGTTGAAAGTCAGATCTAGAGGGGCTGCACACAAAACGTCACCAGTGTGGATACTAGCCAGCTGATTCAAGCCCTCTATCTTAAGTGGGACCAACAGTACAAAGGTTTAAAGGCCACCAGCCCTGCCCAAATGGTCAAAGACATCCTGACCTCTGGCCATTACATTGCCCTCATTTCAACCCTAATTGGCTTATGCAGTTGAGACCCGCCTCTGGTACTACAAGACCAAACGTTAAATTATTGGGAGCATATAATTGGATTTTCTTTAAACCAAGGCTACACGTGTGCCTCCAACCTTTACTATTTATGGATGGAAACCTCCTCTGCTTCAGAGGGGAACAGTGCCCAATCATTTGAGAGGTGAGCCCCAGAGGAACCTCCAAAACTTACTAAAAATCTTTGAAACCAGTAAATGCCCCTGACAGTGCAAGGAAACCTGAATCAGGACATTTGGAATCTATGTGACCCCGTTAGACCCCCTGGCCCCTCAGTTCCCCTCCTGGGTGGCTCCCTCCACCTGTGCAAACCCTGGAGCTGAACATGCCCCAGGCCAAGACGTCACGTGATACTGCCTCATCCTGAAGGCTGCCTCCACAACTTTCCACGGTAGCAGCCATGACACCAAGGAGGACACAGCAGTGATGACGGCGAGCACTCCCCAGGACTTGCTTGTTTGTCTAAATTCCCTGCTGATGACCCCCTTGAGTAGCCTTCTGCAGAATTACTGTGTTTACCTCAGAGCCCCCTTGCTTACTCCAATGCTTGCTGCTCGAGTGTGAGGGGATACCTGGACTGCCAAGCTGCTCTCTGCTGCGTCTCTGAGCTGTGGAAGGCCAAACTATGTGCCAAGTACACAACCTTACAGGGGTCTCTTTAAACACTTCACTTAGCTGCTTGGGGTCACACCCATTAGACCGGCCCACACTATGTGTCCTACTGGGAGTTAGTGAATTTAATTACTGTCGGAAGGACCCCTCCTCAGCTGCAGACGCTGCCACCACCACGGCATCCCCCCCAAACCCTCCAGGATCACAGCTGCAGCATCACCTCCCTCCACCACCCTGAGGGGACGCTTCCCACCATCACAACTCACGGCTCCACAATCCTCTTACTTAAGCTCTCCAACAGCCTGAGTCTTTTTATACAACAGGCAGAAATCAGAGCTAATGCTGGGGGCACCTGTAAATGGTGGCAGTTTACTGGGCTCAATAAAGAGTCAGTGGGCTACCCAGCTGCTTTACTGACCCTGCCCCCGTGTGCCCAACAGAAGGCACCCCATGTGTCCCTCGCCTGGCCACTTTCTATGGTGCTCAACTGCTCCTATGCAGGATATACCCTGCAATACAGGATGTGGCACCCGGCAGGAGCTCCCACGTTCTTGGACCATGCAGCCCAGCCATCGAGGGGGTACCCCAACTTAGTTCAGTTTCTCTGATCAAGCAGCTGGTGTCCACTGTGGGTCCAGTGCCCAAGGATCGTCACGTGTACGTGTTTCTCCACACGTGCACTTCTCAATCTCCAATGCATGTGCCTCCTTTCCGGCCCCTGGGGAGTGCTGTCTGTTCATACCAATGTACTTCAATCTCCCAGGGACTACCCTTATAAATCCCTGATCAGGAACCCCACTGGGCTGTTATGCGAAAGCACAGCCTAATGAAACAACAACACGATTCTTTAGCACAGATAGTTCGGGATAACCGTTCAGCTCCAGATGACTTACTGGGCCAGGAAGGAGGTGTATGGGTTGTAAAGGGCACCACCTGCTGCATGTATATCAATAATTCTGCACAAATTCAGACAGATTTACAAAAGATGACTCAACAGGTACAAGTATTCCATAATCTCACCCAAGTTTTTCATCAAATATCTACCTTAACCCTTCTCCAAGGGCTTTTACTTACTTTCTTGGCCGGACTCCAACAAATGGTGAGATGGTTATGGACAGGATTTCAAACTGCTCTTTGCCTACTGACAATGTTGATTGCCATTTTTGCTTTGCTTAAATGTTTTGCGTTCTGGGTGACCAAAACCCTGCCGGTGGCTTTTAATACTTCCCTTGTCCAGACAGTCTATGATTTTCCCTAAAGATGAATGCCTAGGCACCATGGGGTCAATTGTGATGAGAAAAACAACTTCTGAGAAAAACAACTTTCAGAAAAAAGCTTCTGTTTTTCTGAGTTGCTGCCCAGGTATGTTACAGTATGATTACCCTGTTCACAGATTATCCTGTCTGGATATTTAGATAAGGACTTGAGTTTAGGATGCCTACCATAAGTTCCTGCTTTACCCTTCCTGGGGCTCCTTTTAAAATAACCACTTAGAGTTAAAGCCTGCAAAAAGTTAGTGACGTCTGCCCCAGTCACCTTCTAAGCAATAGGTGCTTGCTACCCTTCTCTCTAGTTCCTGCTCTCTTGTGACCTGAGATGGAGGACTGCCCTTCCATTACTCATTATAAACCCTCACTTCTAGGATCTGTAAGTTGTAAATCTTGTGACTCTACTTCCTTCCTGTGGGTGTACAGTATTGAAACTGTGTCTTCAATCAAAACCACCCTGTGGGTTTTCACTGTCCCAAAGTGGGAGTTCGGATGCTGAGGGAGCTCCCTGCTGTCCCTGTTCAGGTGGCTTGTGCCTCCTCATGCAGCAGGTCATAATCTGCATATTTTTTTTTTTTTTTTTTTGCGGTACGCGGGCCTCTCACTGTTGTGGCCTCTCCCGTTGCGGAGCACAGGCTCCGGACGCACAGGCTCAGCGACCATGGCTCACGGGCCCAGCCGCTCCGCGGCATGTGGGATCTTCCCGGACCAGGGCACGAACCCATGTCCCCTGAACCGGCAGGCGGACTCTCAACCACTGCGCCACCAGGGAAGCCTATGACAAGCGTTTTTGATTCAAATGCCAAACTTAGTCTATTATAAATTATCTGAAGAATCACAATTATGAAATGTATATTTCTATATTATTAATATGGTGAGCGGCAGAAAAAGCAGAATCAGGTAGTCTAATTTCAGTAGAACAGTCTATGTTGCTTGGTAATTTTTTCAGTTTGTCCCCAGTGAGTTCTCTTGTGCATGAACTCCTTATGGTTGAGTTCCTAAACTTTTACCACTCTGCTTTAAAGTCCGTATCCCAAATATTAATACATTAAAAATAAATTCCTCTAGGTGAGACCTTCCTCAATTTCCCTTCCCACTGCTTTAACAATTATGGCTTTATTCATCTTTACTTATTCCCTATCATAAGGGAAGTACTCTGTCCATTCTCCCTGTAGTCCTATGCTACCCTGGGCCATAGGTCCTATCCTCTCAACTCCCCTGGCAATTGTTTATATCAGTTAGGTTCTTTCTTTGAAATTGTCTCCTTTATCTCTTCTTTAACCACAGTCATCACTTAAATTTTCCTGTACAATTTGGTTACACCCAAATCTATGCCCACTGATAAAATCACTGTATCATGTAGCCAGATAGATTTCCAACTGTCTACCAGACAAATCCATGTTCTCACTCTTGACATGTCCTCCATGAAGTCATTACCTCTTCCAAAAATTCTCTGCTTCCCTTATGCTCATCTATTTAAATTCCAAAAGAGAAGTCCATCCCTGTGCCTGGAATATTCTTCCTCCCAATCTTTGTGTGTCTGGATCTTTCCTGTAATTCTCCTCTTTGCTTCAGTGAGACTTTCCTAATCACACCAACTGAAAACAGCTGCCCTGTTGCTCTAACACAGCATCCCATGTTCATGGTCTGCTGAGCACCTCCATCACTGGATAATGTCATTCATTTGTTTGTTCATGTATTGTCTATCCCCTCTGCCTTAGAAAATAAGCTCCCAGGAAAGAAGGATTCAGTCTTATTAATTGCTGACACATTATAGGTGTTCAATAAATATTTATTAAATGAATTAATAAACAATGACATCTTGATTCCATTAGATATACAATCAGGAACGAAATTTTGCTGATCCTACCTCAGAAACATTTTCCCCCTGCCTCTTTTAATTCAGATTCTTAGCATTTTCCCCCCAGACTACTTCAAATGGTCTGAGATTCCAGGGTCTCTTCACATAAAGCATCCTCTAAATTACCCTCAAAATCATAACTATTACAAAACAAGTGATCTGATCATGATATTTAGTTTTGCACATAAAAATCTCTACTGTCTTCTTATTGCTTAAAAGGTAAAATCCAATTTTTTTAGACAGGAATACAAAGCCTTCAAAATCTGGCCCACATTTTCCTCTTAGACCTGAATTCCTACCGTTTTCATCTATACCCTATATTCAGGCCATATAAAATTTCTAAATTTTCTCCAAACACGTCAGACCTTTTCATGACCCTTAGTTCTAGTATATGCTGTTCCCTCTATATAAAGCACTTTTCCTTCTTCACTGGAGAAATTATAACAATTTCTCTAAAAGCTAACCCCAATGTAGCCTCTTTTGTGACATTTTCCCCACATCTTCTTAGTAAAATTGGTTCTGTCCTTTGTGTTTTATTTTAGCACATACTACGTCACAGTTCACATATATGTAGGCGGTATGCCTCCTGCTGGACTGACAATTCCTGCAGAGCAGGGAACATACTCTAACTATCACTGTATCCCTATAGCCTAGCACCTGTCTGCAACAGAGTTTGTTGAATACATGAATTTGTTAATTCAAACACATGAAAAACTAGAGCTACTTTCTTGAGAGTTTTTTTTCTCAAAGGAAATAAAAATTGAGGCACAGAAGTATTGACTCTAAAGGAAGAGAAAAGGAAGAAAGGGAAGAAAAAGTGGAATGTACTTCAGAAATAAAACATATCCTGAGTCCTGAGGCCGTTTTCATTGTGTTCTCTCTCTTTACCCTCCATTATTCTTTTAAACAAACAAACAAACAAGCAAATACACAAATAAATATCAAAGCATTCACAGAGACCAAAAGGTATATAGGTGGCCTGCCTTATCGTTTCATTAGTTTGCATAGAAATATCAAATCAAATAAAATTAGAGTTAGAAAAAATCTTCAGCAATCACCCAGTCCAAAATCTTCACTTTCCCAATGAGAAAAACTCTAAGTCAAATAGGTTTGAGTTGTTTAAAGTCACCCAGTTAATAAGTAGTATAACCTTAATTTGAATTTTCTGAAACAAAGATTAATGATCCCTTCATCACCTCATTTTTTCTTTCAGACATTTGTTAGTTCCCAGAATTTAAAACACAGTCTTATTCTTTCTGCCATTATTATTATTTCTACTGGTTCCAAACATACTCTACACGCTTAAATGCCACTTTCTGATATATCACTACCCAAGAACATTTATGGGAATAAATAGGAAGACAGATACAAAAAAACCCCAGTCATATACAAAATTTTGCTTAACGAAGAATGTCAGAAGTTCAGCCATGTTATACGCACACAACAGGAGCCTACGGCACTTAAATGCATGTAATTTAAAATCTCAATACCTTTTCCACAAAAGTACCTTATTTTCATTGTTATGTTTTGATGTGGATGACTATAGCAGACAAATGCCAGTATTCACAGCCCTAGTCCTAATTTGTCCAAGAAAATTACACCAAGTGTGCAGTGCCATCTGCTCCTGTAGCGATGCCATCCTTCCATTTTTCAGCACAGTGATAAACAACCCAACTGCGAGTCATTCTCTGAGCTCCATAAGCACCTCAGGGCAAGAGAGCGGAGGGGATGTGGGCCCCCTATATCACATCCAAAGTGATGCACATGAAACAGAAACAGACTCGCAGGTATAGGGAACAAACTACCGGTTACCTGTGGGGAGAGGTGTAGGGGGCGGGACAAGACACCGGAATGAGATTAAGAGGTACAAACTACCACGTATAAAATAAATAAGACACAAGGATATATTGTACAGCACAGGGAATAAAGACAATATTTTATAATAACTTTAAATGGAGTATAATCTATGAAAATACTGAATCACCATCTTGTACAGCTGAAACTAACATAATATTGTAAATCAACTATACTTTTTTTTAAAAAGTGATGCACATGGCAGGGCAGGGGAAGCAAGAGGCAGTGGGTGAACACTAAAAATGATGAATGGGGGCTTCCCTGGTGGCGCAGTGGTTGAGAGTCCGCCTGCCGATGCAGGGGACACGGGTTCGTGCCCCGGTCCGGGAAGATCCCACATGCCGCGGAGTGGCTGGGCCTGTGAGCCATGGCCGCTGAGCCTGCGCGTCCGGAGCCTGTGCTCCGCAACGGGAGAGGCCACAACAGTGAGAGGCCCGCGTACCGCAAAAAAAAAAAAAAAAATGATGAATGGGAGGGCTGTCCTAGAAATACTAAAAGAGCCACAGGACAGAAAGATTCTCTCCTACTTTGTAAGTGTCCTGGAAGTGGCGATGATAGGGCAGAAGAGTGGTAGACTACAGATGGGGGTGATGTTCATTTCAGAACACTGTAAAATCAACAATCCTCATATCAACTTTTGCATTTTCAATTGTTTTGTGACTCTGGCCATCTCAATAATAAAGAAATGGTCAGAAAATAATATATAATTAGAAAATAAACTGGTAAATTTATATGGAATGGTGTAGTGTTAACAGTTCATACAGGGCTCACATACCCTTTTTGGTAGACATAGAAGTGAGGTCATAGAACTCTGATCTCAACAAAATGATGTGAAGGATGAGAGAACTGCAAGTCTGGGAGCGACCATTATCTAACATTGAAATTGTTTCTGCAATGTCGCTACCTCTATACTGAGCTGCTTTCTGTTTGTCCACAATCAGTGATAGGAAACTCATTACCTTATTCTATCACACCAGGACCTTTCTATTTATATTCCAGACTTTCCAGGTCTTTTTCAGTACGTATCTGTCACATAGTCTCTTCGTTTGTGAATATGTAAAGCAAATTGTTATATGGTATCAATGTCATCCTCTAAGACACTAATAAGTAAACTGAAGAATATTTAAGAAAGTTAACATGTCAAGAGATGCTTTGCTGACTTAAGAATGGAAATCCTATAAATATGACATAGAAAAACAAAATTATAGAGGCATTTGGAGATTCTTTGGAGAAATTGTGGGAATAAAGTGTACAATGACATTTTGGAAAGGAAGAAGTTTTGGGACTAGGGTGAGCTTATGGTTGTACTCAAGGGAAAAAGTGTTTCTATGGATAGAAACCAGGAGGAAATATGGAACCAAATTTTGGCCTAGAAAGAAGAGCCTTTAGTAACTAATGCACATACCTACTCTTTGACTACTTAAAGTACAGTTGAATTATGTAGTTAAACTTAAGGTGACATACAAACCAACCAATGGGAATTTTTATCAGGCCAATTTGACCCATCTGAGAGAGTTTAGTGTGATTTACTTACTCTTCCCTCAAATTATAATGAAACAGCCGTGTGCACCCAGAGACCTAAGGAACATGAGGGGTTGGAGTCCACGCAGTGTACTAGAGAAATCACAGGAGAATGACAAAAAGAATGTTGACCTCAAGGACATATTCTCAAGGACATATTCTTTAAAAGCAACACTATTAATCACCTGAATATTGACAGTTACCAAACTCTGTGCCAGGTAATGTGTTAGGTTCTGAAGATACAAAGATAAAGCAGACAGATACCTTACCTCTAGAAAGAAGCTCACAGATTAGAAGGAGAGTTTGAGGTACACATAACTAATTCAGTTGGGAGAAGCAAAGAGTACCTGCCTTCCGGGGGAAGTTAGAAACGGCTTCAGAAAGGAAACAGGACTTGAGCTTTCAGGCCTTTGAAGGATGAGTGGGGTTTCAGTAGTTATAAATGGAGAGAAGGGCCCTTAAGCAGCTGTGATACATGGATAAGAACTATGGTTTGGTCTATATCTTCCATTCTGCAAACATTAGCTTGAGTTGGCAAAAGTCAGGCAAAGGAGACAGAGTCGTCTTTCACATCATGGCCAACCTGCTCAAGTTTCAGGCCAGTACCTTTGGACCCTTTTGATCTCGAGCTCTCCTCTACCCTGCCCTGCTCACACGCCATCAGGATTGCTTGAGTAAGAAGCCAGGCCAAAGTTGCCTGTGTATGTATGAAAGGCTGGAATTTGTTCTTCAGGATGATACAATCCCCATTAGAAGAGTCTTTAAAGGACTAAAGTTCAATAAGCCTTTGGACACTGAGAGAATCAGGGGATCTGTTGACCTAAGGTATGTCCAAAGTAATATACCTTGACTTCAAGATTCATGAGTCATCAAGTCCCTTTATCTGATATTATTTTTGCTTTGGTGTGTGGATGACACAGAAAGTTTTCTGTCTAATTCTGGGAGACAGTAGTGCTCAGATGCTTCTGGAAATTAGTAGAAGATCCTTTAATGCCTAGTCTTCCGGGCACTGCACACCCTCGAGACTCCCAGAAAATACTGCTCTAACAAGCCCCTTTAGATCATACTTAGCCAAAGTTATGGACATGTACACTACTCTGTGGCATACATTTAGTAGTAGTATTATAGTTTTACAGATGATAATATCATACTTTCAACAACTCCTGCCATTAAAATGATCATTTATAATTTACGAAGCATGTCTAAGTGCATTATCTCATTTAAGTCTCCCATGAGCCCTAAGATGAGAATTATTATGAATCCCATTTTACAAACAAGTAGGCTGAGATCCAGGGGAATAACTGACTTGCCCTGGATCACTTAGCTATTTGGTAGCAGTGCCCCAAGAAAATAAAAACCAACCAAACAAACAAATGAATAAAAACCCAAGAGATCTTCTTCTTCCAATCCCTGTGGCTTTTATTGTCCCAGAATGACCTGTGCCACATAGAATCAAATTCAATAAAATGAATGATAGGGTGCTTGGCAATGACACCCATGCTGTATTTCCTCCTCAGTCTTAAGCAGAGATATCATGGTACTGTTATTTTGCTATGAATACTTGTTCCAAATGAGGGAACATCTACTTTGCTGCCTGAGACACGATGTCAAATCCAGAGTACCAGGAGTTTCAGGAACATTCTATCAACTCTAAAAGAATGCAGTCTGCTATTGACTACACATTTGGTTATGCTTCCCTTATTAAAGAGTTGGCTCCTTCACTCCGACTTCCATTCATTTTCAATTCAGCCTTCTCAAGAAAATATCCAAGAAAAAACCAGATCTGTATAGAGGTTAAACATAAATTATCACCAGCACTGGCACAGCCATTTCCTACCTTCTCTTTTGGATGCTCAAAGTTGTGATGAAGAAAAGAAAAAAAGGAAAGCAAAGAAAGCAAGAAAAGAAAAGAAGGAAAATAAAACATTGCTGTCAATGTCCCTCTTCTACATTAGAGCTGGGACAAAATATTTTAACAGATTATGGATGGCCAGCTCATTCTTCAGGTAGGATTCTTTCAAGGGACAGGAGGTTAGCTGTCCACGTGCTTACCTCCATCTTGTTCAAACCCCTCCTTGTGAAGACACTTTACCCCCTTTCAGACACATGTGGCCTCGAGCAACAGGTTCCACTTTTATAAAACATGTCCCTGCCTTTTACGTGGATCAGCTGAAACAACAAACTATTGGAACAAATTATTGTTAATTTAAGGTAGAAACATCTGACTTGTGCATCAATTTGACTTATGATTTCTCTGATGAAATCCTCATTCAAATTTTATAATCTCTAGAATCTAAAATTACCAATTCAGTTTAGTTTAGTTTTAATTTTTGAGGAGGGCATGGTTAGTACAAAAGGCAGACATGAGCAGGAGGCCACAAACACATGAATATCATGAGAGCCTTTCTAACAACTGTGGATCATGGGGGGCCGAAGCCACCCAGCAGGTGTTTTATCCATAAGGTCAATCGCACAGAATTCAGGTGAATTCATTAGCAAAGGAGAGGTCGCAGATACAGATACAGGCAGGTGAGATGAGATAGTTCAAGTCTGGTGGGTCATTCCTTTCATCTCAAGACTGTAGAAGGCAGCTCCTTTAAAGAAACTGAACTAGGCAGGGCAAAATGTTCAAGCAAGAATAGATAGCTGGGGCTTCCCGGGTGGCGCAGTGGTTGAGAGTCCGCCTGCCGATGCGGGGGACGCGGGTTCGTGCCCCGGTCCGGGAAGATCCCACATGCCGCGGAGCGGCTGGGCCTGTGAGCCATGGCCACTGAGCCTGTGCTCCGCAACGGGAGAGGCCATAACAGTGAGAGGCTCGCGTACCGCAAAAAAAAGAAAAAAGGAAAAAAAAAAAAAGAATAGATAGCTGGCCCATCCCTCAGGAGTAATTCCTGTGAGGGGCAGGAACGTAGGCTGAATGACATTTAAGAACAACAATTCCAGGGCTAAGATTCTATGAAAGATTTCAATTTGCAAAGACCTTAATTTCATCTTATGGGAGCCTTGCTTTTTTTACCAAAATTCAGAGCTTATCACTTAAATCATGTTGTACCTTTAAATTTAAATGGATGGTAAACAGCATTATTTGTTAAGCCTTAAATCCACAAAGCTGAGAAACTCATTCTGCTTCTCATACATTTGACCAATAGTGACAAATCACCAGCTGTAGGCAGCGGCCAATGTTTATTAAATGTCTCACTCAACCCCAAACCTCATGAATTGTTTAACATACAAGAGAGACAAAAAGCCAGTATTTTTCCTTGTGTCAGCTCTTGTTAGGAGCATCCCTGCTCTGCTTCTCTCCCTGCTGGCTAGCAACAACATTAACATTCATTGTTCTTAAACACGTGGGGGCTTTGGGAGCCTCTGTATACGCAGCCAATCCTGTGTCAAGTGTCTACAAATGCACACCCAGTCTATCAGCACAAAGGGGCAAATGTGAGGGCCACACTGACAGTATACACTTTTCGGAGGGGAGGGCAGTGGGCAGAAAGTTCCACCACGGCCGGGGACAATTCAGATGTGCCAGAGAAAGAACCCCATAATCTCACACCAAGAAGAAACCCTCCTGAAATCAATACAGACAAAATGAGACTTTTTAAGTCACCCATTTAAAGTTAGCTACAAGGGACCTGCATTAGGTAGCTGGTGACCTGCAAGACAGAGACTCTTATCCAGCCTCAGGAATAGCTAAAGAATTGCACCATTGTTGCTTTTTCCCCCATGCTGCTTCCTTCCATAGTTTGTGGGAAAAAATAGGAAGGCACACAGTCGGGTGGTAGGTGGTTCATCTGGAAAGTCTCTAGAGGCACTTGTAATCATGAGTCTCCGTGATTCTAAACATCTAAATATTTTTAATAAGTAACTTGGATTTTTCTCTGAGAATAAAATATTTTAGCATTATAGATGTGAAAAATTCAAGGAAAACTTTACTGCAATAAGTATCTACTTAACAGGCATTCAATGCTACTATTTCTATAAGTAGGTTTCAGCAGGCCTCACAAATGTCGCCATAAAGTTAACCTTAAAGGATTTTTTTTTACTTCTCTGTAACAGCCTCCAGGAAGTCCAATTCTGTGATGCTCATCATTAAGAATTAGGGGACAACTCAGGTGGATTGGAAACATAAATCCTGACCAACAAAGACAGAGGTCTCTTTGGTCTACAATACTCGACCATATTAAAAAGGGACCCTAAACATTGAATAAGTCTATCTCTTTCTAGAGTTCTTTGATCAATATGATCTTGAGCTAGACCAGCAGTCCCAGAGCTGTTCCGGATTTGGAGAGCACAGCACACGGCCTCGCTCTTCCCCTCCCCTTTTTTCCTAAAGGGAACACTAGGGATCTTCTTGTTATATCACTATTGCAAAGGGGTCTAAGAAATGGATACATTTTTTTTTTTTTTTTTCCGGTACACGGGCCTCTCACTGACGTGGCCTCTCCCATTGCGGAGCACAGGCTCCGGACGTGCAGGCCTCGCAGCCATGGCTCATGGGCCCAGCCGCTCCGTGGCATGTGGGATCTTCCCGGACCGGGGCACGAACCCGTGTCCCCTGCATCGGCAGGCCGACTCTCAACCACTGCACCACCAGGGAAGCCCTGGATACATTTTTCAAATTGAATAAATACAGAAATAAAACAATTTACCATCTGCACATACCAACCAACCATATAATATAACTTGCAGTAATCAGAGGTCATCCATGGGAATACAGAAAACGGGAGGTGGTATTTTCCATTCGTGACATCCAATCCCCAAACAAAGATTTTCTGTGGTGATTGTAAACAGAAGCTAAACTCCCTGGAGAAACACATTTTTCCAGAACACTGCATATATGTGGCTCATACGGCATGTTTTTATGACTACTATTTGTCTCTTATCTTTCATATATCTTTGCAGATGAAAATTCACAAAAATCCAAAATAAGGGAAAAAGAGAGTCCTAGATAATGGTAACTGTAATAAATCTTAATAGTTCTCTCTTGCTTGTTCACATAGCTGAAGCTAATCTTCAGGAGGACCTATGCAGGTGACTTTTGCAAATATAGAAAATTTTCATTTTTGGTTCCACATTGGACATCAGCAGCCGTTGTGCTTCAGTGAACTCAGAAGTTTTAGAGTAGCAAGATAAAAAAAAGAAGAAAAAAAAAACTGGCAAAGCTAGAAATTTAAGAGCGGAGGACAATGCCAGGAAAACAGAGTAAAATGTTATGAGTCAAGCTGCCATATGGGTCAGGATGATAGTTCTTTCTCAAATAGGCCTGACAAGATCATTCTCAAATCATCATAACATTTTACAAAACGCACACTTATTTTCAGACTCTCAAGTTCTTCCCAATTTAAACACCATGTACATCTTCCCATTACTTCCTTTCCCTACAATTCCATGATGATCCTCCATTCTCTAAAGTCCAGTGGCACTGACTGTGCACATCCTTCATGGGGGACATTTCATATAACCTGTAGTTTCTCTCTTAATACACCCTGATTATACATGGAATATTCCCTAAGGACCGAGACCATGATATATTATCTCTTGGTATCTCTAATTCCTGTACCATCCAACACAGAGAAAGAGGTAAAAAAATCACCTGTTGATGCTATAAGTTTCTGTATGCATTTTATAACCAGCAGTCTGTCCATTACTTAGAGGTGGATTCAATACTTCTTATATTCATTCATGCAACAAATAGATTTATATAGAATTTCACTCACCACTGCCTACTTATCAGAAAAGGACAATGACATATTGTGGCCAGAACAAGAATGAGAATGGAATAGACCATTAAAAACAAAGAAAAAGATTAAGAGAAGGCAGCCCAACGTGCCATGGTAAAAACAACTGTTACCTCCATCTCTGCCTCTCGTGGGTACACAAAACCAGTTCCCCTATTAACACCTTCAGCAATGCCATAGCATAATCTTGCCGGGACTCAAATTTTAAGCAAGTGCCATAACTTCATCAGTGCTAGAAGAAAGCCAGCCTGTGGCTTTACACAAATCTCTGACTATAATTTGTTTAGTGATTTGACTTGTTAGTTTCAATCTTTTTGGAAGAAGCTCTAACAGTCGGCACCATTTCCCAAGAAATTTCCCAGAATCCCCAAATTGCTCCATAATGTATTTTTCTACAAACCCTTCTCGATAAAAACTCATAATTTTGCCAAGAGTATTCACTTTTGCACTGGGCGTTGTCCAGTCTCTCAGACACACCCCCCTTTCTGTTTCCCTGGGGAGAATTTCTGATAGGAAATTTACCCTCATGCTTTTTCAGATTGGAGGGGGCTTTTCATCAATTGCTGAATTGGACATCAGGAAAGCACCTTTCTCCTTGGCTCTTTGGTCTTAATGTGTCTTTCTTTATATCAATACAATACTTCTATGTGAAACTGCATTTTCTCTCTGTTTCCATCTAATTTTAAAGAACAGCTTTATTCTAGATTTTTATAGGCATGACCTTCCTCCTCTTCTCGATCCACCCACAGTCACTGGTGGTGATGTTTGTTTCGATAACATGCTTATGTACTAACATGACAATTATGGAACTGGAATGAAAAAAAGAGAACAACTGAGTGCACTAGATTTTCAAAGAAAATCTAAAAGTGTGATTATACTTTAGCATATAAGTTAAGAAAAGGAAGACTGGCCAGAGAGGTGCAAAAGAATACAAGAGAGAGAAAAGGTAGGATGCTTTAAACGTGAATTTATTGACGAGATTGCTACAGGGTAAAAGTCTTTAGTTGGAGCAGACACAGTGTGGGAGCACACTTGCTAGAACAGTTTGGTTACGTGCCGAAAGTCTTTATCAACAGCCACTTTGAAATATGTATGTTTATAGACAAAGAGAACCATAAAAATTGCATATGGTCTTCTGACCACTTGAGCACTTAACCTCAAATAGAGAAGTGGAAGCAAATTTAATCTTTATTTCCCCATTTTTTAATACTTCGGTGGCACAATATTACACCTACCGTTACAATTTGCTACTCTTAGATCCCTGAAGGCCATGCTCTGAGATTCCTAAGACTAGAAGCTGAAGGATGTTATTAGGGGGAGGGTTGAGCTTCCATGACAATTGAAGAGAAGTCCCTCTAGGAATCCAAATCAGCTTGGGCTTTAGTGGGAAAAAACATGCTTTCAGGAAAAAAGAAGTGATTTGCATTACCAACATAGCCTAGGGGTGAAACCATACTTAAACAGGAGATGCTGTTTGAGAGGTTTGTGTATTTATTTAATTTATTTTTTGGATGACATATTGAATCATAATGGAAACAGTCAGACACCAATGGGTTGTTTATATTGTGACCATTTTCCTTCTTTCCTGGTTTTCCTTTTTCTTGCTGGTGCTTCCCTGTTTATCCGATCTAATGCAATAAAATGCATAATTAATTTCTAAACGCCTCTGTTGAGCAGTGCAATTTGTCAAGTCGAGTTCTTAATAGAATTAAGCTTTTTATCAGCGATTAGCAAAAGAAGGTTAAAAAAAAATTAATTACGGAACTGTATGCCTCCCTGGTTCAAAGCCAGGTTTCGGATTAAATGTTCAATAAAGGTTTCTTGACACATTATAAAACATTTAGCAAAAGCTGCTTTCCTCTAGTTCATTTAGAACCTGTCTCTGTACAAAACCAACCAGCAAGGAATGAGCATTTGCGTAGACCTTTGTCCACACCAGAGTGGGGAGACAGAAAATCACCTACGCAACCTACTGAATAGGATAAGATATTTGCAAATCCCATATCCTATAAGGGGTTGATATCTAAAATACACAAAGAACTCATACAACTCAACGACAACAAAACAACCTGCCCAATTAAAAAAATGGGCAGAGGATCTGAACAGACATTTTTCCAAAAAAGACAAACAGATGGCCAACAGGCACATGAAATCAAAGATGTTCGGCATCACGGATTACTAGGGAAATGCAAATTGAAACCACAATGAGATATCACCTCATGCCTGTTAGAACGGCTATCTCAAAAAAGACAGGTTTTGGAGAGGATGTGGAGAAAAGAGAATCCTCATATACTGTTGGCTGGAATGAAATTGGTATAGCCACTATGGAAACAAAATGGAGATTTCTCAAGAAATTAATAAAAGAACTACCATACGATCCAACAATTATACCTCTGGGTACTTATCCAAAGAATTTGAAAATAAAAATTTGAAAAGTCACGTGCACCCCTATGTTCACTGCAATATTATTTAAAATAGCCAAGATCCGAGAACAACCTAATGAGGGGTGGAAAAAACTGGGTGAAGGAGCCAATTGTATGGTGATGGATGGCAACTAGACCTTTAGTGGTAACTATTTTGTAGTGTATACAGATGATGAATTATTATGTTGTACACCTAAAACTTATATAATGTTATACACCAATTTTACCTCAATAAAAAAATCCCTTTTACGAAATACTAAGGAAAACACTGGTTTCCCTTGTAACTGCTCAAGAGAATGGACAAGCTATTCCTTTACAGGTGTAAAGATCACAAATCTTTAATTTTTGATAGTGTGATTTGCAGCTTGAGTAAAGTTGAAGACTTGGTTGGAGCGTGTAATAGAACAGTGCATTGCTGACATGACCAATATAATATGCCTTCACTTGTAATTATAGACCTCATACCCACAAAGGTTATTATGTAAATGGTTAAAAGTGAAGAGTTGAAAGACAATACAAAATATCTCACCATCTCTAAATCTCTAGTATAGTTTATCCACTTTTCCTATGCTTGGTACTCTCTTGTCTCTGCTGTGTCCTTGTCACCTCATTTTCCTATAAAGCCAAATAATTCAGTCCATTTCATCCTCTCACTTTCTCCAGTCCAAACGAGAAGGAAGGAGAGAAAGGATAAATCTGATGGGTTAAACCCTGACATCCACTGAGTCACGTTTTATGAGTGGCACAAGTTACTGTTCCCCAGTAGCAGGAAACAAGCCCCATTTTACCTTGATTCAACTACTTGTACTCAGGGGCAGCAAGCATTTCTTACCTGCTCTTCCACATCTGGGGCTACCATGCTTGGGCTGTCAGCTTCCAAATCACACCCTGGGGGCACTTTGGGGCACGGCCAGGGCATGGTTTCCATAGGAAAGTTTGTGCTCTTCAAAGAAGGCACACTCATTGTATAGATCCCCAAGTTTGAAGTTTAGGATGGGGATGGGAGGTTAGAGGCTGCCCTCCAGCCTCGGAGTTAAGTCACATTCTCTACTCCCTTTTATAGCAGAGAGGCAAGCACTGGAGTTACAGGAAGTTTTACAGACTAATTAAATGGGCACATATTTATAAATGGGGTATGTGCAATCTGTGCATATATATACCATCCCTCAGAAAGCTGGGAGGACAAGCAGTGAGTGGCAGGCACCAAACACACAATATGTAAGGCATTCTTCTATCATGGGCTGTCTTACTTCAGGCTGCTACAAGAAAAATACCAGACTGGCTTAGACAAAAAACGTCTTTTTCTCACAATTCTGGAGACTGGGAAGTCCAAGATCAAGGCACCAGCAGATTTAGAGTCTGGTGAGAGCCCACTTCCTGGTTCATAGATGGTCATCTTCTCCCTGTGTCCTTACATGACAGAAAGGTTGAGAGAGCTCTCTGAGGTCTCTTTCTTATAAGGGCACTAATCTCACTCATGAAGCTTCCATCCCTATGAACTAATCACCTCCCAAAAGCCCTATCTCCTAATACCATCATTTTGGGGCTTAGGATGACAACTTATAAATTAGGAAGGGAGTAGTAATACAATTCAGTCCATAAAAAATGTCTACTCTTTTCTTCTGTTTTCTTTGTCCTCTTCCTTTCCTTTTATTCTCTTCTGTATTTTCTGCCTTCCAACATTCTTTAGATAATTTCTTGAGTACACAGCAGGATTCAATTTGTAAGAAGCATCCTGAGTAGCACAGTATGACTATTTTATATAACAAATTTGGATTCTATGAAACAATGGTGTTATTTTACTTTCCTATATAAATGATAGATTTGTTCTAGATAATTGCTGCTAATTATAAAATAAACAACAGTAATAACAAAACAACACAGAATCAGCTTAGGTATCTGGTTGAGAATTGTAATGAGCAATGTGATTTTTCTCGTTGGTTGAATTTGAGCTCCATGAACTGTGGGGACATTTTTAGTCTTGCTTATTATCACTGTAACCCCATTACCCAGAGTTTCTGATTCACGGTAGATTCTTCATAAATATTAGTTAAATCAATGAATAGTTAAGTGAATGTTATTCTTTGTGTCTTTTTCTTATTTCAACTCTTCTATGGAAATTTTTTAAAAAGTATTTCTTTGCTTACTTCCTTAGTAAACATGGAGACATACTTTGACTTTCCCTAGTGACTCAGAATTTTGCAGTGCCTAATTAAGTATGAGTAATATTAATTAGCACAACTAATAACCTGACAATTATCAGGTAAAATGGGAGGAATTAAAATGGATCCTCATTGACCTTAACTTGTCAGCCTGCTTGCTTTTTGACTGATTATTTGATTCCAGCTTGTTTTCTTATACTTTATCTTATTCTCATAAAAGAATGAAGAATGTGCAATTCTATGACCTCTTGAACTAGATTTAACACAGTTGCCTTTCTACAAAATTACTGAGTAAATTTAAGGATGAATCTATCTTCTCCCAAATTGTTTTCCAACCCTCATTATAATCTTCCTTACCATTTGTATCTCTCTTTTGAATTTTCAGTAGCTTTAAAGTATTTTTTATTAGCTAAGCATCAACAGTAACTTAGTTAAATATGAAAGCTTGTCTCTACTTTTTTTTTAAATTGAGTAGAAGTCTTCATTTAAAAAAATTAGTATATTTGAGAATCTTAATCTTTAAAGCACTAAAAATTGTCAGGCACTATTTTTTTCCAAGCTTTTCGTTTTTATTAAAATGTAGTAGAATTCTAGAAGAAAACAACACTGTAAAAAACCTTATACTATAATTAGGTGATGGAAATCTCTTTTATAGAAATGTATCATATTCTAAGTAATACGCAGGTTCATAGTTTGAATTAAGAAAGAAACAGTCGCAATAGGAAAATGATAAGAAAATATTATAACATTCTAGCTCTGCTTCTGAAAAGTGAGCACAAGTGCCTAACAGTAAAATTGTTATAATTTTCAGCTGAGCATATGCTAGCACAGTGGTCCCTTTTCATTATTATACAGTGATTGCATGTATAACAGTGCAAAGGGACCCCTCAATAGAAAAAAGAGAAAAAGAGAATGACATTTATGCATAAATTTGTACTTTATTAGCAAATGGTTTATGTGTAACACCCTTGAAAACTATTGTAATGATTTTTTCATCAATAATTTTTTTTTAACTCACATATAAATGTAGTTGTCTTGCCTTTATTTTACCTAATCCGTAGATGTTTAAATTTGGCATGACCTTACATGAGGATTGCCTTTTTTTTTTTGCGGTACGCGGGCCTCTCACTGTTGTGGTCTCTCCCGTTGCGGAGCACAGGCTCCGGACGCGCAGGCTCAGCGGCCATGGCCCACGGGCCCAGCTGTTCCGCGTCATGTGGGATCTTCCCAGACCGGGGCACGAACCCGTGTTCCCTGCATCGTCAGGCGTGCTGTACGCGGGCGCACCACCAGGGAAGCCCAGGATTGTCTTTTTTTTTTTTAACAAAAACGTTATCAGTTCCTTAGTGCTCTAACACTGTTCGGCACATTTAGTAATCAGGATAACAGAAATTTGAAATTCTGAAAAATTGTGCAGTTGGTAAGCATTCAGCTGGTAAATTTTCACAACACACATTTAGCTATCCAATAACTTGTCAATCTTAAAATGCCAGTGCTATCTTACCAGCAATGCACATGCCTTGATCAACTGTATTTACTCAAAAATATTTATTTTAGCTTATTCATGACACATTGGTCCACAAAGAGCAGTTAAAAACACTCAAATAAAATATGGTTTGTATGTTCTAATATTGTTTTGTGAGTAAAAGACAATATGCAATAGTTTTAATTTTCCCAAATGGTAAAGAATTTAGATTGGCTCATTTTCACTCCTGACAGTCTACACTATAAAAGAAAATTGGAAAATGCTGTCCAAGCTTTTTCTTATGTTCATTGTTCCTTAAAATTACACATGTATTTTCCTATTTTAAGGCTTATAACACTTTGATGGATTACTTTTCTATCTTTCACAACTAGAAGCCAATATGAAAGTGATGTGCATGGAACTAGTCTTCAATTGAGAAGGCACTGCATCAATATGTGTAGTTGTGGTGGTGGTGGGATGGGCAGTGATGTGCAATGATGTGGTCGTGTCACTTGCAGTAATCGCTTATCTTCCAGTGGTTGAGTGTATAGGAAATTCTTTGGTAACAAATACCCTCAGATATTAAAGAGTGTTTGATTCACCTATTCTCCACTCGTTCCCAGCTTATGCAACTACTAGCCTTTTCCTCTACAATATCAATGCTATGTGCTCTATCCTTTTTCTCATTTTGCTTCATCTCACAATAAAACCTTTTTTATCTGTAGTTTTTCTCCTCAGTTTTCTACCTGCAACTTCCCAGGTACAGACTGGTGCTTGAGAGGTTATATTTTCAAGCGTTAAGTGTTTGCTTCACAAACAGGTTCACATCTCTGGTTTGCATTCAGGAAGATGCTCTCAGGTGATTGATGGAATCACCAAGGAAAAGGATCCTAAACTTTCCTTCCTTCTAATCCTTTCAGTAAAGATCCTTCTTTATATGTAAAGCACTTTTAACTTTCCCAAGGGCTTACACAAATACCCCTTATTTCATTTGATATTTACTGAGACCCCCCTAGTGGTAGGTAGGACTCTAACCTCTAGGTGTCTCCCTCCTATCCAGTAATGCACAGATTTAAAACAATAATAATTAAGAACATGACCTCAACATATACAGATTTGTTTTCAAATAATATACAAAAGTGCTTTACTAATATATTATAAACCACACTAATACATTATAATAGGAAATATATAAAAATAGAAATAAAAATGAGATAAAAAATATAGAATTTCTAATCATTTCTTCAGGACCTCAGTGCATACTCTTGGGACCACTGAGACCACTTCATGATCTGCCAGGCCATTAGCAAGTGCATTTGGACACTTAGAGGGAGCAGTGATCACCTGGGGGAGTCTCCTGGGAGGGGGTGGGGTGTAACACTTGCAACGCTACAGTGGCATAACCCTTAGGTTCCTAACTCTGTTCCCACTTTCTCTGGCCTGCGCCAGATGAACATTTGTGAGGCCTAGCGTAGTGGAAGCCAACTATGTGCATCTGTGCCTTGTGGAGGGAGAACCTGGGCCCAAGGCCTAAAGTCCAAGGCAGCATTTCCTGCATGAGAACGCTTCGCCTTTAGTGACGTGCTTCCCCTTGAGTGTTTGCTGATGGGGTAGAGGTGCAGGTAGGGATAGAGCATCACCTGGGGGAGGATGCAGCTGATTATCATTCTGGGCATGTGAAATCGTTTGTGCACAATTAACTTTTCTGAAGCCTATTCCAGAGCTTTCAAATTATGTCTTGTGTGGTGTTATTCTATCCTATTACCCTTAGCCACACACACCTTGGTATCACAGTATTGTAAATTATTCCTTTGCCTCTTTAGTGTTTACAACTTTCTGATATAACACTTGTAGACAGTGATCATGCATATTCCATCCTAGTTATCACAGCGCAACTAGGGCTATTTTATTCTTCTCATCTTTCTTCATGTGTCCTAAAGTTCTTTAATCATTTTTTTTTTTTTGCTGTACGCGGGCCTCTCACTGCCGTGGCCTCTCCCGTTGCGGAACACAGGCTCCGGACGCGCAGGCTCAGCGACCATGGCTCACGGGCCCAGCCGCTCCGCGGCACGTGGGATCCTCCCGGACCGGGGCACGAACCCGCGTCCCCTGCATCAGCACGCAGACTCTCAACCACTGCGCCACCAGGGAAGCCCTCTTTAATCATTTTTGTTGTTGGTTTTTTCTTTTGTTTCCAGTTATCAGTATCTTTCTGATCCTGGGGCGCTCAGACTTAGAAGGACGATGCCAGATAGAATCTCACCTTACTGTATAAATAGGAGCCATGGGCTATAGCTTTCCTGTTCTGTGATAGTGTTTGCCTGTTTATAAAGCCAGTGCTCTTACACATTTTTATTATCTTAACACCAGGTTGAATTATCAGCATGTCACCTTGCCATTTAGAAAGCTGTCATCTGATTCCCTCTTCTTCATGTCATCCTTCTACTTTGGCTGTCTTTCTCATAGCTTTGAATTCCATTTTCTTTCCAATTTTGCTTTGCTCAGTTTAGTGATCTGTGGTTTGCCCCATTTTCTGTTTAAAAAACAATTGCCTACCTAGGAAATTAGCATAGTGTCCTGCATCCAATCTTTCTAAAGATTAGGTTCTTCAGAAAATTCTTAGTCTACTGTGAGCAGGTTTGCAGAATGTACTGATCTTGGAAATCTCCTTTCCAAAATGTGCTAACTTTGGTCTCTTTGCCACAAGAATGCGCTGCTATTCTCCATTTGGGTATGTATATTTACATTCACATATTTTTCTAAATTAAAGGAAGAGAGGGTTGAGCAAATATTTTAATACTTTATATGGTCGATGTATACAACAGAAAAATAATCTGAGAATGTAATAAATACTAAATCACTTCTCTAATGATCCTAATGAATCTTCTTATTACCATTTTATTATTTTTCTGACCCAAATTGAGTTAGAAATATGTACACCTTATTTGCTAATTTAGGTGTTTTTCACCCAAGTGTAAGGACTTGGGCTAAAAAAAAGACATTCCAGTATCTTCCACCTGCTATGCAAACAGAACCAATAAGTACCACCTGTAGTTATTTATGCCTTTCACTTGGTGACAATTGATTTTAACCATCAGGAAGTAGCAAGCATAAACTATAGATCCTACATTGTGGCATGGGAAGATTTCAATCTTCTTCAGCCTCTAGATTTTAGGGGATAAGTGATAAAAATGCTGATAAATTTCCTTCCTGACTCCCTAGTGAGGTCTTGAGTTCTCCCATAAATGCATCTTTTTGTGTTAATGTTTTGGCCACTTTTGACTCATCAAAATGTTCAAGGTCCTGTCTGAGATACTGTTTTGGGGCTAAAGGCATATGACTTTCTATTCACTCTGATATTCTCTGTGGGCACCAGAGAGATGGTAGACACTTTTTGGTGCATGCAAAATAGAGCTACTAAAACTTGTTTAGACTATTGTATTAGAAAAGCTACCATGGCACAGAAAAGAACACAATAAATTTCTGATCATATATCACTTAGTACATCTTGCTAGGGGAGCAGGGAAAGAATTTAAAAGGATATCATGTGTTTAAGAGGGTAATGAGAAGGGAAAGGACATTTACTGGGGAAGCATAAAATCATCAAACTCAAAGAAAGCCACATAATTTCCAATTTTCTGTGCTTGGAATCCTCTTCTAGGTCCCTCATTAGGCAGGTGCAGGGACTGTGGGGTTCAGATACACTCAAGGAAACTGATACGGCAAGTGCCCAGTGAGTAGAAAGCCCAGTGATCATGTTTTGAGGCTCCTAAAGCAATGGTTTGGTTAGGGACATATTCTAGGGGTTGGGCTCCGTCACTCCAAACATCCTCACTGGGGAAACCTGTCTGCTCACTAATGGCCAAAGAGAACACTCAGTAGAAGAGGGAGGAAAAAAAAAAAAATGTTAGTATAAGGCAGCTTGTTTAATTTACGAATGACAAAGATAACAAAGAATGTGATCAGGACAGAGCTAGGAAGGTGATCATAATGAGCTATGTACGCTCTCAGTTGCAGGAACTGATTATTCTACTACATAAAAGGATGGATATTTTTGTAGCCATATTTTTGATAAGAAACTACATATTGAGTTTAAATAGTATCAATATTTTTAGCTTCACTTCAATGAAACGAAGCATACTTCTATGTAGCATATATCAAAATTACAACAGTTTTTATATTCCTTCTCAGTAGATCAATGGTTTTATGTTTTTAAGTACAGTTCTAGAAATGTTAGCTTGTGTTCATAAGACTCTATACAATTAATGACTTGATCCACTAACATCACTAATATTTATCTACATGGAAAAATACATTACTCTGTTGCATCTCTGACTTCTAAGGAATTATGGCAGCACGGTTTTGAGGCCAGGATTCTTACTGAAAGTGGAAGGGAGTCATCTGTGGCTCCTTTAATCAGATAGGAATGGAGCACACTCAGCTGCTTGGGAGAATGAGAAGCAAGTGTGAAGTGCAGATCAGTTCCAAGAGGCTCCCTCTGAAAACGATGGTGTGTTGCTACCAGGCATGATGGCAACGGAACACGTCTGCGTATCAGCCTGTACTTGGCTATTACCACCTGTCTGCCTTTAAAGGGAAGTGCCACCTTTTAACAGTTAGTCATCTGCTAGTTCTGTAGACATTAATTAGATATACTAGCTCAGCAAATTAAAGTAGAAGATGCTCAGTATATTCTCCTGCCTCCGTGGTCTCTTCCTCTATATCCACTAGAACCCTAAAAATTCACTCTTCTGGGATGAAGAGATAAGAAAGTTCTTCCTCTGTTTTTCCTTCAGATTGCATTCTTTATCTGTATCTCAATCTGGACTTCATTTTGGGTCACGATGGAGAGTTATCTGGAATCGTCCGCCTGCCAAAGCTTAGGCAATTCTGAAATGGCCTTGTGATATTTCCCAAAGGGGAAAAGGGGGTGGCTTTCGAGACACTAACTCATAGCCCTAGTGCAGCCCCGTTGAAGGCTGGCACAGTTCAGCCTCTGACGTCAGACTCTGGGACGCTCACAGGAGCTAAGGGAGATTGTTCAGTGTTTTTGCTTTGCCGTGAATAACAAGGGATAAAGAAGAGTTAGAGAAAATGGAGGTGAGGATGGGTAAACATTAAACTTATCAGCCCTATTCTATTTATTTTTAATCCACTCATTTCCCAAGTCTCTATTTTATTTTTATTTTTTTTATGGGTGGGGGAACTACTTTTTTTTTGAATTTTATTTTATCCAAGTCTATTTTATAGTCATCTATTTCTCTGACAATCTCTAGTGATTTGACAACTGTTTTCTAACGTTCACGACTACATGTGCATTATTATATCTCTATGTATTGCTTTTCAGTTGAAGGAGGTTCATTAGAGATTAGTCTCTCATTTTAAACAGATTTATCATGTTGCACATACTTTACTGAAAACCATCTTTAGCATGGAAAAGTATCTGCTCAGGAGCACCAGAGGTGTCCATTTTTTTCCTTCCTGAGGAGGGGTCCCCTACAGAAAAGCTGAAGTCTGTGTTGGACATTTTTTTTAATTGGGAATTTAGCACTTGTCTGTGGTAGTTATGACTTTCAAGAGATCACAGGACTGCATTACTATTAAGATTCAATGTGGAATTGCATTTGGTACTTTATATCATAACAGGTTTACATCTGTCTTTTTGATGATATGGTAACTTCAAATCCACATAAAGAGGGCTCAGAGCCCTGCCATCTGCTTCCCCCACAGAAGAAACACAACAGTTTATACTTTGCCAGAATATGGCTTTAGTTTATATGCCCTGCTGCTCTGGCCATGGTAATTTAAATAACTGTTCCAGGATGATGGAGTCCTTATGAGTGGAAATTTCTGCCCCCCAATGCCTTGCCTCACACCAATGTCATAACAACCGTCTGGAGAAGTGGCACAGCATCTTTCTTGCAGTCAATAGCGTAACTATCTTGGTTACTCTTTGGGGCTTACATATAGGCCTCCTCATATGTTTCTGTGCTGAACAAACAAGACCCACTAAGGTTCCTTTGTCAGCTTGTGATTTTTTGGCAGTTGTTTTCTCCTTGCCCTCTTCCCCTGACCTCGGCTGGCGCTGTAACATACATTGTGCTCTCATATCAAAATCAAAGACAATATATGTTCTTATCTTTGATTTAAACTTCTAAAAGTTTTTCCCTTCAAATAGCTGTCAGCACGAATGGGGAAAGGGAGGCTTCTGTCTGTTGAATTTTTTTAACATAGGGGAAGAATTTTATTTTCTCCTCTTGAGAGTTTGCTAGCTGTTTTCTCCAGGGTCACAACTACCTAGAACATTATACTGAGCATTTAGCACCCCCTTCTACTGCTAGCCAACCACTTGCCTCCCTTTTTTCCCCCCAGAGGGGAAAATGCAGAGAAATACTACTTAATTATCACACCACATAACTAATTAAAAGCAGAATTTTTTTGTGTATGGTATGCTAATGAGCTATTAGAGATCCAGCATATTTTAGTGACAAGACATGGGTTCCTATTCTGCCCTTCACCTGGCTGTGGATTTCCAGTTGACAGTTAATGATGGTGAGATGGGAATTTATTATGACGCTTGCAAGCCAAGAACTTTGAGAGAGGGCAGAAAGGTCAGGCAACAGAATCACTCAGAGGAAGCAACACCCGAGCTGAAACCAAGAGACAGAAAAAATCTGAGTGTTTCATTTATAGGAAACCATGGAATGTGTAGAGCACATGGCAAAGGGTGTTCAATAAATGGGAAACGTTCCATATTATTTTCGGTGGCCCAGCGATGGAAAATGAACACATTAGAAGTGAGCTACTGATTAGTTACTTGTATGTATGCCATGTGTCCAGATCTGAGTATATTAGTTTCGAAGTCCTCCAAAGACAGCCTAAAAAGATTGGTATTTCACGCAGAGGTGAGGTCAGAGGCATGCAGAGAAGTGTACAGACAGGAAAGAAAGGGGATAATACATGGAGAGAGAGAAAATGGAAAGAATAAATATTTATAATTACTTTTGTCTGATTTGTGAGAAAAAGATTACAAATGGAAGAAGCAGGGATGTTAGCAAGAAGATAGCCGCACTAAGGCTAGCAATAATATAATCAACACTGGGCATTCCTTTCCTGGAGGCAGGGGCCTGCTAAGCGCTTTAAAAGCATTATTTCACAGGTATCCCTTCCTAGAGAGGACTACGATAAGATCAGTGTAAGGTTCTGAAGCAGAGTGTCTCTGACCACAGTCTCTAAATAGAGATTCAAAACTAAGAACTTCTGCAGTACCTCAAGGAGAATGGACTCCCACCGTGTACACTCGGCTGGAACGCAAGACAGGTGCTGCATCTTTTAAGTGTCCATATCCTCTGTGTCCAGAATATAACGGTACTCATTTAAGTGGACATAAACAATAGAATGTTAACAGCGCAAGTTAACTTTGAGGAGGTCCATCGCTTTTTGTTAACGAATAGTAATAAAGGTCAGAGAAGAAGAAATGGCTTTCATGCGTTGATGATGGCACCACCAGGTATTTTGGATCTATTACTTAACCTCTATTAAGAAAAATGCATTTTGAAGCAATAGAATTAACATAGCAAGGAATTGTATTTTGCTGCCCCCCCAGTGTTTGCACAATGTTCCCGATGTGCTTCTGTGGCTGTTTCCCTTAAGCCAGGAAGAACTACTCCCTTTCTCCTTAAGTCTTATTATCAACCGAAAGAAGAAAAGAGGCAGTCAGAATTTATAGGGAAGTCCCTTACTCGCAAAAGGGAGAAGACACTATGCCAGGCCCATCTCTGTCCACCTGGGAACCCCAGAGTTAAGTTGGCAGAGACATTGTCACTAGAGCAGCAACTCCCATAGTGAAGTGCTCATTAGGGGTAAGGAACCTCTGTTTTCCTGCTATCGTGTACACTTCAATAATAAAAATGAAATCTCTGTGTTCTCTTCAGTATTTATTATTCTCTTCCCCTCCATAAGAGAATATCTATATTATTGGCAATTAGTTCATCTAGAATAAAGACGCAGACATACAGAATGGACTTGAGGACACGGGGAGGGGGAAGGGTAAGCTGGGTTGAAGTGAGAGAGAGGCATGGGCATATATACACTACCAAATGTAAAACAGATAGGTAGTGGGAAGCAGCCGCATAGCACAGGGAGATCAGCTCGGTGCTTTGTGACCGCCTAGAGGGGTGGGATAGGGAGGGTGGGAGGGAGACACAAGAGGGAGGGGATATGGGGATATATGTATACACATAGCTGATTCACTTTGTTATACAGCAGAAACTAACACAACATTGTAAAGCAATTATACTCCAATAAAGATGTTAAAAACAATAAAAATTAAAAAAATAAAACCTCCATTTTACAGCCTCATTTGCAATTGGAGTGGCCCCGTGAGATGTAAGTAAAAGTCAATGGATAGAGCCTCCAGGACATTCTCTGAAGGAGAGATGGAAATGTAATGGCTGGACCTCCAAAAATGTCCTTAAACCTTGAGGATGGAAGACATACATTAAAGATGGCAAAGCCAAATGATAGGCCCAGGGCCGTTCTTATATAATTTCAGCCCTGGATATCTCTTCTAGACTATTTTACATTAAAGAAAACTAAAAGCCCCCATTTGTGTAAGCTGCTTTATTTGGGCTTTTTGTAATATGGAGCTAAATCTAACACTAATTCATCCTTTTTCTAGTCTCCTCTTACTATTCCTAGACTAATAAGAATGGCCATTTACAATTTTTCTTTGTGGTAGATAAGATGCTACCACCACCTCTTGTTACTCTAGCTTAGAAAAGGGACTCCTTTTGGTGAGCAAAATAGTCATGTCGCCTACAAATGCGTCTCTTGCCTGGATAATCAAAACTCCTTTTTCTTGCTATAATTAAAGACTAGGCATAAATCCATACCCTATCCTTTCTGTAAGGCATGACTTAATTTTTTTTCTTCTTTCATTCTTAACTATATCTGAGGATCTCGTGGGGGTAGATGGAGGCCTGGAAAGAAAAGACAACCAGCTTATTTATATGCTGTTATTGCCAGATGGGAGCCTGGAGGTTCATGGCACCTCATTAACATCCTTAGGGCCCTGCAATTCGTGGGGCTACCAGAAAGAAGCACTGCTTTTTGAAGTGTAAAATCCCTCTGTTTTTGGTTGGACTTCAATATTTTGTGTTTCAAGATTTCTAAAGATTTTTCTTTTCTCTTTTCACTGTTTTTTTTTTTCAATCTGTTCATTTTTGTTTTGTTTCTTTTTAACTTTACTCTTATAATTTTAGAAACTAAAGAAAGAAAGAAACTAAAGAAATATTATTCTTCTTTTGAAGGTTGAAGGACAGAGTTGATAAGAGGGTAGGGATTTCTGTGGAGTAAAGAAAAGGAATTAACTTTTGGGGGATTGAACAGTAAATTAAATGCCATCCAACCAGATGGAACAATCTATGGAACAACAGATCTTTCAGTGGGCTGGATAGCCATGCTATCCCTGTTAGTGTATCCACATGAGTCGCGATTTCCTTGTCTAGGTAGAAACTAGACAAGCCCTCCCACTGGATGGTCCCAACAGCTCAGGAAGCTGCTGTGTTGAGAAGGGCTCTACCCATTCATTTTTCATCATTATCTCTGTCCATCTCTCCCATATACTAAGCACAAGGCTCTTTCATGAATCTCTCAATTAAGCCTAAAAGGTAAAATGATGGAGGGGCAATACAAAATTTTAATAATGAGTGGCTATAAATTTCAACTTTGCCATATATGAGTTGTGTAATAATAAGCAAGATATGAAACCTCTGAAAACCCATTTCCTCATTTATACAATGTGAATTGCAACTTCTCTTATTAAATGTTAAATGAGATACACAACACACATATTATATACTTTGCCCATTTACAAATCACATTTGGACCTTTGGCATCCTATATACAACACTCAATAAGTTGTTCAAAAATATTTATTGACACACAATGCCCAACAAATATTTGCTTAAATTTGAGTAATACATAATGAACTAATGAATAAATGTCCTAATGGCGCTGCATTGAGTCCTGGCTGAAATTTATATGTGTAATGCCACTCTGTATTTAAGCTAACATTGACCTTACTCCATTGTGCAGCAACCCTAACAATAAGGTGACCATATAATCTAAACTAGGACACTTCTGAGAATGAAGGGAGACACTATTGATAATTACTTCAAAACAACTGATGTAAACTGAGACTGTCCTGGGCAAATAGGGACATATATATGATCACCTCCTTAAAAAGCACATGGCTCTTTGCTTGATCCCTTGATCAAGATCACAAATGAATCTATAGTTGTGAAAGTACGCACATTTTCGATTCTCACAATGTTTGAGCCAAGAGAAGTCCCCAAACATTGTACAAGTATGCCTTACTCTGCACAATGGATTGCTTCCTGAACAACTCTGTTTATTAGGTTTTTAATAAATGAAAGTACATATACATTTCCCATGAGCACTCTATAAAGAGTCTCAGTACTGAACCATTTTTAAAGTGATAAAATTCGAAAACCTGAATAATCAACCCTCCCATCAGGAACTCTGATATCCAATTTATTTGCTTATAAATTAAAGTTTGTTTTGTTTAGTTTTATATTGAGTTTTGCAAAGTATGACACACTTTTAGGCGAGAGTCTTGTATGAAACACGTCCTAATAATACGTGATCTGTCAATTAGTCACCTAAAACACTTTTAGTCATACAAGACCGTTACTGTGATGAAAGCTGTCCCCTTAATTGGGTGATAGACAGAAACAGTAGAGGACTGTCACTGAGCAATGTGAAAGGGCAATTTCCCTCTGAAATAGCACCCCATGTCCCTGGATGGCCACAGAATTAACATCCTTCTGTCCCATGAAATTCAAGCAGGGTTGACTGCAATTGAGGTTGTAGAATTAGGTGGACCACAAAGCTTCTTTATTGCATTTGAGATCTAGATTGTGATTATCTTAGCAGTTGAGTTTGTCCGAACAATTTCAGTAATACCAGAGGTGGGTCTGGTGCCATCAGCAGCGGCCTTGGACCTTCAGTGTCCAACAAGGACTAATTACGAAGTGAAACATTGGTTAAGTTGCTCTCACTTAGGTCCAAGATAATGTATTCCTGGAAGCACCCGGGCATTGTAATCACTAGACCCTGGATAACTCTGACTTGCTAAGGGAGTTTTAATGTTTAACATATGTTGGATGGTTACAGAAAACCTTTCAGCTGTGATTTTTATGAGGGCTCCCAGTTTATCCTGTTTGAGCTGCAAACACAGAATACCACTTTACAAAAGACATTAAGTAACACCTTAACGTGTTAAACCCAGCCTTTTCATACCCATCCAAACACCCACTTGAATAGTTCTATATAATAAGCAGTAACAATACCAGAACTTAGAGTCAAGAAAATTTCAAGTGCAATCCAGGTTGCGTTAGTCACTAGCTCTGAGATCTAGACGAAGCCTGTTTACTTATCTGAACTAATTACTTCAAGTATAAAATTAGAGGATTTGGGCCATATGTACTAAAGATTCCTTTCATAGCTAACAATTTAGGAGTAATTCCTTGGAACCTCAAATAGATAGAAACCTAGGATGTTACAGGATGTTGTAATGATGTTCCACGGCCAAGAAAGGAATCCACTCAAGACTTAAGCCAATAAAAAAACAAATTCAGCCTTTCTGATATGATACAGCTTATTTTCAGCAGGTAAAGATATCATGCTACTACTACCATAATATGTTTTTCAGTTTAAAAATTAATCTTTAATACATAACTCTATCCCTTATTTTACAGAAGAGGAAATAGACTCAAAGGAATTAAATATCTTCTCCAAGTTTGCTAGAATTTGAAATAGTCCAGATTTGCTTATTCCCTGTTAGTTTGCTTCATATTTTAGATTTCTTCAGGTGGAAAATAACAACAAAACTGGATTATGTTAATAAACAGTTGGCGTTAGGTGCTCTAGGATTTTTGAGGGAGAACATTCTACTTTGCCAACAGTAGGAAACGGAAACATTTTTTTTAAACCTCCTATCTTATACCATAGAAGTACTTTTTGGACAGAGAATAAAATGCAATTTGCTAGAAAAATAAAAAATATAAATTAATTTAAAAAATGCAATTTGCTGAGGAATAATGAGCCAACTTATAGTTAGCCTAAAAAAGAAGCTGGACTTTTATTACTGTTTTGTGGGAGGAGAAATCCAGTCGTGATACTGAAACTCATTCTTGGGCTCCTTTCTGCTGCAGAGAAGGACAGCTAGAAACTAAGGAGAGAAATAAGAAAGTACAATGGAGTATTTTCCTACATATTCTATCTGAAATGAGTATGGGGGGGGCAGGAAATGGACTGAGATTCAATGGTGAAAGGAAAAAAAAATAAAAAGCAGTGATGAAATGGAGATTGCATTTTAGAAAAGCAAGTAGAGTGAAAAAGGAGATGGATATAAAGATGAAAGGAGCTCCTAAAGCCCTTTATCTGTCTTTGTCTTTGCATTGACCACTTACTCATACATATGTCTTGTGATTCTATAAATCACAAACAAATAAACATGCATATAACAAAAACAAAGAGAGAAACCATATATGTGTTAATAACCCTCTGTCTAGTGATGCATTCACGCATGGTAAGAGGCTTATCATGAGTCCCATTATATCATGGAAACAGAAGCCACTAATTAAGTATTCAGAGAAAGGCAAAAATAACACTAGAAAAAAAAACTAAAACCTACAACACCAAGACTTTGAATTTGACATTCTTTCACTGGGCAAGGTAAGTCCCATTGTTTGATACAAAAACCATCTGGATTCGTCTTCTTGCATTTGTTGAATGATTATTCCCAAGCTAACTGTTTGATAATGGCCACAGGTAGTTCAGCATACCTCCTCAAATCTATCGTATGATGGCCTACTGGCTAATGAGGAGATGTATTTACTTGATGAAGAATTAGCCTAATTTTTGTTGGCTTTCTATTTTGAAGCAAATCTTTTGAACTCTATTGATGTTTTATGTTTCTCTTGGTCATGTTTTCTTGTTTCTTCTTTGTTTTGACTCAAAGACAATAGGAATAACTGTTCATCTCTGGTAGAGCCATTATTTTCTGCATGATTTTGTCCTCTACAGATGCAAGGCACATACATATAATGTCATCCTCTATATGTAGGAATCTGTTCTAAATAGGTGGTAGAAAAGTTGATTAATATGAAAAAAAAAAGTCCAGAAAATCTGGTTTTCTATTTAAATGGCTTAGCTATAATAAACTTTCTTTGTTGTTTGATTTTCTACTCTTTCATGGAAGCAGCACTTATGAGTATAAATAATGTCTCAAAAGCAGGTAAATTATTTCTAGGACTTTATGACATGCTAATGTGTTCCCTTGGATTTCCTGAGTCCTTCTGATGTTATTAAGTGCTACCATTCATTGTTTGAACACTACTTAGAATTGCACGCTGTTCCCCAAAAGGTCATCGAAGCACTTAATTTTAGAAAGAGATAAGCAGGACAGAAGACGTTATCTGTATATCAAATGTGAGTTCACGTGTGACCTGCTACCCCAGCCGAACTGCTGTCCCTATCAATCCTACCTCCACCTCACCCTACCCTTGACTAACACTAAACTGATGTGCTGTAGAACCTCTGACCAGTCACAGATGGAAACCTATCCTCATGGTAAGGTAAAAAGGAAACTGAGAGAAGTAGAATATTCATATAAAATGTATTTGGGAGAGAGATAACCAGAACTCTTGTCTACAAAATAAAAATTATTAACTCCAAAACTTCTTCTGGGTTTGTAGTTTTAGTTCCAGATAGAAATTAATTACTGCTCTCTAGAGAAATTTATTTCAGAATGTGGAATTATGACTTTTTTATATTGAATTACATATATGTATAATGTGTTCTCTTTCTGTCTCTGTGTGTCTCTGTCTCTCTGATTCTGTGTGTGTGTCTGTCTGTCTGGCTGTCTGTCTCTCCAGAAGAGCCTGGATGACCACTTATGTCGGATCTGTAAAAGGTGTTTTACCATGGACTAGAGGAATAGCCCCAGATAACTAAGATTCTTCCTAAATTTAAGATCCTCCTCTGGCTCTTCTCTGTTATTTTCTATCTACTTCCTTTCTATTTTCTCACTAAACTTCACCTCTTCATTGTGAATCATCTCAGAAGGGTTTTCCTGCCTGGTCTGACTCACATTTAGTATATTATTTTCAAAATTTACATTTTCCCTTCTGTCTGCCTTTGAACTTTGCTCTGAGTTTCCATACTTAGTCCATGTATTAGAATTTGAAAGACACATAGGTTATATTGGAATATGATTAAAAATAAGTTGTTATTGTACTGTGTAGTTTGTACTTCTGCTTCGTTTTTTCATTATTATCTTGCTGCTCCTTTAACTAGGATTGAGGTAATGGAAGAATAAACAATTGTCAGGAGCTTTTAAGAACTGGGAATATAAAGGGAAGAATGTTAATAAAACTGATGCTTTTCTATGTATTAAATGCTCTCTGACCGAAATCTACACTATTGTTTATTTTTTAAGCATTTTTCTTATGCCTTTTTTATGCTTAAAAATATTGGTCTACGTGAAATAAACTTCCTCGATCCATGTACTAGAATTTCAGTAATTAATTCAAAACATACATGCTGAGCACTTATGAGGTGCTGAACAAATAGTTTTTTCTCATATCTCGAGCACTTAAAACCATAGCCTGTATGAGGTTAAAACTGATGAAACAGTGAAACAAAAGATATTTGTCACTAGAGTTGGCAAAGAAGTTCTTGTTTGCGTGTTAACTTTTTGCTTGTTTTTACCGTTTTCTAATTAAGATTTTTACAGGAAAGGATGACATTTATTTGCATGCTGTAGTCCTTTTTCTTAGCATTAACAAATTAAATGTGCAAAATTCAGTTAACTAACCAGGTACCGGCATTATATCGCTATCTATACTTACATCTATACCTATATCAATATATGAGTGTATTTCTATGATAAATAGAAATAGCATCAAGTAGTAGCATCCAAGAAACTGTTGCTCACAGTATACGCTTTTCTTTTTGACTGTTTAAAATATTTGTTGGCTGTTTTCTAAACATGTTTACAAAGTAATTTTGGATTCCTGTCTTCTTCATAAAATAACATCTGAAAGACGTCTATGTTTAACGACCTCGGTCATTTTTGTGGAAAAATCCAATGTGTGTATGTAGGTGGGGGAGGGAAGAGGGCTTTACAAGTTAAAGAAATGTATTTATCTAACTAACTATTAAACATGATAATAGAAAACAAATCACAACAGGATGTTATTGCAATTTCTTTTCTTTTCTTTCTTTTTTTTTTTTTTTTTTTGATTATTTATTTTTGGCTGCATTGGGTCTTCATTGCTGCCTGCGGGCTTTCTCTAGTTGTGGTGAGCGGGGGCTACTCTTTGTTGTGGTGTGTATTCTTCTCATTGCAGTGGCTTCTCTTGTTATGAAGCACAGGCCCTGGAGCGCAGGGGCTTCAGTAGTTGTGGCGCACAGGCTTAGTTGCTCCATGACATGTGGGGTCTTCCTGGACCAGGGCACGAACCCATGTCCCCTGCATTGGCAGGTGGATTCCTAACCATCGCGCGCCACCAGGGAAGTCCCTGAAATCTGCTTCTTAAGAGGATGAAAACATCACTAGCAATAATGAGGTGTAAACCCTCCCCCCTCCCCTTCTCTATATGTACATCTCTTACTCTTACCTCCATTCTTCCAATCTGAGACCTATGTATCGATTAATTTTATTCCCATAACAGACAAACAGGAGGAAGCCAGGATAAGTTGTAGGATCATTCTTCACTTAACTGAACAAAACCAAATTGGGCAAAGGCACAAAGGTGAAATTATGTGAATTTTAAGTTCTTGAACTATTTATAAGCACATGCTGAAGGAGATAAATAAATAAATAAATAAAACGTGAAGACTATAGATTTTTAAGGGCAGCCAGACTTAGAAGGAGCAGTGTTTCAATATTAGAGCTAACTGATTTGATGGATTCAAAAAGCTATTCCTTGGAAGCATAAGGAAAGTGTATCTCCAGGGAAATATTTCTTTATACAGTCAGACCTTTATATCTGCGAGTTCCACATCTGCAAATTCAACCAACCACAAATCAAAAATATTTGGAAAAAAATTCCAGAAAGTTCCAAATAGCAAAAGTTGAATTTGCCACATGCTGGCAACTATTTATATGGCCTTTACGTTGTTTTAGGTATTGTAAGTGATCTAGAGATGATTTAAAGTATACTGGAGGAATTGCATAGGTTATATGCAAACACTACCCTATTTTATATAAAGGACGTTTGCATCTCGGACTTTGGTATTGCAGGGAGATCCTGGAACCAAACTCCTGTGGATACTGAGGAACGACTGTAGAGTATTTAAAATTTAGTATAACTGCTCTATAGTTTAGGACTTTTTTTAATCTTGCGAAGAGGTGGTGCAAAGAGAACATTATCTATACCTAGGAAATACTTGGATTAGAAAGTAAATGCATCCACCTGCTTTCTTTATGTTAGGGTTGGATGTACCTCTTAAAGCCCTCAAAAAGATACAGTTGAAATTTTACAAAATGTTGCTTTATTCATGATTACTCAACATAAGAATTTAAGGATTGGGCTTCCCTGGTGGCGCAGTGGTTGAGAGTCTGCCTGCCGATGCAGGGGACACAGGTTCGTGCCCCGGTCCAGGAAGATCCCACATGCTGTGGAGTGGCTGGGCCCGTGAGCCATGGCTGCTGAGCCTGCGCATCCAGAGCCTGTGCTCTGCAACGGGAGAGGCCACAACAGTGAGAGGCCCCCGTACCGCAAAAAAAAAAAAAAGAATTTAAGGATTACTTTTAAGGGTTAGTTTAGGCTGGAAATAAAGGTACCTCAAAAAGGGGTTAAGAAGTTTCATGGGTAACAGATACATTAGATATTATTAACAGAAGAGGGTCTTTGCAGTAGATACTCAGCTTAAAAGACTGAAGTCTCTAAAGAAATCCCATGAGGAACAGCATTTGAGTCCAAACACATGGAGCTGGCCTGGTGGAGCAATGCTTATTGAGAACATCCTAGACAACCTGTTGAGAGAGGCAGCCACGTAGAGTGTCCATTATTGAATGGGCTGACCACCGATGGTCACCAAGGAGGAACTCTGGAATGAACAAGACTGTGATGAACAGGACTCTGGAATGAATGGGATGCCAATGAACGGACCCTGATGCACTCATGTTCCTCACATTGGTTCATGGTTGTGGTCATGGCAGATGCTGTCTACCCACAGGTTAGTACACATGGAGGAGATGACATAGAGTTAGATGGCTTGCAGCTTTGGATACTTGGTCTGTGCATCAATGAACATTTGAATGATCATCAAGCAACATGAGATAAAACATGATAAAACATGATCCCTAATAAGAGAGGTCAAGCAATATTAGATCTATAAACATAAATAAACCATCATATTCTAGAGGGAAGTTTTGTATGATTAACTTGTGGCTAATATTATCAGTCAACACTTGTTGATTCAGATAGTATACTGAACTTTCTAAGGAGGTAGCATCATTCTAGATTCAAGAATTTCCAGGGCTATTTTGTCCCAATACTTGTTCAACATTTGCTTGAAACACAGTAATTCATTTGTTCTTCTTGTGCCAGTTTTTATACATCTGCAAAAGACTGTAACCACAATCTGCCTACCCATGCATACATATGTCAGAGCTGTAACCGTCACCTGGTATATGGGTTGCAAATGTCCCAAGATAGATGTACCATTTGTTTAGAGAGACATGATGGACTCAGCCTATTCTTACTTTCATCACACAAAAGAAAGTCATTTTTATTGCTTAATATAAGAAGTTGTCCTATCTTTTAGATACCTAAATAATATTGGTACTGTGATGTACGAGGTTTCACTGCAATGTTTAATAATCACTGTAACCTCATTTAATGTTATTTATCTGTATGAGATATTGTGCTGACAAAACTTCACATTTAAGAGAGGGGCTGAAAGCAATAAGCCTATAATAAAACTGAAGTGTATTAAAGATGAAAAGCACTATTACCACAGGTAAAATCCTTTGAGGGCACTGAACGTTTCTCTTATTTATAATTTAGTCCCAGCAGGACAACCCTTCCATGTGCTGATTACCAGAGCAATTCTAGCTTTGGGGAGCAAAAAATGTCACACGCACACCCGGAAGCTGAAATAAGATTTTCCCCTCGTGTGATTTAAGAGCTATTGTCACTCTGTGGAACTCTGCAAATTATTCCATTTGAAAATAATTCAGCTCCTAGATTATATATTGTCTAAGTTTCCTCTTCCTGCTCTTTACTACCGAGGACATTTATTTATTTATTTATTTTACATCTTTATTGGAGTATAATTGTTTTACAATGGCATGTTAGTTGCTGCTGTATAACAAAGTGAATCAGCTATACATATACATATAACCCCATATCTCTTCCCTCTTGCATCTCCCTCCCTCCCACTCTCCCTATCCCACCCCTCTGGGTGGTCACAAAGCACCGAGCTGATCTCCCTGTGCTATGTGGCTGCTTCCCACTTGCTATCTATTTCACATTTGGCAGTGTATATATGTCCATGCCACTCTCTCACTTCGTCCCAGCTTACCCTTCCCCCTCCCTCTGTCCTCAGGTCCATTCTCTACATCTGCATCTTTATTCCTGTCCTGCACCTAGGTTCTTCAGAACAATTTTTTTTTTTTTTTAGATTCCATATATATGTGTTAGCATACGGTATTTGTTTTTTTCTTTCTGACTTACTTCACTCTGTATGACAGTCTCTAGGTCCATCCACCTCACTACAAATAACTCAATTTCGTTTCTTTTTATGGCTGAGTAATATTCCATTGTATATATGTGCCACATCTTCTTTATCCATTCATCTGTCGATGGACACTTAGGTTGCTTCCATGTCCTGGCTATTGTAAATGGAGTTGCAATGAACATTGTGGTACTGTACTGAGGACATTTAAATGAAACTGTTAGCTGATTTTTTTTTTTTTTACTGCTTATTCTCCACCTGAAGTTATTATCCTCAATTCACGATATCATACTTATCTGCAAAGCAACCAAATAGGAACATGAATTCAGTGGGGGGTTATACACAAGAGGAATAGAGGGATTTATAAGGCAGAAAGAGCAAGGAAGAGAGGGTTTCCTGGGGAGACATGGGCACACGTATGAGTCTTTTCACCTCTAAGTTGCTGATTTAACTTTACCTGAGTTTGAGGTTACTGAGAATTGCTTCTATGTGATGTAATAGTGGCCATGGATAAAGTAAGAAACCCATCTTCTGTTGATTAAGTATCTAGCAAAATTAGCTCCTAGGATGACAATGTTGTCCATGTTTGATGTGACTCAAGTTACAACTCAACACCCAACACCTAGCCCAGCAAATGGCTGTTTCTTAATAGATTTTTGTTGAATAGATACTTGATAAACACGTATTTACTGAATTAGAATGGATATCTGCCAAACTGAATGCTTTGTTAATCCTTTTGTATTAATTCATCTGCCTCAAACAAGACGAGTAGCTTTTCTGGCCTAGGGTCACCCCCTGGGAACAGCTGAGGAAACCTCTATTCGGCCAGTGCCATAGGAGGGTGTATGTGATGCTTCATTCTATACAAAACTGTCAGCAAGTCTTTGTACCTGTTTTTGGCTTTTACTGTAGGAGGGTTTCCATTAAGATTCATTTTGCTAGTCCTTGCCACTTGAATAAAATTCAGACATGAGTCACAGGAATGTGCTCACCTTTTTTTTGGTCCTGTATTTTAAAATTATGTTAGACTTTATGGGTCCTCAGGAAAAGAGAGGTCTAGAGGAAGTCCTGAGAGAGTACGAGAGCCTTCTGCCTTGCCCTCAAACATACACATGTCACCCCTTAGTAAATCACTGGTCACAAGAAGTCTGCCTTCCAAAGAAAGTAGAATCACACAAGAGCACCACCTAAAGCAGAACGGTCTTCTCACAAAAGACCTGAATTCAAGATGGGTTTTTCCAAAATGATGGCATCCCTGATACTAGCTTTCTTGGCTGCCCAGAAAGCATACTTCCCTCTCCAGATAAATACCTTTTCTTCAGTTTAACTATGGTCTCTGACTAAAATCAGGCGTAGAAGAGCAGGAAGCTTATTAGTAAATGTGTCTATGTCACATGAAAGATCCTCTGTGCTGATTTTTGCCTGTGCTAGTCTCAAATCTTGGAAAATTATATAAACATTTCCTATTTTTAAAAGAATTATGTGCTTGCCTAAAGAAAATACATTCTTGGTTATTATATTTTATTGCTTGTAATTATTGAAGAAATAAAATTATGCTCAATAATATTGCTACTTGTATATTGCTGACTGCTGACTATATATTATCTGTATTGAATTTTGGAAATCTGTTATATAGTACATGAAGATTTCATCTAAAATGGTAAGCATTTCTGGAGACACATTTTCCCCAAATTCCACAAGTTAATGATTATTGAACTCTGTTGTAAATGAGTTTTGCATATACTATGATAGATTAGCTGCATTTACCCTTTTTCCAATATCATCTGTTCTGGTAAATGTCAGGAATACATTCCAAACACTTACTATTATTTATAACCAGTCTTAGTTAGGAAAACAATAAAATAAAATCTGACTTTGGGCCAAAGATGGAGTCTGTAATACAGGCATTTACAGGGACATCTTTATATTTAAAGAATTAAAAACACTGGTGGATTCAATTACTGAACGATCCTTGTAAACTCTCTGTTTCGGTGCAACTTAATACATGGCAGAATCTGACAAGAAACATTTATATCATAGAAGACAAAACAATAAAAAAGTGATAATGGTATTAAATCAATACACATAACAACTTTTTAACCTTCACATATTTCACCTAAATCATATCAGTCCTCCACCAGGAAAACTGAGTGAGGAAAGCACAACCGATATTTTTACTTTGGAGATGAAGACGTAGAGGCTTTGAGAAGTGAAGCATCTCAGGGTCACATGACCAGTGAGTGGACCTAAAGGGACCTGGACCCAGCTTCCTGAGCCCCAGTCTTCTGCTTTATTCCCTGTAATAAATTGGAAAGAGGGGCATTTTCAGGGACTTGGTGACTGGAACTTTCCATTCATATGTGCCAAATTGTTCTACTTTCCTAAAGTAGCTTGGCTGTGGGTCAGGATTCAATAGACTGAAGAAAGAGATCCAGTATTGGCATCCATTTCCATGGTGCTGGCCAGGAATTTTTTAAAGTGCTGTGCTACTGGATGATGCTTAGGGGCTGGGGCTTTTAAACAAACTTGTATAGACTTAGAAATAAACATCTTTTGAGAATGTGATTCACTTACAGAGGGCAACTGACAGCATTTGCTAGGTGACTGTCTCTCATCCTGTAGCTCCTCTTTTTCTTGCCAAAAGTTTCATCTCTATCCTTTGTGATTCTCTAGCCAGGGGAAGTGATCACTCAACACAAATTTAAAGAATAGAATAAGAATGACATGCTGCCTCTTGTGAAAAGCCTGGGGAGGTGTATTTTTTTTTTCCCCTGACAAAATACCTACATAATAAGTAAAAGAAATCATTCCATCCTCAAGAAACTGAGAGACATCAAACACACAAATGAAAATGAAAGGGAAAGGAAAGAAGGGGAAAGGGAAATGGAGGAAACAAAAATGCAGGTGGCGGAATAAATACAAAAGAAAAACCAGCAGTCACATCTTTGAAACAATAGAGTCCTGAGACTTATGAGATTCCTGAAACAAGGGAAGAAGTGCAGGAAGTTAGACTGAAGAGGCTTTGTGGAAGAGAATTTTAAAGAGGTTTGAAGAAGGAAAAAAAGAAGGGTATTAAAGATGCTTGGAAGTGGAGTAGAGCAGAGGCAGGAGAGGACAACTTGTATCTCCTTTGAAACTCTTACAATCTATTTTTTAAGCTTCACATGAGTTGACATCTTGCTGTTTTCAAAAAGAAGTGCATATTAGGAAAGGTGGTAAGACAGTCCATTTCCTTTAGTGTTCATGACAATTATCCATTTTGTAATTAGTTGAGAAAGAATGACAGCTATCGTAACTCATAAATGTAAAGAGAAGAGCCCTACTTCATCTCTACAGTGGCCAGATTCACACACGGCAGTTAGTGTGCACTAAACACCATCTGAAACACAGGCACAATCATCGTATCTTACAGGACTCTTTTTTTTTTCCTTACAGGACGCTTGTGAGGACTAAATTTGAATATGAAACTATTTTTAAAAATATAAGATGCTACACAAATAATAAAATGCTATTACTACTATTATTTTTAGCACAAATGCAACTCCAAGGACCTGTCTCTTCATGTTGGATAGATGCTCTGTTATGTCTAAAGACATCAGCTACATCTTTTGAGAGGAAGATGATTTCATTTAGAATACGACCACAATCTGGAACATATCTAACTTTGAATTTTCTATGGCTGTTGGGTATTTGCCCATATTGTCTACGTCATATTTTGGTACTAATCAATAAATGTTAGTTATACTTAACATCTGAGATGTGTGGATGTGAAATGAAAACATCCTTTTTCAAATTAACAGTCTCATTAATTAACCTTCTGACGCTGCCAATAAGAAGGTTCACTGTTGTTATGGAAAGCGATGCTATTTAAGTGATTATGCTGTCGCTTTGTTTATTTTCTATAAGAAAATCCAGGTGCTCTTTAAAAACGTCTTCACTCTCTACTAAAAGTGAGAATAAGTTTGATAAATTTTCATGCTCAGAACACAGACCAGGCTCATGCTGAGCAGGGATTAAATGAAGTAGTGACGATTTGGTTTGACATAACTAGGGAGAGAGGATGAGATGTAGAGAAGGGGTTAGAGGTGAGGATTAGAGTCAGTTGCCTCTAGTTTCTCCCACCCTCAATTTTACAACAACGAAAACACCAAGTAATATCCAAAATGTCTCTTGAAGAGTCAGCCTCGGGAAACAACCTATAGTTTGGAGATTTGCCAAAAACAACAAAATTCCACAATTCTGTTGTTTCAGCCAATGGTAGAGGCAAGCTCCTCTTAAAATTTACTTAAGTGGCATTAGTCTGTCATTGTAACATTCTTTTCTCCCCCTAATATGTTCTTTCCTTATTCCTTATGAAATAAGAAGTTATGATATTACTTCTTTAACGGTTTCAGTACGTCAGGAATGACGGTTACGTCTTCCATATATCATACAGAGCTGTGCTATGAATCCTGTTCCTATGTTCCTTAATCTGTACATAGGTATGCTTCTAGGCTCTGAAACTTACACATTCTGGCATGTGGGCATGTGGATTTTAACCATGTGCTAAGCAATCAGTATAGAACAACAACAACAAAAATGCTCTGGAATGTAACTAAGCCAAGGATGTTGTGATTTATTTTTTGCCAGCGAGAAGATTTCTCATTAAGTCAGGAATTGCAATTACATTTCTATGAAGGAAATATGAGAAGCAAACATATATGGCCCACTTTACAGTTGACATTGAGATCTAAACTGAAGCCCATGTCTTTTCCAGACAAAACAAACCTCAGGCAAACTCATGGAAGAGTTTGGCTTAGACTCCTTACCAGTTTCCACGTCCATGCCTCTTACTCTCTCTTCCACTTCCTCTCTTCCAACAAGCCACTCATTGCCCTCATCCTGCTTTTGGCTACCCACGGCCCCGTCAATGTTCTATAACAATTTGCCCTTCCGTGACAACTGGCCGCTGCTGGATGCATCTCTCTGCTCTCCTCCCGTAAGTGGAGTGTGGTAGTAATAATGGTATTAGTAACAACAGCAGTAGCAGTAGTAGTCATAACAATTTACACCTGATGAATACTTTAAGCTTGTATTGTCCTTAAACGATCACTGTCTTATTTAATCGATATGACAAGCCTGTAAGGGGGATATTTCTGACCACATTTTGCAAATGAGTAAATTAAAATTCAGAAAAGTTATATCTTGCGCTACTAGCAATAAAATCCTACAGGTGTTGAGTGAGGAAACGGAAATGGTTCAAGCTCAGGTTTTCTGACTCTAACTCAAAACAAATGCTCTCTTGTGCTGGACTTTCAAAAACCCTATAAGTTATTATTAGAGGTAGACATAGAGGAAGACAGTTATTAAAAAGCATAAAGGTCTTCATGCCACAGAGATAAACTGCCTATAAATAAAACCATGCACACTTAGGTTACCCATTCAGGTAGGTTGGGTGAACTACAGTAAGTATCTTCCATGTACACACTTTTGTAAAATTTAAGGCTGTATTAGAACCTATGCAAGGATCCTCAATAAATGAAGCAATAATAAGGACAACTTCCCAGGTGATATTAATGAAGACACAGCCTGCCACATGTTATACAAGGTGTTGAGGATATTACAGGGTAAGGTTTGGTAGAGAGAGATTTCAAATACCAAAGGGATTTCATTATAGGCTAGAAGACTTTTAAACCTCTAACCAACATTTTAAAATAAATAAATAAAAGGTTTGAAAGCTTAAAGATGTGAAAAGAGAAACTCCTAGGAATAAGCTGTGCTATGAGCCCTGTTCCCAATTGATTGATGGCTCTGCGAACACTTCAAGAGAGGCTTCAACAGGACTCTCTGAGAGCTTTCAGCCAGTTAAGGGTTACAATGGATTTGCATCTGACTTCCATCTGAACGTTCAAAAGGGCGTGAGATAGACTAAAAGTGGAGCCAAGACAAAGTGATTACATTATTTGGTCTTGACTCCCTAGTATTTCCAAGAATCTTGAGGGTATTTCCTGTACACTAGACATATTCCCCACATGGCAGAGAGCCAGGATGAGGTCCCATTAGGTCCTTTTCAATAGGGTAACCTGTAGAGGAAAGCAGAATTAAGCAAACATCAACTGAAGTTATGCAACTTGATTACTAAGGCTTTAAAAGGAAAAGAGGATGTATTCAGTGTGGTCAAAAGAGCTGCAGGTGAATGCTTCCACGAGATGGATGAGGTCTCCTAAGAATCCTTGAAGGTATCCATTATAGAGTTAGTTTAAACTTTTTTCAGGATTAGAGAATGCAAAACTGCCTTATGATAGTACCAATAAGGTAAGACGCTTTTTGTTCTCCTCATCCTTTCTCCCTTCCCAAAGCCCCAATCCCAGACAAATAAAAAAGTAAAAGGGAAAAAATAAATACTTACTGAGTGGGAAGGAAAGAGAAAAGAAGCTGCTACCCCCTCTCCCTGATTAAAGCAGACCTTATCTTTAGATGGGGGAGAAATCTATAAAATCGTTGACTACCTAAAACTGCTTGACAGTTTACTTTTTAATCAAATCTATGCTTTGTACTTAAGGTTACCTTAGGGCTTTGTATTATCTGAGTGACAAGCGAAGTCTTGGTTAGGGATAGGGGAAAAATATCCCAGTGAATGAATTTTGAAGAGATACTGAAACTCAAAACTAAAGATGATTTATAATGAAACACATGAGCCTTGCTTTTTCAAAGTCCAGATAAAGCATGTGATGGTATGAGGAGTCTACCTCATAGAAAATGACACTCCCTCCTCCGTCTTCTCTAGTTTTTATTTTTCTTCTCATTATAATGGTCCCAACTTACTCAAAACGTTTTATTTATATATAGGCTTGTGATTTTACATGTGGTCAGAAAAGAAGATTAGAAACATGGGATAAGTGTATGAAAAACATTGTTATTATTTGTGTCTTCCAAAAATAAAGATGAAAAAGGTGATTGGAAGTCTGACTTTAGAGCTCCATCACTGTGAAGGTCATTTTGTTTCATGCCTTAAATTACTTCTCTATTGTCATGTTTCCTCTTGTAGAATAATTCACTACTTAGGTCCTTTAATTCAGAGTTCTATACCCACTCCCAAAATGGTCATTTTTGTATATATTGATATTACAAAGCTGTCAGTATGGCTTTTAAGATTCTTCTAGTTTTTTTAATAATTTTTTTCCTAGGAGAGAACATATACATTCTTTAGGACTCAAAAGGACCTAGAAGGTATGCAATTTGCTAACAATGCATTTGTATGTTTATGGTTCAACAATTTTTAAACTGAATTTTATCTTCTCCAAGGCTACTGGTTAATATATCACAGAAACCATTTCTAAGAAATTCAGCCTATCTTCTTTCTTACCACCAAGTGAGATCTTTATAGTGTTCCACATTCAGCACCTCATTTGGATGTGTCTGGAGTCTTGGAAGCTTGACTACCCTACGTTCTCCTACAAATGGACCTTGAGAGCTTGTTTGGAGGTTCTAGCAGGGAAGCGCATATAGCATTCCATTCCTAACTCCAGCACACGGCATTGTGCCTTTGGTACTGAAGCAAGGGTAACTACTGAGTGTTTTCCCTCATGGCTGTCACCCTGCTGTATATAAGACAGCCCATCAGCAGCATCACTTCCTTCTCATAAGCTCCTAAACCAAAGAACCCCGATGACCGTTTCCAAACTTCAGATTCCCCATAGAATGATCAATTTCATCTGAAATTCAAATACTTGATTTCTGAAATGACCGAGTCCATCCGTAATTCCAAATTATCTGCTCATCAATGCCATGTGAAGAAATATGAAGTATGATGCGACTATAAAAATATAAGAAACCGGGACAAGTATATATCTCAAGAATTCCACTCTTTGTTGGTAAAGTATCTTTGCTTAGTAAATGAATGAATGATCTAGCGACTTTCAAAGACAGAAACCAGAAGGAACAAAGAGAGTAAAGGTCTTGATCCCAAAGTTGAGACCAAAACCTTTGATCCCTGAGGAGGACGGATTTGAAACTTGAGCTTTAGTGTTGGCTCAGCTTCAAACTGGCTAAGTGGTTTGGGGAACTCTCTTCAATTTCCCAACACTTAGTTGTACCAAGTTACCTTTTAAAATGTGAACTACCTCATGTCACTCTTCTGTAATGACAACTCCTTATTGATCGATGGTTTTACAGGAGGAGATCATCACTTGCCGCCAGCCCCTGCTTTACTCTTCCTCCTTAGATATATTGCCAACTGTCAATTCTCAGGCAGCCCAATCTTTTTGGTGCCATTGCCATTTCTTTTCCCTGGAATGTTTCACCTCCAGACTTTTGCATGGCTCATTCCCTCTTCTTCTAGGACTGTGCTCTAGTGTAACTGCTCCTTAGAAATGTATATTTAAAAAAAAGTATACTTTCTAAAATATCCATCATTCCTCAAGCCCTACCTTGCTTCAGTTTTCTTCTTAGAATTTATTAAAAACCAGGTGATTTTTTGGTATTATGAGGTATTTATTGTCTTATCTCAGTAAAATGTAACAGTCATGAAAGTAGTGACTGCTTCCACACCATGGCATTACCTGCATCTAGAATGAGCCAGGGGTGTAGTAGGTGCTTACTGGATATAAATGGCGGGTAAAGATAAATGTCCTCTTTCTTTCTGCCATTCTTCTCTCCACACTAACATCAGCTATAAAACCCTTAAAAGACAAACTGCTTGTGCATTTGTGTGAGTCTATCAATGGGAATCTGGGAGAGAGGGAGGTTATGTGCTACTCCAGAGTAGTTCCCTTGGAGAAAAAAGCTGAAAGGGATAGAGCTCTTTTAAAGAGGAAAGGAAAGCAGTCTTCATCTCTAGGGCCTTCAGAAAAGGAAGGCAAAGACTGTGAGGGAGCCAGCCTAGGTCTGAGACATACCTCAGAGGGTTTAACTGTAGAAAGTGTCCTGTGGTTCACAGCAGTCCTAGCCCATGCTTTGAAATTCCAAGAAGAGAAGAAGGCATTTGAGGCAATGTCCTCTTCATGTCCTCGGAAACAAGGGAGCTCTACAATGCATATGGAATCTACTCTTCAGCCCTGGCAGACATCCTGCCTTGGGAATGACTTTCTTACTTCAGCCAAAGACCTTGAAATGGAGACCTCATGTGTAAATATGTGCAAATGTTGAACTAAATTTATCCCATAAAATTTTTAGGAAACAACCTTCCATGGATACAAGCTGTTGAATACATTATCTGCTAGGGTTAAAAGGGTTTCCTTCTGCAGAAATAAATAAATGAAAAGAAAGCACTGAAGGGTTCACTACTCCAGATTTGTCTTTAATAACATTCCATTAAAAATGATGGAAAGGCACAGCTCTCACAGTAATTCAGGCTCAGAGCGATGCTGTTCTCTTTCAGGCTCATGTCCTCAGATGAAGCTTCTGTGATTTTAATCACTGCTCTTCCTCTAACTACCCGCCTTCAGCTTTTTTTTTTTTCTTTCATTTTTTGGTCTATCTTTCCATCTATCTGACCATGGCTCATTTACCTTGATTAGCAGAGGAACTGGTATCACATTTTTCAATAAGGACCAGTAGTTTTTAAACTATTTAGACCAAAAGTTACATACATCATCTCCACCATGCAAAAAACAGGGATCTGTGATTTTAAAAATGTGTTTAGCACCAAACTAGTTTTTATCAGTACAACAACCTAATGTTGAATATTAATGCCAGAGACTCTTCCCAGTTTTGCATTTCCTACTTTGATACCGTGTCTATCATCCCTAAAGCTAAAAAACAAAAGGTAACTAGGGCCTAAAAGATAAAAAGATATAAAAAAAATATAGATATAAAAAGATACTGTACCACCATCTATGAGTACCTTATTCTTTACATCTATGCCCATCTCGATATAAGATGGAATATTCCACTCTAGTCTCTCACTACTTGCCTCATAATAGCCACTTATAGTATAACCAGAATCGGCTTAAATTTGTAATGTTTTCTTAAGTGTTTATGTATAATTTGTTCTTAAAAAGTTAACTGTTTGGGTGTTGGTGACGTGAACGTGTGTGCGTGTGTGTGTGTTATGTGCAGAGAGTGGGGTGGTGTCACGTGCAGAGAACCAAAATTGATCTTTGCAGATAAGACACTGGTGTGGTACGGTTTGCATTCTGGAGGTGAGGTCAGAACTGCTGAGCACTCCTCCGTGATTTTCTCACCTACAGAGCCCTCACCACATGATCCTGTAATAGGATAAGATGCACTCCTAAGCACGAAGCCTTAATTTACAAGCCACACAAATCCCTCTGTCAAAGGACGTTGAGGGCTTAATCATCAGGCTCTCATTCAGTGCATGTGTGCTTGTGTGTGCTTTTTTTTTTTTGTCTATTCCTTTCTGTGCATGTTACATCTAGCTCTATCACTTACTACAGCTTGATGAATTTAACAGTTTCCCAAGCCAAGAAGGTGAAGCTTTAAATATTAAGGACTTTGAAAGCAAAACCCATTTTCAGTAAAACAAAAAATCCTGAAAAATAAATATAGGAAAGGGGAGAAATTTTAAAACATTGCTTCCTTATCAGATGAAAAAGATGGAAACAGAAAGCAATGCCATCTATCTAACTTTACCGTTCTCATCACCAGCATGTCCCGAAGTCCCACCTCCAGTCTGATCATTTCACGTTCCAAATCATTAACGCCACGATACAGATTTTTCTACTTGCTCTTACAGAGCTCTTAATTTGCCTTCAACCACAAGCATTAATGGGCAGCTTCCCTGACTAAGAACTCTACACAAGCCTCAGACTTTATGTAATTCCAAAGCAGCTGGCTTAGACTCAGGAAGCGTGATGTTTCCGCCTCATTTCTAACAACTTTGACCTTGGAAGAGAACAGAGAGTGCTGCTTCCCCCCAAAGAGAGGCAGGAGAAAATTACGTAGGGTACTCTGACCATATAAAAAAGGACAGGTTACGTGTCTTGTCTTTACTTTAGGGGAAGGAGGTGGAGCTTATGATCCTGGTGTTCTTGGTGTTGTTATCTATATGAGGTGGAGGGAATGGGGAAAAGAGCAAGACGAAAATGCCCAATGAAGGACACAATGCCCTCTTGGGAGTGGATGAAAACTACTGTAGAGCGTGAACCCTACTGACCTGCCCTGTCTCACCTTCTGCTTCTTCTGTTTTCCTCTCTGCATGGACTCCCCAAAGAAAAGACAGATGAAAGGAGGCATGTTTAAATGTAAGCAATACAATACCATTGTTGGAGAAATGGCAGAACTGTCATTTAGCCTGTGCCCTCCTCCCCACAATGACCATTACGAGCAGTGAATTAAAATATGTGTTCACTGGCGCACATGACATTACTCTCACATTGTTGATTCCCCACTGGGGACCTGTAGGGTAAGTGTTCTTGAAATTTCTCTTTAAACTTTAAAAAGCCAGTTGAAAACTGCTCTCCATTTTGTTGTTCTCTCTCTCACAAAGTCTGAAGGTTTTTTGTGATGAGACCCTACAAATACTGAGAGAGTTTCAATTTGCCAACTTCCCCATAACGTGTACCAGCTGAATTTTTTTAAACCCACTCCCATCTCTTGGGTCCTCAGCACAGCACTATTCATTTTCTTGGTGCAAGGCAGTGAGACATGTATTTTGCTCTCAAATCACCTGGTAGAATATTTTTCATAAGGTGACCTCAACAAGAACTGCTCTTGTATTAACCAACCTAGTAGTTAAGACATGTCAAGACCAAGAAAAGACAAACAAATAAGCAGTAGTCCGATTCATCTGAGAATAAATGAAGTGGAGTTAAGTTCAATTTTCTATAAATGTTTAAGCCATTTCACACATAGTAAAAATAAATCTGTGCTTTTCCAGTCTTGTATCCCATGCGTTTATTAGGTTGGCTTGAAACGATTTGTTCTAAAATACAGTGCATGCTTAGAGATGGAAACTAAACTCATAGAACCCTGAGTTTTTTTGTTTATCTGTGTTGTAAAATTCCATGAAAGAAACGATCAGCAGCATCTACAGCAAATAAGAGAAGGCCTAACACACACACACAAAACACACCAATTTATGAGAGACAGGAACAAATCAAGACTGGTATTCCCCTGAGATACAAGTAAACAGTTCTCAGAAAATAAGGATAGGGGTTTGCATTGTTGAATATTTGAAAATCACTGCACATGGTACCATTTTTTTAAGATATTCACAATGAACCATAAGACATAAAAGGCTCTGAGAAGTCCTATTTTCCCAAAACCTGTTTATATTTGGTTAAACTGTTAAACAGCAATTCCTACCTATATTTAACTTATAGTAGCCTTTTTCCAGGAAAATGGAATACCCACAAACATTTATAGGATGGCCTAGTTTGTTACAACTCACTTAGGGAAATGGTCAGTTAGGTCAATAGCCAAACGATGCAACAAAGGCTGCAGAAGACCCATTGACTTTGTGATCAATTTCTCCTACCTCTCTACTCTGTTCCTCTTATATATGCCATTTCCCAACTCAGGTCCAGGCAAAGCATTTATCTGACTGTTTGAATTGAAAGTCGCTCAACGGTAATTTTCTGTAAGTCACATACACTATCTGGCGGTCACTTGGTAGCACATCCTAATGGAAATCTTAGCCCACTGTCTCCTACACAAACTTCACTTATTAAGTTTTTAATTGTCAACTTGGCGACATAAAAATTAGCTCAGTATACGTACCCGTTTGCTGCAAAGAACGGACACTCACTCAGGCTACCTTAAGAAAAGAGGATTTATTGTAAAGATGTGTAGCCTGAAGCTAAACCTGAACTAAAAACGTATCACAGTACAAGGAAGCTGTATGAACTCATTGCCCCATTTCTCTCTCTCTCTTTGGATTTCTTCTGCCTTCTCTTTTTATTATCTACTGGTTCATCCTCTCATATTTCCTAAGATAAATACCAGAGGCAGCTACTCTGATTGATAAGCAAGTCATTAGTTACCCTATTGTGCAGAGTACTTTGTATCAATGGATCTCACGCATTCTAAAAATGGCACCTTTGGGTTGGGTGTACAACTCCCTCTTTTAGTCAAAAAGGCCTCTGTTCAAGCAGCCTAAAGTGGCTTTCATAAGAAGGAATTGGGTTAGAGGTATTTTAGTTCATAAGAGACATTATATGTAGCAATTTCCTTAAATGTCATGTCTGTGTACACTGCTCCCTTGCTACACTGATTTGAGGGAAACAGTAATTTCCTGTGCTGTACCACATTCAAAAATAAGTAGATGTTAAAAATTGGAATCTGTATATTGAAGAATTTCCTCCCATCTTCCCCAAGATACATGTAAAATAACCTAGACATAAAAATACTTTCCTACTTGGTCTTTACGCTTGTAAGTTCTCCCTGATATAATCAATCCTATTTTCTGCTATTGCATTAATCTAATTAATAATGGTTAGGCAAGCCATTGTTCTCTTCAAAAATCTCCAGTATCTCTCCTTGCACTCAGAATCCCACCCAAACTCTGAAATTTCTGAAATTTCACTGAAGACTCTGTATATATCCTAACCCTGAACTACGTCTCTAAATTTATGTGTTCCTTTAGTCTAAAAGGAAACTGTTAGTCTTTGCACTGGTTGCTAAGGACACCAGCCAAATTCTCATGTTCAAATCTTTTCTCAGGTCATTCTCCCTGCTGGCCATGTTCCTCTCTGCCTCTTTACCCTAATTTAGCCTGCCTACTGTTCTGCACATACATGGCCTAAATTATAAGCTTGTGCCTTACTAATTGGGGGTGACATATATGGGTAGGTGAATTGGAAACAGAATTAAAAAGGAAACAATGACCAGCTTAGATTTTCTGGAGGCAGAACTAGGTCTTTGAGGACTCTGCCATATGGCTTGGCCATATGGACAGACTATATAGAATCTGACCAAAAGCACTGGCCTAGTAGTCGTGAGATTTGAGCTCTAATCCCAGACATGGTACTAACAAGCTATTTAACCTTGGGCAAGACACTTAACCTCCTTGGGTTCCATTATCTTCATCAGCAAAAGAAGTGCTTTGGCCTAGATGATACCTGGAGTGTTTTCAATTCCTCATATTCTATGATGCCTTGATAGATGTTTTCATTCTAATATGAGTTGCCTTCATTGGTTTGCCACAACTAACATTAGGTTAGGAAATGACCTAGGTTAGAATTCGGGGATAGGGATTCATCCAAAGCCTCATTTCAGATATACAATCAAGCTTTAGTGGTTTCTTTCTTTCCTCCTTTAAAGCCCAGGTATTTCTCATTCCCTACTCCAACTTTCTGCACTCACATGGCTTCAGACAGACTTGGGTACTTGAAACTTTGGCAGAGTTCCCTAGTTGTGAAATAGACACAACCACTTGCAGGCCAGACTTCAGGAATTGCATTAATCTACAGTTTTCTTGGGGAAAATAGTCCTTGACTCACACATGAAAGTACCTGGCAGAGCTCCCATTGTTATGAGCAATCTGCCAGGCAACAGTTCTTTGGAGGTTTTTCTTTATTTCTCTTCTTGCTCTCTTCCACACCCCTACGAATTTCCCCAGCTCTAAGGTCACCACTCAGCAGTCTTTTTCAAAGTACATTGTGTAATAGCAAGTCTAGTTTAAAAAAAACATTCCTGGAAAGACCCACAGTGTGTCACTTTTTGAAATATGCCCTTTCTGAGAGCACCATCCATGCAGAATGATGCCCCTCACAAAAAAGATGCACAGGAGAAGGTATTTTCTCTTCTGACCTACAGAGCAGTGAGTTAATTTAAAATTTACCTTTGATAATCTCCCTTACTTCTTTTAGTTATTCCATTTCTGCAGTTTAGATGGAATGTACATTTTATAATTAAATGCAAGTAGGAAATAATATCACACTGACAAAGCCCCTAATCTCCCCAAGATATTAATAGGCAGTACATCAAGTCAATCCATCGTTAATCCTGGGGTCTCACTATACAAAAGCAGCATATAAGAATGAAAAGAAGATGAGGTCAACCACATCTCCCCAAAAGGTGACAACAGAAGACTGTGTATATGTGATGGAAATAAATTGTGAATATGGAAAAATACATCATATACCTTATGTGTGGTCTACCTCAAAGGGTAAGTGAGAAAAAAATTCTACTAGGAAAGAGGAAATCAGGTTTCTAATCTCCGCCCATCCATTATTTAACTGCAAGATCTTGGGCAAATGCACCCAGTGCATTCCCAGGGTTTCCTGAGAAATCAATAAGACAAGGCCAACATTTGAGTTTATAATTTATAGTGTGATTTACAAATGCGAGATATTGTTCATAGATCTTTTACACAACCTCAGGGTATCTTGATCTAGCCTCCTGACTTCTGATCCATAGTATAAAATTTACAGCAAAACATGACTTCACAAATGATCTGGTTCCCCACCTTCGTTTTCCAGAGAAGATAACTGAAGCTCACAAGGTTAAATGGTTTGCTCACATAGTTTCTCTGTTGTCCTGAAAGTGTTCGTTTACAATATAGCAAACCTAAGGGCAACTGAGGGTAAAGCTCAGAATAATGTAAATGTTCAATAACCCAAAGGCTATCACATTAACCTTTTCAAGTCTGTATCCTATGGGAGGGTTACCTCTTGAACCTTCTGTGTCAACCTTAACAAAAGAGAGTAAAAAATGATTTCTTTCTCCATTTATTTTCTTTCTTTGTCATGAAAGAATACCAACCCAGAGGGCTTTGTTTGTGACACCCTGACTCCCTTATACTCACCATCATTTTCTTCAAAGTGTGTTCATCTTGTATCTTTTTTTTGCTTTTTTCCTGTGAGGTTGGGACACCTCCTCTGAAAGTCCCTTGTTACTGGCACTGCCACCAAGGTGATTTCTCTTTCAAAGGACTCAATATTCAGTACCACCTCCAGACTGTAACCACATCAGGAAACCTAATGAAGGATGTGGCTAATACCCATATATGGATACACCTTTGTTTCAGTCCAGTAAAGGCTATCAATAGCCTTTACTAGAACATTTTGCAAACTACGAGAGTTATACAAAAACTAGATAATAATGCTTCACTTCCTATTTTCATTAAAAGACATTTTATAAGATGGGGCGCAAACTAGAGGGACAGGCAGAAATTCAAATGTTCTTAATTTACAACATAGGGGTTAAGAAATATTGTCTATACTTCATGGAACAAAAAATGGAGTTTTCAATCTGGCTATAAACAGTTCATACAGAAGTGACCAGGTAGAGAACTGAGAATAGGTTTACAATCCATACTGAGCTGGGGAAATTAGGAGATAATCTGAATGAGCGAAACTGTTATCTATTATAACATGACGTCAATACCTAAAACCTAAAATTGACAAATCTATCAACATCATTATAAACATTATAGTGAGCTATATGGAGCTAATCAACATAATAATTAAAACAACTTTAGAAGAGGGAAGTAGGATTTGGGGGTGGATAAGGCAGGAGATTATTCTATAATGTTTTTAGCTATGTGCATGTATTATTTTGAAAACATAAACACACACACTAGAAAATACACTTGTTTCTCTGCAGGTGATTTACAACGTAAAACCTATGCACAATGAACTCAGAAGATGTTGGTTACTTCATTAATTGTTTAGTTGTCTAGCTTAGGGGTTGAAGGATTAAATAATTGAATACATGACAGAATGATCATCATCATTGAACCTACACTTCCTGTACACATACCTACTAACTGCAGGTTGTAAGAATCCAGACCATGGCAGGTAGCTGAGGTACAACAACTTGACGTTGAACAACGGTTACAATCAGTCCATACAATGGATTTCTCATATAAAGATTACCAATTATTAATGGTTGAGTTTCATAAAAGAGGCTGGAAGGACAAGGTTTGGGGAACAATATTTCTATGCAATTTTGAGTACTGATTTTATTATAATTATTTCAAATGTTGATTACTGCATCTTACTACAGTCTCTTAAAGCATTTAAATATTCTAGGATTCAGAAATAAGGAGCAAAACAAATAATCACTTCTATTTTGGAAAAGCAATTTTATACACGATGAACAAAAGCATGTAGAAATCAATCTGAAGTAAAAAGAAAACTTTAACAGACTCTTTATAACAAAGAATAAGGATTTTTTTTTTTTTTGGTTACCATAGTGGCAGTGATTTTTATTTTTTTTATTATTATTATTTTTAACTGCTACATATTCTCATTTACTCATTTTTTACTGTTTAATTTTTGTACGATTTTTAAAAGGTTACACTCCATTTACAGTTATTACAAAATATTGGCTGTATTCCCCATGTTGTACAATACAGCCTTGTAACCTGTCTTACACCCAATAGTTTGTGTGGCAGTGATTTTTAAATACTATTCACACAGATTCAGCATTATAGTAATCAGTGTTTCCTATTGTGGTTCAAGGTATTAAAAGTAACATACAATGTTACAAGCTTAGACTGCCATTTAAATTTAAATATTAAGAAATGTTATGAATCAAAGGTTAATTTATAGGTTATCTGGATAATACTTGATGTGGGATATTACAGGGCCAACCATTTCACCATTAACATCAAATAACTTAAGTAACCTGCACTTAACTTTCAAGCCTGCATTTA